>NW_022436947.1:33489481-33499036 GCF_009761245.1 Sapajus apella
TCTCTCTCTCTCTCTCTCTCTCTCTCTCTCTCTCTCTCTCTCTCTCTCTCGTGTGTGTGTGTGTGTGTGTGTGTGTGTGTGTGTGTGTGTGTGTGTGTGTTTCCCCCTGTTGCTGCATGTCTCTTACTGAAAAGCAGGTTTATGGACTAATTAGTAAGTAAAATAATACAGGCCTTTCTCCCTCCTGGCCGCTGAAGCCCTTTCACTGAAATCTAGCATGTTGTTTGTTTACTTCTTAAAGTGAGTGATTGTAAATATGGCTTGGATAACTGGGGAAGTGGAAGCTGGTGATGGTTATATAATGTGATGAGGGCCATTTATTTTGCTTTTAAAAAATACTGGGGCCCAGCTACTCAAGAGGTCAAGGTGGGAGGATCACTTGAGGCCAGGAGTTTGAGACCAGCCTGAACAACATAATGAGACACTATCTCTTAAATAAAAATAGTTGGGCATGACGGCAGGTACTATAGTACCAGCTACTTCGGAGGCTGAGGTGGGAGGACTGCTTGAGCCCAGGAATTTGAGACTGCAGTGAAAGATAATCACATGTGTGACTAGCCACTGCACTGGGTAGTGTATTGAGACTCCCACATCTCTTAAAAAAACAACAAAAAACTGTACTTGGCATCTTTAGAATTTTCCTAAAATATGACGGTATTTATTTACTTTAAAATACTAAATTCGACACTTTCTAATGTGATCTCTTCACATTTCCTTAAACTTGTGATAATCACAATCATCATTTCTAGTCTTACCTTATCAAATCTGTCTTATTTGGAGCATTTAACTCTAGAAATTACTTATTAAGTAGAAAATATTTGGGAAACTGTGTTTTTTAAAATACACATTTTGTAAGGCAACCCTGTTCAATAGCCGTTTTTGTTTTGATACCTTGATATTTATTGAGTATTGAAATATTTGAATGCGTGTGTTTTTGTTTTAAACAGATTATCTTTCTCAAGGAATAGACCTTTCTGGAATCGAGGTGATAGAAAATGATCTACTTTTTATTGCAAGAGCCCGACTTGAAGTGGAAAATCAAGCTAAGCGCCTACTAGAGCAGGGTTTGGAGACTCAGGTAATAAAAACAAGACTTTTTAAATGTGAAAATGTGTTATAATACAGGTGAACATTTGACTTTGAGTTCAAAAAAGTAATATATGTCTTTATCACTGAGAAAATATGTCTACAGTTTAAATCAGAAAGTAGGGCATAGTTAAGGGAAATTTTAATATACATATTTAATAAACATTTAATATATTTAATTTTAATAAACATTTATTAAATATGTTAAAGTTAGTATTTAACATATATTAACATATTTAATACATGTTTAATATATTTACTATATTAAATTTTAATAAATATATTAAATTTTAATAAACATTTACTGTATGTTTAATATATTAAACCTAATGTTTCAGATGTATAATGTATATAACATGAAATATATTTTATATGATGTACATATATAGATAGATAGCTAGTTGACCATGCCTGCTTTGCCTAAAGCACTGTTCCTTATTTAAGTCTTTCAGCAACCCAGTATGATTGGTATTGTTGTTAATTTTATTTTACAGTTGAAGAAACAGAGAAATAAGTTGTTGAAAATCACATAGCTAGTAAATTATATAGTTTGGATTCAAACTTAATCACTCTAGACCCAGAACTCTGCAATCTTAATCACTGTCCCATAATTTAAAAAATTTTTTGACTTAATATCTACTAGCCCAAACTTCCCTTCCATTCTATTTTAGTGTCTTTCCCTCATTATCACCTTGAATATTGTCATTTAGCGTTTGGCCTAAGACTCCAGTGTCTCTTCCTTTGATGATAGATTCCTATTTTTTCTGCCTCCCACTCCCTTGTTCCTGTTATAACTCATGCTTCTTTCATTAATCTAAAATATCAATCTCTTGGCTGGGCACAGTGACTCACACCTATAATCCCAGCACTTTGGGAGGCTGAGATGGATAGATCACCTGAGGTTGGGAGTTCGAGAACAGCTTGACCAACATGGAGAAATCCCGTCTCTACTAAAAATACAAAATTAGCCGGATATAGTGATGCATTCCTATAATTCCAGCTACTCAGGA
This sequence comes from Sapajus apella, assembly GCF_009761245.1. Taxonomy (NCBI): domain Eukaryota; kingdom Metazoa; phylum Chordata; class Mammalia; order Primates; family Cebidae; genus Sapajus; species Sapajus apella. The sequence continues at coordinate 33,491,578 of NW_022436947.1, forward strand.
GGCTGAGGCAGGAAAATCACTTGAATGTGGGATGTGGAGGTTGCAGTGAGCTGAGATCATGCCATTGCATTCTAGCCTGGGCAACAAGAGCAAAACTGTATCTCAAAAAAAAAAAAGAAAAAGAAAAGAAAAACCATCAATCTCATAACTCATCTAGAGCATAAATGCCTTTACTATTGGATGGTTTTCTACTCTGTCAGCCTATGTCTGTGGCTCTACGTAGAGCCTCTTCTCTGGCTCTACTTATTTTTTTTATATTAAATTGATCAAGAATGTGTCTCTTCAACTATTCTCCTAATTAGTGATTCTCAAACTTCACCATGCATCAGAATTGATAGGAGGACTTGTTAAAACACAGACACTAAGCCCAACACCCAGAATTTTTGATTCAGTAAATCTGGTACCAAGAACCATTGCTTTTGATGATACCCTCAAATGCTTTCACCCTTACCTTTCTACTACTCCTGCACAGCAAAATGCCGTCTGTGGACCATGTAATGTTTATCCCTATTTTGCTTCTATACCTAGGCTTTTCAGTGCTGTTTAAAAACAAAACCAAAACAAACAGAACACAGACCACTGTAATATTGATGTAACTAAAATTTATGTTTTCTGAGATGCATCTGGGCTCCAATTACTTTTTTATGCCTAGTTCCCTCTTCCATTTCAGAGATGGTTGTTTCATATTTTCTTTATTCACTATAAACCTCCAATCCCTTCTCCCTTATTGTCATGAGATATTCTTGTTACACTCCTTAGAAAGAAAATCAAGGTCAGAAAGGCATGCATGTTTTCAATTTCATGCCATGTTCATTCTTAAAGATGCAAGTCCTTCAGATCTCTACCCTTCCTATTTCAGGCTAGTCCCACACCATCATTTTTGCCTTACTTCTGTACTTTGCTCTTTGGCTCATCTGAATCTTCAACCTTTTCGTTTTTATTAGCAGCAAACAATGATACTGATATTTCTCCCACTTAAAAGGAAAAAGAAATCTTCAATTTTAACTGTTTACTTAGTTTTATTTTGCAACTGTTTCCTAGTCTATTTACCTCACAGTTAAACTATTTGAAAGAACAGGCTGCTCTTTACTGTCTCCTTTTCTTGACTTCTCATATAGTCCCCAGTCTACACTATTGTGACTTCTAACATGACTTCTTCAATAAATCTACTTTCAGGGAGGTCACCAGTGACCTCCCAGTTTCCCAAAGGACTTTTATTTTATTTTATTTATTTTTTTTTTGCTTTTCTCAAATTTTTGACATTGGTAACCATTTCAACTTCTTGACACCTTCTTCTTAGTTTCTGTATCTCAGTCTCTCCTATTTTTTTTCTTTTTCTCCTGGCATTGCCTTTTGATTTCTTCATAGTTTAACAATTTCTGCTTGCTTCCTTATTCTTTGTGTTCTCTATATCTGTTTGACTACTTTTTATTCTAAATGCTTTTCCTTGATAATCTCATATATTCCCATTTGCTGATAACTTTAAAATCTCCATCTACATCCAAGATCTCTCTTGTAAAGACTAAATCTTTATAGCTACCTGCCCTGCCTACAGGATGCTTGTATTAGTTAAAGTTTGCTTATAGAGAACAGAACCTACTTTAGGAAGCTTTAGTAGATAGGGATTTATTTTATAGGATATGGTTGGGAGGGCTCAAGAAAAAGACCATTATCTGAGCTTCTCAGAACTACTGAACTGTGCAGAATTGGGCAACTTGGGGAGGTATTGCTTCCTCCATGTCAGCAAACTGCCTACTGGTGTTTTGTATAACCTTCAATGGATTTGATAGCTTCAGAGCCATATTTCTTCAACAGGATCTAGATCAGCAAAATGGATGTTGTCTGTTCTGCCTTTTGGCACTCATAATGCTAGGGACTGTACACTAGGCCCCGTTAGAACCAATAGAGGGAATCCAAACACCTCTGTTACCAAGCTTGGCAGGGAAAACAACAGAAGTAGGAAAAGTGTTCCCTCTGCCATCTAAATGTCACACGATTACTTATGGTTAACAGAACGTTAGTCATATCTGGACCCTTTTACAGCAAACACATACTAAAAGTAAGCCAGAATGTATATTGAGCAAGCTTATTCTTAGTATCATCCACATTATTCCATGAGGCCATCACAATGACTCTGTAACTCAGAATATTAAAAAACAGAGTTGTCAAATATATCTTCTGTTGTGTTCATTAGGTACTATGGAGCACCACTATTCAACTGGGAAACTTGGAAATCAGCTCACCTAAGGACCAGCAAACTTTCTGCAAAAAGACAGATAGTAGATAGTTTAGACTTTGTAGGCCATTTAGTTTTCAGTTTTTGCTACTGAACTCTGTTGTTGTAGCAGGAAAACAGCCATAGACAATATGTAAATGCTTGGTTGTGTTCCATTAACACTCTATTAACAAAACAAGCAATGAACCATATTTGTCCGATGAGCATAGTTTGATGACTCCTGGTGTAATCTGATTGTTTGCGTATTCTTGTTTCATACCCTTAGCTTTCTTATCCTGGTTACTGTATTAGTCTTCTGTTAGTGTCTGATTTCCATTTAATATTCATACTGCCTCCACAGTGATCTTAATGTAAGGGATATCTAATCATGTTCATTTACTACTTAAAATTCTTCAACAATTTTGCTTATTATAAATCTCAAACTATAACCCCATCTGCTGCTTGCCATCTTGCTACATCTTCAAATGACACTTATGTCTGTCCCTTGCTTCCCTCAACATACCAGGTTTGTTCAGCCTCTGTAGTTTGTTAAATGTTCTTTGAACACACTTACTGGTCTAATTTATCTAGCTATCTGTTTTGTATTCATTCTTTACCCAACTTAGTCCTTTTTTACTTCCCCCAAAATGCCTTTCCTGATCTGCCAATATTAACATTCTGGTTCACTTCATGGAATTTACTGTATTTCTTATGTATAAATTGATATTTGTGTTTGTAACATCTCTGAGTTTAGTTGTGTGTGTCTGTCTTCCTCAGACCTGGGTGTCTCACAAAGTCAGGTTTTGGGTTTTGCAGAGTTGAGAGAATTAAACGCTTAATAATCATGTCACAGATATAAGGCTTCTTGGGAAGCAGGATGTAGTATTGGAAAGAGCCTGTGTTTTGGAGTTAGTGCCTTTTCTTGAGAGCAACAAGACAGAGGTGTCATCTAGCTGTGTCAGCAGGCAATTTAGGAATTAAGAACAAAAGGAACCATTGTTCAGCCTCTGTTCTTTGTCAGGCTCTGTGTTAGTCACTGTACATTTGTTATCTCAATTACAATAACAGATCTGTAAAGAAGATGTAATTATCCACTTTCTATATGGTTAAAGAAACAAAGAGATGGAAAGGTTAGGAAATTAACTGAAGATGACATTCTATTACATGATTCATGTAATAGAATCATGATCTGGAGCTTCTGCTTTCCCCCCTCTTTAGTAAGACCAAGCAGTTTATTCTAATTTTGTTAAACAATTATATTGAAAATTATTTGATGATTTGTGAAGCAATTTGTATGGAAAAGGGAATTTTTATAGCATAAAAGTTTTTTTAAGGAAGTCTCCATTTGATGACTAATCTAAACTGGTCCTTCAATATTCCTCAAAATTTTTGTTTTCTGGCCAACTTTTTTGTTTCATCTTCTGAAATTACTCTTTTACACTTACATTACTTTCCATCATCCATCTCCTCTCGCTATACCCCCCATTTTACTCTGAGCAGATGTACTTAATTTCTGCTTTACAGAGAGTCCTTTCATGTCACCTCTGCTCTGGATCCTGTTTTCTATTTTCTTAGAACCTTATCTTGTTGACATTTCCATCCCTCATTTCCCTTTTACTGTCCCCTTCTCATCAGCCTTGAAACGTGCACATTTTATGCTACTCTCCTCATATGCTCTCTGCTTTTCAGTCTCACAAGCTTTCTATTAGTCATTCACATCCCATCTTCCTTTCTTCTTTAGGGCCTTGGTACTTTTTATGCCTGGAATACACTTGGCGCTCCCTGTTAGAACAGGTGCTACAGCTTATATGTATTTTATCCTCAAATTATTTTCTCAAATTTATTACAGATTATTAAAATGTATGATCAATATTTATTATAAATATAGACGAAAAGGTAGAATTACAGTATTTTAACTTTGAAGTACTATTACATTCATGATTACACACTTAAGTAGTTTACTGGCTCATAGCCTGAATAGATGTTCAGTAAACAAGGAACTTTTGAAAAATTACATCATAGTATCACTTACATTTAATAATTTCTAACATTAATTTGATTCCTCAGAAGTATTGATGATCCTCTTTTATTATGTAATTGATGCCCATTGTTTTCAGTATCAGTTAATTCTAAACTTAGAATAGCACAAGTTTTAGTGCTATGTTTACCAGTTGTGAAATTAGCAGTATTTAACCATCTTTATCGTGTTCTGTGATTTTTAGATTTTTGGTTATTGATTGATAAGTCAATGAGATCTTTTTTTTTTTTTTTCTGAGACGGAGTTTTGCTCTTGTTACCCAGGCTGGAGTGCAATGGCGCGATCTTGGCTCGTCGCAACCTCCGCTTCCTGGGTTCAGGCAATTCTCCTGCCTCAGCCTCCTGAGTAGCTGGGATTACAGGCACACGCCACCATGCCCAGCTGATTTTTTGTATTTTTAGTAGAGACGGGGTTTCACCACGTTGACCAGGATGGTCTTGATCTCTTGACCTCGTGATCCACCCGCCTCGGCCTCCCAAAGTGCTAGGATTACAGGCGTGAGCCACTGCGCCCAGCCCCGAGATCTTTTTTAAAAAACCAAATTGTTACTGTCAAATCATGTTAAAGAAAGAAATGGATGATGTTTCTACTACTTCATTGAATTCTACCCTTACTAAAATTATAAAAATAGTAATAATAACAATAACAATAGAGTCACCCAACTGTAATTTGCAGATAAGTTGTCACTTCATTTGTATGGCTGCTATGGTCTGAATGCATCCTCTTCTAATTCTTATGTTGAAATCCTAACCCCCAAGATAATATTATTTGGAGGTGGGCAGTGGGAGGTAAACAGGTCATGAGGGTGGGATCCTCATGAATGGGATTAGCACCCTCGTAAAAGACTTTTTGCACTTTCTGTTTACCTTCCCCTCTCCTTCTACTTGTCATTTTACTGAAAGCCTGAGAGAGCTGCTTATCCCTTTTGTCATGTGAGATCACATTAAAAAGGTGTCCTTGTCAGGGAGGGGAACATCACACGCTGGGGCCTGTTGGGGAGTAGGGGACTAGGGAGGGATAGCATTAGGAGAAATACCTAATGTAGATGACAGGTTGATGGGTGCAGCAAACCACCATGGCATGTGTATACCTGTGTAACAATCCTGCATGTTCTGCACCTGTATCCCAGAACTTAAAGTTTAAAAAAAAAAGTGTCCTTGTGTGAACTAGGAAGATGGGCCCATATCAGGTATCTAAACTGCTGACACCTTGAACTTGGACTTTCCAGTCTCCAGAACTACAAAAAATAAGTGTCTCTTTGTTTTTAATCCCAGTCTATGGTATTTTGTTATAACAGCCAGAACAGACTAAAATAATAGCTGTTCCTCTGTTATCTGAAACAACTATTTATTAAAAGAAAGTGCAATTTCTTTTTTTAGCATTCTTTTCCAAACCAAAATTGTTTTAGTAAATGCAGATAACCACTTTCATCATTACTGTTTTTTTTTCCTAGTTAATTGCTTAAGTGTTTTGTATTTATTAAATAGCTTTGTAGTATTGTAAAATACTATCATATTATAAAATGTCTATTTTCAGATTCGTAAACTAAATGACTGTTGGAACATGGAGGAGCTATTGTTTCTCTCTACATGAAAAATATAAGTAAACGTCTGACCTTAAGGACAGAAGCCTTATTATTTCTGTATGAGAAAGATTTATAGTCATATCATTATAGCATTCTTTGGAAGAATTTGGAAGGACTGGTGATTTAGAGCACGTCTTCTGGGGTTGCATAGAATATGATCAGGTTAAAAAAACATTTTTCAACTCTATAGGCAGTCTGTCACATCATGTGACTAGATATGCCATCCATCTGCAATTCTTCCTGATTCTCAGTTCTCCCTTTCTTTTCTACTCACCCACAGAATCTTTCACTAACAGAATTCACACAAAGAAAGGGAGAGGACATTATTTATTTATTTATTTTTTTCCAGGATTGCAACAGACTCCATTACCTCTGGCTTTAACTAGCTTTCAAAAATAGGTGATAGAAATTGTGATCTGGATCATTTCCTGCATCACCATAGATACCAGTCCCTCACAGTAAAATGATGACATTTTAATTAGGAAGATGACTTTAGCTTGTGAATTAGAAGCTTTCCCAGTAAACAAGTATGAGACTTTCTGGAGGTTCAAGTTGGAGGAAGGTGACTTGTCTTTAGAGGTCATCAGGAAAGAGAATTTCTGTATTCACTTCTTTCAGAGCTTAGTAGCTGGCTGTAATCCTGACCCTGTGGTAGTTGTTGATGGTGATAATAACTAAATATTCATTAACTTGCTTTTTCCCTAAGGCAGAAGACCTTCTTGGTCAAGCCTAGGGTCCTGGTGCTTATCAACTGTCAGCCAAAAGTACTGTGACAATCTTAGAGAAGCTAGGTCCGGAGAACCTAGACCTAGACCTAGCTTCTCTAAGAAAATAATGTAGAATTGAAGTTCAATAGAATATAATCTCTTACTGTATACTACATAGATATTTGATATTATGAGCTCTTTTTACTTTTCACAGTTGAAAATTATGAGTTATTTCTGGTATAGCAAAGATACCAGTTTATATGCATTGTGTTCAGTGGGCTCTATGAAAGTTAAGCATAGCCAGGTGCAGTGGCGCCTGTCATCCCAGCACTTTGGGAGGCTGAGGTCGGCGGATCACGAGGTCAAGAGATCAAGACCATCCTGGCCAACATGGTGAAACCCCGTCTCTACTAAAAAATACAAAAATTAGCTGAGCATGGTGGCACATGCCTGTAGTCCCAGATACTCGGAGGCTGAGGCAGGAGAATTACTTGAAGCCAGGAGGCAGAGGTTGCAGTGAGCTGAGATCGTGCCGCTGCACTCCAGCCTGGTGCCTGGCAACAGAGCAACAATGTCTCAAAAAAAAAAAAGAAAGAAAGAAAGGCATTATCTTGAGCTTCAAAAGGAAGTTCTGACAAAGTGGAACACACTGATTTCTTTTGTAGTTAATGATAGTAGTTCTGCAGGCAGCAATTCTTTTGAGATGTTTTCCTTTTTTTAGGACCTAACAAACACCATTTGTCTAGCTTTAAAAGGTACAGCTCTTGTATATTTAGCTGTTAGGAGTTTTTCTGGCTTACATCATGGATTATACAACAGATCTCATCATTTGGGCCTATGTAAACTCCTTTGTATATTTGGTCCCAGTATTATTTATTATTATTATTTTTAATTTCTTTTTTTTTTTTTTTTTT
>NW_022436947.1:33499136-33573418 GCF_009761245.1 Sapajus apella
TTTTGTATTTTTAGTAGAGACAGGGTTTCACCATGTTGACCAGGATGGTCTCGATCTCTTGACGTTGTGATCCACCCGCCTCGGCCTCCCAAAGTGCTGGGATTACAGGCTTGAGCCACCGCGCCCGGCATGTCCCAGTATTATTTTTACCACTAACTAGATGTTCAGTAATTTTTCACCTCTTGTACAAAACTTATTCCTTGGCACATAGTAAACAACTTGAAAGAATGAATGTAGTAAGAGCTCTTGTATTTCCTTTATGGTCTTCAAATGATAATTTGCCATTGTTTCTCCAAATATTTGTCTGCTTGTTCCCATTACTATAGATTCATTAGATTTAATGGAGACCTGGTCTGGAGTACATTGGTATTCAATTAGATAAACTTTATGATACATGTAAATAATAATTTTAAAAGTTACTATTCCATAATTTCTTTTTAAAGATAACATTATATATTGTTAGTAATAATAGTTATATGTACCAGCATAGTGTTTTATAATTTAAAAGGTTATTTAAAAACTAATAATTTAAATTTTTTTCTCTAAAGTTTAATGTTAGTTGTGTAACATGTCCTTTTTATTTTATCCTTAAATTTGAATGGAAATTAATTTGAACTCTTACATAACACCCCAAATCATGGGTTGGTAAACTACAGCTCTTGGCCTGTTTTTAATATGGCCCAAGTGCTAAGAATTGTTTTTATGTTTTTAAATGGTTGGGGAAAAAAAAACTAAAACAAACAGCATATGGAGTGTGCAAAGCCTAAAGTATTTACTGCATTACACTTTAAAGAAAAAAACATGCTGATCCCTGCTTTAAAGAATTTATTTTCTTGGCAGATAATTTCATCTTTTCATTTCAACTATACTTCCTCTGTTACCCTTTCCTCTTTTACTGTATGTCAATTCCCATATGGTATTTTTTTATGTTTTTGTTTTACACCAAATGTAAAGTATTAATTTTATTCTAGTTTCTATATTATACAGTCATGTTATTTTCATATTTTTTGACAAATTCTCGTGAACAATCCACAATGCCATTAGTTGCTTTATTATTTTATTTTAATGCCATCTTGCAGTCTGAACTTACATCTAATTAACTGTCTGCTTTTAGACTTAGGGTATTTTGGTGTTATTACTTCCCATAGTTTTCCAGTTCACTGAATGACATTTCATTTCAGTTATTCATATGAATAATTTTTCAGTAATGGAGTAAATTTTTACTGTATTTCATATAGAATTCTCTCACTACTGTTAGATTAAAATTTGGTAGTCACTCTTTATGTGTAATTGTTTTCTGCTTCTCAAAAATTTCTCAGAACTGTGTTTGTACTTGTATAAATCTATATGATTTTACTTAAACAATTTTGATGGAGGAAGGCAGCAAATCACATTGCCATGTGTGTACCTATGCAACAGTCTTGCATGTTCTTCACATGTACCCCAAAACCTAAAATGCAATAATAAATAAAATTAAAAAAAAAAAAGATTTTGTGCTGGACTGCCATTATAGTAGTAAATACTAAAATTTTATTTTGTAATTCAGAAAAACTATGGACAACTTTTAGTCATTATGGATAAATTTGCATTTCCATGGGTTTATATAATTGGAATTATATAGTGTACTCTTTCTCATATCTGGTTTTATACATTCAACATAATTATTTTGAGATTGATGCATGTTGTGTGCACTGATAACTTGTTCCTCTTATTTCATTATTTATGAAATTATCTTTACTCACCTATTGATGAGCATTTAGGTTATTTTTACTTTAGGACTATCGTAAATAAGGTTGCATGAACACTCAAGTACAAGTCTTAGTGTCAGCTTATGTTTTCATTTCTTTTGGGTTAATACCTAAGGCAAAAAAAGGTTAGATTTTTGAAATGACTATTATGTTTACTTTTTAAAGAGAATACCATTTTTCTGAAGTGGTTCTCTTAGTTTACATTCCCACATCAGTAGTTTAGGGTTTGGGTTCCTTCAGATTATTGCCAACATTTGATGTTGACAGTCTTTTTAATTGTATCCATTTTAGTGGGTGTGTAAGAGGTTGTCATTGTACATATAATGTCCATTTTTTTAACTATTGATGTGACAAACTTTAAAATATATATATATATATATATATATAAAATTGCATTTTAGGTTTTGGGGTACATGTAAAGATCATGCAAGATTGTTGCATAGGTACATACGTGGTAATGTGTTTTGCTGCCTTCCTCCCCATCACCTATATCTGACATTTCTCCCATGTTATCCCTCCCCAACTCCCCACCCCGCACTGTCCCTCCCCTAGTACCCCCCTACAGACACCACTGTGTGATGCTTCCCTCCCTGTGTCCATGTGTTCTCACTGTTCAACACCCGCCTATGAGTGAGAACATGCGGTGTTTGATTTTCTGTTCTTGTGGATGTGACAAACTTTTTAACTGCTTAATAGTAAAGGTTTCTGTTCAGTTTTTAAAGGGTTGTTGTTTTCTCTTTATTGAGTTGTAATAATTTTTATTATATTGTAGATGTAAGTCTTTTATCAAATTTTGTATTGTAAATTGTATTAGTCTGTTTTCACACGGCTATAAAGACATACCCACAACTGGGTAATTTATAAAGAAAAGAGATGTGCAACCATCTCATAACCAGTTTTGGAATATTGCCATCATCATAAAAAAAGTTCCTTCATGCTTGTTTGTAGTCAGTCCCTCCTCCTACCCACAAACCCAGGTAATTGCTAATCTTGGTAGATTGTGATTTCTGTCTTCATAGTCTTTTTCTAAAAATGTTATACAAATACAGTCATATGACAGATAATCTTGTGTATCTAACGTCTTCACTTAGCACAATGTTTCTTTTAAATTGATCCATTTTGTTGTGTGCAGTGATCCCCAACCTTTTTGGCACTGGGGACCAGTTTCGTGGAAGACAATTTTTCCACACATGCAGGGGCGGAGGTGGTGGTTTTGGAATTAACTGTTCTACCTCAGATTGTCTGCATTAGATTCTCATAAGGAGCACACAACCTATACCCCTTGCATGTGCAGTTAACATTAGGGTTTGCACACCTATGAGAATCTAATACTGCCGCTGACCTGACAGGAGGCAGAGCTAAGGTGGCAATGCTCACTCCCCTGCAGCTCACCACCTGCTGTGTGGCCCAGTTTCTAACAGGCCAAGGACTGGTACTGGTCCACAGTCCAGGGGTGGGGAACTCCTGGTTGTATGTAAAAGTAGTCCATTCTTTTGTATTGATGAGTAATTTTCAATTCTATGGATATACACATTTTGCTTGTGTCTTGATAAGTTGGTAGACTACTTTTGTCTATTATGAGTAATGTTGTCCTTCCCCTCCCTTGATACTGTCGTTTTGAAAAGCAAAATTATTCTTAGTTTTCATCAAGTCTAGCTTATCCATGTTTTCTTTTATATATTATCAAAGAAATTTTTGCCTACCCTAAGGTTACAAAGCTTTTGTCTTATGTTTTCTTTTAGAAGTTTTAGAACTTTACATTTTGTTTAATTTTTATGTACAGATGCAAAGTTCATTTTTTTCATAAATTCAGCTTTTTGAGCAGTCTCATTACAGAAGACTTTTTTTCATTTAATCCATCTTTGTGAATTTGTGGATATCTTTGCATTTCAAGGTTAATTTCCTGTCAATCTTTCCCCTAATGGTTTTAATATCTATTAATGATTTCTGCCTAAATCTTTTTCTTAAATTACTTTTTTAGTCAGAGGTTATAAAGGGTGATTTTTTATTTTTGTTTTTTCTTATGTTTATTAGCTGTGGTTATTTTGCAAAGAACTTTCACTCATCAACTGTGGGTATTTGGTTACCCTGAATTGCAGTTCTTTTTGAAAATTATTTATAAATACTTAAAAATTTTACTGTCATTACCACTTGATAAGAGTAATGAGTTGATATAATAGTCATCACCAAAGTTAGCAGATGAGGTGTGATTTTATTCTTTTGTTTTTCATCCTTTAAAAAAACATTGTTAGGGCTCATCTATTTTTTTTTTTTATATTGTCTTTCAATCAATTTGGTGCTGGATGAGGCTGTGTGAACTGTTAACAGAAGGCTAGCTTAATAGTGGCTTAAACCAACATATTTGTCTGAGTGTAGGTGATGCTAACGTTGTTTGAATTATTCAACAAGGATTCAGGTCTTTTTTTCCCATTCCATCATCCTTAGTGTGCTCTTGCATGTCCCATCATGGTCACAAGATAGCTGTCATACCCCTAGCCATTATGTCTGTGTTCAAAGCACAGAGGTGGGGCAGAGCCAGCTGCGAGTCAGAAGGTGATGTTATAAAATCCTTCTCCAAAATTGCCTAAGCCAACATGTCCTTATTTCTCACTGGCCAGATTTGAGTCACACACTTAACCTAGCTATCAAAAAGATTGTGAAAGCAAGTATCTGGCAAAGAGGAACAGAATTGTCAACATTGGCTTGGGCTACTTATGAGCCACTGCCTGAGAAAACTAGGTTTTTATCAAGAGAAAAGAAGGAAGAAAGGAGTTTTAGGGAATAGCTAATACATAATGCTTGCCATAAATAGCTGTAGTAAAGCATAAAATGACTTTATATTTTATTATATTTAAAAATAAGCCATATTTTTATAGCTTGCCACATTGTCATGATTACTTCCATTTTCCTATAAAATACATTATTGAATATACATTTTCAGTAGTTTCCTTTTAATATTAATTACTATTATATACTATGACTTGGAATATATTATTCTAAGTATTGACATCATTTAAAAACTTTTATTTAATGCCAAACTATGACTTGTCAGATAATTTTTTTAAAAAACTGGTAAATTAAAACAGCCCTTCTTTTCCATATTGATCGATCCTATACCCTCTTCCTCATTTTTTAAGGCATTTGGTGTATCGTTTTCTGTAGAACTTTTCTCTTCTAATCCATGTTTATCTTCAGTCTCTCTACCTCTTCTTCTTTTTTCTCTCATTTTCCCTTCCTAACCTTTCTATATAAAGCCTCTTTCTTTTTCTGCCTCTTTTCAAAATGAGGGCTAGAATAAAGTTGATTTCTGGTGTATAATATCATATTGTACTATTAAATTTCTTTTAGTATCTTAATTTCATTTGGATTATGTACTGTTGACTGTTGATTGTTAACAGGTTCTGAAATAATTAGGTTAGCTGCGAAGTACACATCAAGCATTAATGGGTTGCATGTTACTGAATCAGCAAAGCTGCTAAGCTCTGAATCACAACCAAGGTAGCTAATATAATTCTTGGTTTTAAATTATGATATTTAATGTGATTCTCTTTTCCTTTAATTCTTGTAATCTCCCATGGAGCTCCATTAAGTTTTCAGTCTTCTAGGCATGTTGTGTCTCCAGAAAAACTGTTACGTGTGTGTAACGTAATAGAGCATGTGCACACAGATTTTATAAGCTACCTTAAATATTTTGTCCTGTTGTATAGTTGTTATATGTATAGTGTTAGCGAATTTATTAATAGTGTTCTGCATAAATATTAGGATTTAGTTTCTCAATTATTGTGTATGATTAAAGTACTATTCTTTTTATTGTCTTAAATTTACCTGCAAATCAGCCTAATTTTAATAAATACATATTCTACTCAGGGGGAGTGGTTTAAAGAACTATCTGCTTCATGGTAAAGATGATTTGATTTGTATCCTTTTCATGCTATTTTAAAAAGCTTTACAGCTTTTTAGCGGTAAAGATTTGTCTATATAGTGAAAGATAGCTACTCCGAATTTTTGCTTGATTGGACTTTGCATCTTTCTGACTATAACCTCTGTGTCTTCAGGGAGGCCCAGTGAACTGGGAACGTTTCCCTTTCTTTCTCCTTCCCAGCAGTATTTACTTCTCCTTCCCTTTCTCCATTCTCCTCTTTCTCCCCACTTTTTCTCCACCTCATCCTTTCCCCCTTTTTTAATGTGATTCTGGGGTTTCCTATTTCTCATTTTATTTTGAGTGTGAAATGGCACACTTATTAAACTTCGAAGAAATATTTCAGTTTTGAAACATCCTTACTAATAAATTATTTTGAAAGTAAAATTTTTTAATCTCTGTGTGGTTTTCCAGTTAAAATTAATTGGACTCAACTAAGACTTTATCATAAGTCACATAAAGTTTTGTGGACTGAATCACTTTGCAGAATTTGACTATAACAGCAGAGCAACATGAGCAATTTGTATTCTGTATTTGTCCTTTTCTTTCCCTCAGCTTGTTACCCTTCTATATACAAAACACATAAAAAAAGAATTTACCTTCTAAAGAATATTTATTAGAAGAAAAAGTAAAATGTGATTGTTAGTCTTCATGATACAAGGATTTCTTTTAACAGTTTCAGTGTTAATAGTATTATCCACTGTGGCTTCTGGACTTGCATATTTATGTCATTTTTGCATTTTATTTCTCATCAAAGTCTGTATCTTTTTATGACTAATTTCAATTGTATAAAGCTTTAAAAATCTTGTCACACTTAATTAAATGCTGTATTTATGCTCACAAAGGTTATCTCATATTAGCCTATGGCTTTGTAAACTAAAATATTGCTTGCTATTTCATGAAACAATCTTTATAGCAGTCTTCCTGTATTTCTGTTCCATTAGCTATGCCAGCAGTTGCTTTGGTTACAGTGTTCCTGTTTTGGCAAGCTTGGGGATCTTAAACAACTGTGCTTCTTTTCTAACTGTTGTTGTGGGATATAATTTTCCTCCCATGTAATGCTACAGAGAGGTGGAGATAGAAAGAAAAAAAATCACAGCCTATTTATTTCTAAAGCAGGGAAAATATTTTGGTTTTATAAAGACAATAATCTGAAATGCTTTTGAGGGTGAGGAAGTCTTTTTTTAAGTATCTTTTTCACTTAAAAAATATCTCTTCTACCCTGTTACATGGTCATTTATCAAATTTTATATTATAATCTGTGAGGTTGGGAAATTTCTTAGAAGACTGATTTGTTGAAACTTACAGTGACAATTCATAGAAAAATTATTCTTATTGATTATCCAAAGAGAAGACGCTGGCTAGAAGATATCAGTCACAACTTTTACAGTAGAATTTATCCTTTTCTAGTGGAGTATTTTAAAAATGCTTTTGGTCTGTTTGAGATCTCTTAGAATTGCCAGAGAATATGTCTCACCTGCAAAATGGGTACATCTGGAGATCTTGTAAAGTCACGTGTTGACAGGATGTCCTTTTCAGAGAATATAGAATGGGAATGAAAGGTCTAAGATCTGAACCTGTCCTGCTACCAAGCTGCTGTGGGGCTTTGTAGCTTAGTTTCCTTCACTATACAATTAGTATTATAATACATACCATGCCTATCTTGTGATGACAAAATAAAATTAGGTGTAAGGGCCTTTTTAATAGCTGGAAGCAATATTTACACATAAAGTGTTACTGATCACAGGGAGACAATATCTCCTTGGAGTATACTGTTTTCTATAGCTCATGATGGGAAAAATATAGTTTCTCTGCTGCAGTCACCTAGTGAGCATCTATTATGAACCTGGCATTATTTTAGGTGTTTTACATATATGATGTCTACTTTTCCCCAAAAAATGTTCAAAGTAGTTGCCATCATTTCCTGAAGACAGAGAAACTGAGGTATAAAGAAGTTAAGAGACAAGAAATAGATGGCATAGTAGGGCTCCAAGTCTGATTTTAAAGTTGATGCTTTTTTTTAAAGTATTGCAGTGAATGTGGACCACCCAGGGGCACAGAATACCAAGAATGGGGGTGGTTTTGTGAAGAGGGAGATTGGTAGGGGATTTAAGGAAACAGAGTAGAAGTCCTAGAGCTGGTCCTGGAACATTGTAAAAATAGGTACACGAAGCAGGCGGTTCCAAGATGAGCAGTGAATTGAAGTACTCACGTTGTATTTATCAAGATTTCTTATGTGATGAGAAAGAGGACTCCATTAGGGACAATTTATGATTTTATTGACTTAAACTGTAATAAAGTTGTAATTTGTAGCAGAGTGTGGGGAGTCTGGTATGTGAGGCAAGAAGTTGATTAACTCTTCTCTGGTTGCTTAAAACCATCAAACTCCCCAGAGAACACAGTGACCTAGAATACTAAGAAAGAACTTTTTCCATGGACAGTTTTTATGGAGACTTTAAAATCGAGGAATATATATGGTGTGTAGGTACCCTTTAGCAGCTTTGGACTAACCTGTCCTGTATATTTGTACAGAAAAATAAGGTAAGTAATGGTTTACAAACAGTGACCTGCAGATTGGTGGCAGTCATGCTGAGGTTTCATCAGCCCCCTCTACAATTAAAATAAGGACATGGTAGTGACTTTTTCATAAAGCAATATTAATGCTATATAAAAAGAACGCTGATTCGGAGGATTTTTCTCCTAATGTTTTTGGTATTTAAATATTCTTTCCCTCATGAATCAATGATAGTAGTGAGTTGTTTTTCTTTTCATATTTTTATTGAAATAGAAATATTCATTGGTCATTCTACCTCCTTTAAAACTTTACCAATTTTTAAAAATAGGCCCTTCTTTAATTTATATTAATGGTTATTTGCAAATAAGCATTGTTGTTTGGAAAAAGCTCAACTTTAAAACCAGACTTGGATCCCTACTGTGCCATCTATTTCTTGTCTCTTAACTTCTTTTTGTACCTGTTTCTCTGTCTTTAGGAAAAGACAGCAACTACTTTGAAAGTTTTTAGGGGGAAAAGTATACATAATATGTGTAAAACACCTAAAATAATGCCAGGTTCAAAATAGGAGCTCACTAGGTGATTGCAGCAGAGAAACTTTTTTTTTTTTTTTCTTTTTTCTTGAGACGAAGTCTTGCCCTGTCACCCAGGCTGGAGTGCAGTGGTGTGGTCTTGGCTCACTACAACCTCCACCTTCTGGGTTCAAACGATTTTCCTGCTTCAGCCTCCCAAGTAGCTGAAATTACAGATGCCCACCACCATGCCTAGGTAATTTTTGTATTTTTAGTAGAGACGGGGTTTCACCATGTTGCCCAGGCTGGTCTCCAACTCCTGACCTAATGACCTGCCTGCCTCGGTCTCCCAAAGTTATTACAGGCGTGAGCCACCACACCCAGACACAACTATTGATTTTAAGACCATAATTTTCATCATTAGTGAACTGGGTTTTCTGTCTTTGGAATAAAGATCATATATTTTTATACTCTGTGCAAGGAACACCTGGGTGTAAGAGAACCAGGTAAACCTGTGGAGGAAACTGTTCAAAGTAGTATTGCTGAGGAAAGTGGTATTGCTGAGGAAAATAATGTTTTTTTCTTTCTTTCTTTTTTTTGCGATGGAGTCTCGCTCTGTTACCCAGGCTGGAGTGCAGTGGTGTGATCTTGGCTCCCTGAAACCTCCGCCTCCTAGGTTCAAGTGATTGTCCTACCTCAGCCTCCTAAGAAGCTGGGACTGCAGGCGCCCGCTACCATACCTGGCCAATTTTTGTATTTTTTAGTAGAGACGCGGTTTCCCCCTATTGGCCAGGCTAGTCTTGAACTCCAAACCTTGTGATCCACCAGCCTCGGCCTCCCAAAGTGTTGGAATTACAGGTGTGAGCCACCGTGCCTGGCTAATAATGTTTATTAATCTGGCTTTCAGGGATGATGGAAATAGTGGTTCTGAAACTTTGGTGTATATATGTCACTTGGGATGCTGCTTTGAAAAAAATGCAGATTCCTTCCACATGCAAAGGAATGAAATTGTACCCTTATGTTCCACCATATACAAATATTAAGTCAAAACAGATTAAAAACCTAAATGTAAGACTTGAAACTATGCAACTTGTAGAAGAAAACATAGGGGGAAAGTGTCATGAGATTGGATTTCGCAGTGATCTTGGATATAACACCAAAAGCGCAGGTAACAAAAGCAAAAATAGACAAATGGGACTACATCAAACTTGTAAACGTTTGCACAGCAAAGGATATATTCAACAGAGTGAAAAGACAACCTAGAGAACAGGCTAAAATATTTGGAAACCATGTATCTGATAAGAGGTTAGTATCTAAAATTCACAAAGGACTCTTACAAGTCAACCACAAAAAATAAATAATGAAATAACCTGATTTAAAACTGGGCAAAAGACTTAAATAGACATTTCTCCAAAAAAGATATACAGATGGCTAACAGTCAAAACAATACAAATTAAAACAATAGAAATGTATTTTCTCACAGTTCTGGAAGCTGGAAGTCAAATCAAGGTGTTGGCAGAACACCTTGAATTCTTGAAGAATTCTTAGCCTCTTGTGAGGTTCTGGTGGCTCCCATCAATCATGGATGTGCCTTGGTTTGTAATTTTATCATTCCAGTCTCTGCCTCTGTTGTCATATGGCCTTTGTTGCTGTGTGTGTCTCTGCTTTTCTTTTAAAAGGACGTCAGTCATTGGCTTTAAGGCCCACTATAATTCAGTATGACTTTATCTCAACTAATTACATCTGCAGAGATGCCATCTTCAAATAAGGTCACATTCTGAGGATTGGATGGGCATGATTTTTGAGGGGGACATTGTTTAAGTCAATGTGCCTTGGACAATTCATTTGTTAAGCATATAAAGATACATATTAGCTCTGACTACCATAACAAAATACCATTGAGTGGATGGTTTACACAGCAAAAACTTATTTCTTCACAGCTCTGGAGATTGGAAAGTCCAAGACAAAGTCCAGCAGGATTCATTTTCTGGTGAGGGCTCTCTGTGTGGCTTCTAGACAGCCACCTTCTTGCTGTGTCCTGCCACGGCAGAGAGAGTGAGCAAACTTTCTGGTATCTCTTCTTCTTAGTGATCTCATGAGACCAGCCTTCCCAACCCCTTGTCTTCACATGAACTGACAACTTTTCCTTAGTTCACCTAACAATGGGGTTGTTCTTCATCCCATGGCCATGAAAATTTAGGCATGCAGATGGTTTGAAGGGTGATTGAAGCAGGATTTTACTGGGTGAAAAGGGAAAAGGGGAAAATAGGGCCTCTTCCAAAGCCAGAGTCCCTGCTAGAGCATTTCCTGCTCAGCAGTTCAAATCCCAGGTTCCACATAGGAAGTGGAGGGGCCAGGCTCCTCCCTGCTGCAAAGGCTGTGAAGTTTCCAAGACTCCACCTCAGTGGGCAGGCTGGTTGGAGTTTTCCCAGGGACCCCCTCCCACCTGGCTGCCTCATTCCCTCCCCTAAAGAAGTACATCTAACTGCCATTAGATTAAGGATGAGGATGAAGACTGATCTTAACTGCGTCCTGCTGACAGGGGGCGCTGTTTTGGGGAAAATGGCAGAGCACCCTAGAGGTTGCATGGTCTCCTTTATCATAAGCTGGATGCTAAGGTGAAACTGTGTACTTGAGTCCTTCTGCAACAAAGGAGAAAAAATGATGTCTTCTGTCACACCCAGATAACTGATAGCTATAGTTACGCTTGCTAGGATTTGGATGCATGGCCCTTGGCTTTGATTAGCTCCCTTGGTCTTACTTTCCCAAAAGGAAACCTCCGACTGGTGGGCACCCTGTTTATTCCCATCACCTGGCAGCATTTGCAGGATTTATCTCAGAACTAGAAAATTGATACAGATTTTTACATCACCCATCCCTCTTGTTCTTTCTGGGTTACAGCTGGAGATTGCTGGTTGGTTTATAAGAACAAGCAGGGTTAGTCTAAAATGTAGGCAAAAAAAAAAAAAAATAGTGAGTTTAGAATTCAATGGCAAATATATAATGAGTTTTGAAACATAATTCTCTCTCTCCAGTCCTCATGTTTGTTAAAAAAAAAAATCATCATAAGACTCAGTTGTTTGAAAAATAGACTTTAGTCTGGGCGTGGTGGCTTACCCCTGTAATCCTAGCACTTTGGGAGGCTGAAGCAGGTGGCTCAGTTGAGGTCAGGAGTTCAAGACCAGCCTGGCCAACATGGTGAAACCCTGTCGTTAGTAAAAATACAAAATGTTAGCTGAACCTGGTGGTGGGAGCCTGTACTCCCAGCTACTCGGGAAGTTGAAGCCAGAGAATCAGTTGAACCCAGGAGATGGAGATTGCAGTGAGCCAAGATCACACCATCGCACTCCACTCTGGGCAACAAGAGTGAAACTTCGTCTCAAAAACAAAAAGAAAACTAGACTTCAGTTTTGTATTTGGCCTGAATATTTTCATAAAGTGCAGCAAGAATAATTATTTCTGAATAGGCCTTTTGAATCAGCTTTGATAGAATTCTGTTCTGTAAGGAATCTCAGAAAAGACCTTTTAAAGCTGACCCCAATCATAGGTTTGTATCCTCAAGTACCTGTGAATTGGGTGGATCCTCTCCTCTTAAGGTCCCTAGATAAACTTGGAGCTCCTGGACCTGTTAAAGAGTGACATTCTTTACTGACCACAGGTCAGGATGCTTGTACAGGGACTGCATAGTTGAGGCCAGTTTCCCCACTGGGCTTTTATTGGCTCTACAAATTGAAATAGACTCCTTAAAGAGAAGCATACCATTCAAGTCAAAGCCTTGGTAAAATTGCCAGGTTTTTCAGTTGTGTTCTGCTGCAAAATAAAAATGGATTGTTACTGCACTGATGCAAACAACCGTATTGCCATAAGAATACTCACAGATAGTTTCTAGTTTTTAGAGGAACCAGGCAGAAACAAACGTGCTCCAAGTCTTGATCACAGGGGATATAACTTACCCATTTACTAAAGGCCATAAATGTTTACGCTAACTTGACTATGAAAAACAAAACAAGGATCAACAATATTACAACCAAAAAGGTTGCTTCAGCTTTCTGAGTTCAGTCAATATTTAGTTAATTATTGTTTTGCTTTATATTTGTGAACATTTTAGCTCTTCATGAGTCTTGTACATTTTTGTTTATTCCAATGTCACAATCTCCAAAGTTATGAGAAGCTTGTATTTGAGAGCACTTATCAAAGTTCTATAGCTTATTATAAACTATCTTTGGAAAGGATTAAAACAAGATGACAATTGTCTATGAACTGCAAAATGTCCAGGGTAGTTAGAAACACGATTGAGAGGCCGGGCGCGGTGGCTCACGCCTGTAATCCCAGCACTTTGGGAGGCCAAGGCGGGTGGATCACGAGGTCAAGAGATCGAGACCATCCTGGTCAACATGGTGAAACCCCGTCTCTACTAAAAATACAAAAAAAAAAATTAGCTGGGCATGGTGGCGCGTGCCTGTAATCCCAGCTACTCAGGAGGCTGAGGCAGGAGAATTGCCTGAACCCAGGAGGCAGAGGTTGCGGTGAACCGAGATTGCACCATTGCACTCCAGCCTGGGTAACAAGAGCGAAACTCCGACTCAAAAAAAAGAAACACGATTGAGAAATAAGTTTGGTAATAAGTTTGGTTATCTCCATGGTTTCCAATAGCTTAACATAACCTTAATTATGATTAGTAGCATAAACTTAGACATTAGAATTTTAGAAATCCCATACAATTTTGTAACATATGTTAGCGTTATTTACAAAAATATAACCTAAAGACAATTGAACATCCTTTTGGAAACCCCAAGTAGCTAAACATGTCAAATAATTCTGTTTACCTCTCTTTTCTGGACATTCCAGAGGCCCTCTGGACGATTTGAAAAGCCAGGTATCAGGAAAGACAATTTTGAAACTGAAATTTGATTTTGGGAAGCATTTTTAATATGTTTAAAGCACTTGATATTATGAAATAGAAATTCCAAATTACCATAAACTGTTTTATTTTGTTAAAATGACTCAGAAATTTTGAAGAAGCAAAAGCCTTTTGTAACCCTTTTGAATTTAGTTAGCAAAAATTTATGCCTGCATGCCTTGTAACATACTACAGAGAAAAACCACATTTTACTGTTCTTACACTCCTTGCATGTAAATCTATTTCCAGTAGTCTCAATTACATGTTATAGTGGTAATTCCTAGCAGTTTTTAACTTGAAGGTAAAACTTGGTTTAAACTTGGTAAGTTTTACCTTATGAAGTTGAAACTAATTGCTAAATGCCACCAAGGTTTGACTTTGGCCACATTAAGGGCGCAGTAGTTCTGTATGTTCGTCCCCAGGCCTTACAAATTGTGAGGCTGGCAGTAGTTTTCAAAACCCAAAAAGCAGTTCATAACCTGAAAACATTTAGTAAAACTGGCATCTGACCTGCACCTGCATTTTTACCAATGATCTTTAAGGCTGCTTTTATTTCTCAAAGATTAAAGTCACATGAACTGAAAGGTACCACAGCTTTTAACACCCCTTTAAAAAGTACTTGTTCCAAGCGGTTGTTTTTCTTTAGGCCAAATTAATTAGAGCTTTTTTTTTTTTTTTTTTTTTTTTTTTTTTTTTTTAACAGACGGCACTCACAGTACACACACAGAATAAAACCCATTTGCCAGGTACAGCCCTTTAAGAGACAGAGCTGGGAAAACAAGCAGATTTGGAATCAGAGAGAGCTCATCCCCTAAGGCAGGATTGCTGAACAAAACCTTGCCAAATGGTTACTTGTCACACCCCCCGGGAGGTGAAACAAGATGGAGGCTTGCAGCACAAACCATACAGACGTGCAAAGCACACCAGATTGGCCACAGCCCAAAACTAGCTACACAAACCCTTTTTCACAATTAAAGCTCTGCAGAGTATAAACAGTGACAGTTGGGGGGCCTGGCCTAGTAAAACATCTTCTAGAAGGAAAAAAAAACTTTAAAAGTTAACTTGGTGACTGGGTAGAGAAGGGGAAAGGAAAAAAAATTTTTTTTAAATGCTTGGAGAAGAACGTCTTATTCTTATGCAAGTGGCTCTTCCACCAGGGAGAAAAGTTTAATTACTGTCCCAAGGAGCAGGAGCTGAAGCACTTGGCCAGGGAAGGGGATGCCAGTGGTCCCTAACTGGGAACAAGCCAGCCTGCTGTGTGCGACGCTTGGGCCATGCCTTCCAACCCAGGCACAGAGGGAGGTTCCGCGGGAACTGCTGCTTGCTGACCCATCCAAAAATGGAAGGAAAACGCAATGAAAAGGACCAGGAGTGATGACGGGGTGGGGGCAGGGGTCATGGTTTCCCCCACCCTCACAAGTCCGAGGATGAAAAGGCTCAGGAGCAACAGTGGGAGGTTTTGAGTCCCCGTTTCACTCACCTTTTCTGGAGCTTCTGCATTGCGTGCCAAAAATGTTGGAGGACTTTTCCTTAGTTGAGCTAAAAATGGGGTCCTTGTTCGTCCCACGGCCATGAAAATTTAGGCTTGCAGACAGTTTGAAGGGTGAGTAAAGCAGAGTTATTGGGTGAAAAAGGGAAAACATGAACTCTCACAAGGCCAGAGTTGCTGCTAGAGCTCTTCCTGCTTGGATTTTCAAACCCCAGGCTCTGCACAGGAAGAGGAGGGGCCAGGCTCCACCCTGCTGCAAACCTTATGGATTTCCCAAGGTTCCACCTCAGTGGGCAGGCTGGTTGGAGTTTCTTCAAGGACCCCTTCCCACTTGGCTGTCTCAACATCCTTCAACCTTGTGTCCCAAAAGCCCCATCTCTAAATACCAATACCTTACTGGTTAGGGCTTCAACGTATGAATTTTAGGGGACACAGACATTCAGTCTATAACAACATTCAAAAGCAAGACAAATTTCATGTTGGGCAATATTTTGAAAGTCTGATTTTTTTTTTTAAACAATGACACAATTTTGATTATATATACACACAAGCATAAATCTTGCTTATATTGGCTTTTTAAAAATACATAAGATTCATGTTTAATAATTTAAGCATGCATACATTGTTTTACTTTAATTTCTTTGCCCTAAAATTAACTATAAATCATTACTGAGTGTTGTTTTAGGTGGTTAAGTACCTCCTATTTATTTTAGCATTTCAAAAATGTAATCAACAGAAAAGTGCATGCACCATAAAAGTGCGGCTTAATGAATTTTTCACATAGTAAACAAACATGTATAACTCACACTCTGATTTAAAAAACAAAAACAAAAAAACCCAGCTTTTCAGCACCCCCCGCCAAACATTCTACATGCTCTTTCTCATTTTATAAGCTTCCCTCAAGTAATTATTATACCAGAGTTGGAGAGCCACTTAGGTAGATACCTGGATTTGTAGTAGGTGTTTGTGTAGGTCTCTTATCTGTCAGGTGTCCTGTTAGTGGATTTGGGTTCCACCAATATGCTGTCATTCGCAGGCTTTTTTATATCCTGTATCTCTGCTTGGAGCCATTTTCCCTTTTGCTTCCCACTCTACATTGTCCATACCTTCTTACCGCCACTCCTGACACCTTCTTCTAGCTATTTCAGTTGGGCTCATAGCTGAGACTACTTCTCTTAAGAAGTATCACCTCACTCTCCATCCCTCTTTACCCCCAAGTTTAAGTAATTGCCCTTCCTATGTGTTTTCATTAATCCCTCCATTTCTCTGCTCATTTCTCACAATACATTCTAATTGCTGAGTTACTTGCCTTTATCTCCCATCAGAACATAAATATTGAAAGGTCAGATGATGCATTATTTTTTTTTTTGAGATGGAGTCTCTTACTGTCACCTGTTCTGGAAGGCAGTGGTGCAGTCTCAGCTCACTGCAGCCTCCACCTCCCAGGCTCAAGTGATTCTCCTGTCTCAGTGTCCTGAGTAGCTGGGGCTACAGGTGCCTGCCACCACACCCAGCTAATTTTTGTAATTTTAGTAGAGACAAGATTTTGCCATGTTGGCTAGGATGGTCTTGAACTCCTGACCTCAGGTGATCTGCCTGCCTCAGCCTCCCAAAGTATTGGGATTACAGGTGTCCATCACTTTTCTGTTTTATTATTTATTACTTCAATTTAGTTTGCTTTCTAGACTAGGTTCCTGTGATTTTCCATTTCTAAAGTGTTCACATTTCCAACAAAGTATGCCCCACTGGCACCTTAGATTCATCCATGTGTATAAGTAATTAATTGACAACTATATAATCACAAAATAATTAACATTTTTTTCATATACACAGCATTCCACGTGATAGTTTGTTTACCACTCATCCTTTAAAGTCCAGCAAAGTCATTTAGTCTGTTGGTTCCTATGCTGGTTCTCAGGTAGTTGCTGACTATAACAGAGTCAGCTGAAGAGCTTTGAAAAATATAAATAACCAGGCCTTAGTCTGATCCAAATGAATCAAAATTGTATCTGTGTTTTTCTGAAAAAGATCTTCAGCCAGCTTTTGGAATGCCTCCTTTCATCTTGCATCATCATTTTAATGTCTTACAAAATTGAGACACAGGGAAGAGCTGACTTCCTCAGGGCTACCCAAATGGTATCCATTGTGTAACTTTATTTTTATGATAAGTAAAGTAGCATAATAAGAATTCCTTAGGAATTGGAACAAAGTGAATTCTTAACATTCTTAAAAGTTTTAGAATATTAATAAATGATGTTAGAATCAATATTTTTACTTTACTGAATGCCAGATAATGTGAATGTGTTGTCTCAATAGTTTTTGCACTTGTCTCACAAGGAAGTTATTAGCAAACCAAATCATAATAATTTGCATGTTTTTCACTTAATTGACACTTCTTGAACACCTATCTAGGACTTCTGCTGGGTGCTAGGAGAGTATAGCAGTGAACAAAACAAATGAGGAACCTTCCCACAAAGGTCATAAAATGTGATGAGGAGGCAAGCATTAATTATATACATACAGTTTGATGAGTGATAAAGTAATTTGCCCAAAGTTACACAGCTTATCTTTAGGAAAGCTGGGTTTTCATTCCAAGAATAATTTTTAAATCCCATGTTCTTTCCACTATAGCGTGATGCTAATGGATCAAAGTAAAGGAACTAATGTTTGGGGGCTCTTCTTCCTATCTTCTGCTAAATCCATTTATAAAGATTATTCTATTTTTTGATACTTCCATTCTTTCTTTATTGATAGAATGAAGATTATTAGATAATAAAAACACCAAAACATATTGTTTCATTGGAAAGAAACTTCATTCGTAAAATCTTTGTGAAAATTTTTTTTGAATCAGGCTTGAGGTGAAATTTTATCTGCCCCAGACTACAGGTAAAAGACATGTAGTCAGAGAAACTCATTGGTCCTGCTTCTCCTCTGTAGTCTGGATTCATGAGGGAATAAGGCTAGGGGAAAAAGGAAGTCAATTTTACTGGTAAATCACACTATGAGTTTACTTTGCATTATTATTTTTATCCATATTGTTATTATGTGGAGTTTTCTTATCCAAGCTCTTTCAAAACATAGCACTATTCTCCAGGTATTTAATATCAAGTATTTGCTGGTACCATAGTTTACATAACTAGGTCCCACTTTTTTGGACTTAAAATAAATTTCCAAATTTGAATGGTTCTACTAAGTGGTGAAATTAAAAAAAAATGTTGGTTGTCTGTTTATTGGTGTGCAAAGTCTCTGAAGTCAGGGAAAGTTACTCCTCTTTGTGTTCCCTGTTCCTAGCACAATGTTTGGCACGTAGAATCCACTCCGTAAACTTGGTCAATTACTTGTGTCCTTGAATTCTTAGTCTATTGGAGTCAGAATTTTTACTGATAAATCTGATAAACTTTTTCTCTATCAAAGATGCATTTATGTTCATACCATTCTTTCATATTTGCTATATTTAACTTAATATGTTATTGATGCTAATTATGGATGTTTTCATGTACAAATGTTTTATCTTTTTTACTTTTTAATTTCTTTTTTTAATTATACTTTAAGTTCTCAGATACATGTGCAGAATGTGCACATTTGTTACATAGGTATACATGTGCCATGGTGGCTGCTGCACTCATCAACCTGTCACCTGCATTAGGTATTTCTCCTAATGCTATCCCTCCCCTAGTTCCCATGCCCCAACATGCCCCGATGTGTGATGGTCCACTCCCTGTGTCCCCGTGTTCTAATTGTTCAACTCCTATTTATGAGTGAGAAAACACAGTTTGGTTTTCTGTTCCTGAGTTAGTTTGCTAAGAATGATGGTTTCCAGATTTTTCCATGTCCCTAGAAAGGACACAAACTCATCCTTTTTTATGGCTGCGTAGTATTCCAGTGTGTATATGTGCCACATTTTCTTTATTCAGTCTATCATTGATAAGGCATTTGGGTTGGTACCAAGTCTTTGCTTTTGTGAACATTGCTGTAGTAAACATACATGCGGCTGTGTTTTTATAGCAGATTGATTTATAATCCTTTGGGTATTTACCCAGTAATGAGATTACTGGGTCAAATGGTTTTCTCATTCTAGGTCCTTGAGGAATCGCTACACTGTCTTCCACAATGGTTAAACTAATTTACACTTCCACCAACAGCATAAAAGTGTTCCTATTTCTCCATATCTCTAGTGTCTGTTGTTTCCTGATTTTTTAATGATCACCATTCTAACTGGCATGAGATGGTATCTTGTTGGGGTTTTGATTTGCATTTCTCTAATGATCAGTGATGATGAGCTTTTTTCATATGTTTGTTGGCTGAATGAATGTCTTCCTTTGAGAAGTGTCTGTTCATATCCTTTTCCCACTTTTTGGTGGGATTTTTTTTTTCTTGTAAGTTTGTTTAAATTCTTGGTAGATTCTGGGTATTAGCCCTTTGTCAGATGGATGGATTGCAAAAATTTTCTCTCATTCTGTAGGTAGCCTTTTCACTCTGATGGTAGTTTCTTTTGCTGTACAGAAGGTCTTTAGTTTAATTAGATCCCATTTGTCAGTTTTGGCTTTTGTTGCCATTGCTAGTGGTGTTTTCATCATGAAGTCCTTGCCCATGCCTATGTCCTGAAAGGTTGCCTAGGTTTTCTTCTAGGGTTTTTATGGTTTTAGGTCATATGTTTAAGTCTTTAATCCATCTGGAGTTAATTTTTGTATTAGGTATAAGGAAGGGATCCAGTTTGTTTTCTGCATATGGCTAGCCAGTTTTCCCAACACCATTTATTAAATAGGGAATCCTTTCTCCATTGCCTGTTTTTGTCAGGCTTGTCAAAGGTTAAATGGTTGTAGATGTGTGGCATTATTTCTGAGGCCTCTATTCTGTTCCATTGGTCAGTATATCTGTTTGGTACTAGTACCATGCTGTTTTGATTACTGTAGCCTTGTAGTACAGTTTGAAGTCAGGTAGCGTGATGCCTCCAGCTTTGTTCTTTTTCTTAGAATTGTTTTGGTTATATGGGCTCTTTTTTGGTTCCATATGAAATTTAAAATAGTTTTTACTAATTCTGTGAAGAAAGTCTATGGTAGCTTGATGGAGATAGCACTGAATCTATAAATTACTTTGAGCAGTATGGCCATTTTCACGGTACATATTCTTCCTATCCTTGAGCATGGAATGCTTTTCCATTTGTTTGTGTCCTCTCTTATTTCCTTGAGCAGTGGTTTATACTTATCCTTGAAGAGGTCCTTCTCATTCCTTTTAAGTTGTATTCCTAGGTATTTTATTCCCTTTGTAGCAGTTTTGAATGGGAGTTCACTCATGATTTGGCTTTCTGCTTGTCTGTTATTGGTGTATAGGAATGCTTGTGATTTTTGCACATTGATTTTGTGTCCTGAGACTTTGGTAAAGTTGCTTATCAGCTTAAGGAGATTTTGGGTTAAGACGATGGGGTTTTCTAAATATACAGTCATGTCATCTGCAAACAGAGACAATTTGACTTCCTCTCTTCCTATTTAAATACTCTTTATTTCCTTCTCTTGCCTGATTGCCCTGGCCAGAACATCCAATACTATGTTGAATAGCAGTGGTGAAAGAGGGCATCCTTGTCTTGTGCCAGTTTTCAAGGGGCATGCTTCCAGCTTTTGCCCATTCAGTGTGATATTGGCTGTGAGTTTGTTATAAAAAGCTCTTATTAATTTAAGGTGTGTTCTAAATTTTAAATGGCTCGCCAGGTATAAATTGTTCCCTCAATACCTAGTTGATTAAAGTGTTTTTATCATGAAGTGGTGAATTTTACTGAAGTACTTCTCTGCATCTATTGAGATAATCAGGTGGTTTTTGTCATTGGTTCTGTTTATGTGATGGATTATGTTTATTGATTTGCATATGTTGAACCTGTCTTGCATCCCAAGGATAAAGCCAACTTGATCAGGGTGGACAAGCTTTTTGATGTGCTGTTCGATTTGGTTTGCCAGTATTTTATTGTGGAGTTTCATACTGATGTTCATCAGGGCTATTACCCTGAAATTTTTTTGTTGTTGTTGGATCTCTGCCAGGATTTGGTATCAGGCTGATGCTGGTCTCATAAAATGAGTTAGGGAGGAGTCCCTCTTTTTCTGTTGTTTGGAATAGTTTCAGAAGGAATGGCAAAGCTCCTCTTTTTACCTCTGGTAGAATTCAGCTGTGAATCCATCTGTTCTGGGCTTTTTTTGGTTGGTAGGCTATTTACCAAGCAAATGGAAAGCAAAAAAAAGCAGTGTTTGGAATCCTAATGTCTGATAAAACAGACGTTAAATCAAGAAAAATCAAAAAAAGACAAAGAAGGACATGACATTTAATGGTAAAGGAGTCAATGCAACGAGAGGTATAAGTATCCTGAATATATATGCACCCACTACATATATATGGAGCACCCAGATTCACAAAGCAAGTTCTTAGAAACCTATAAAGAGACGTAGACCCCCAGATAATGATAGTGGGAGACTTTAATACCCGTTGTCAATATTACACAGATCAGCAAGACAGAAAGTTAACAAGGATATTCAGGACTTGAACTCAGCTCCAGACCAAACAAACCTTATAGACATCTACAAAACACTTTCTGTGTTGATCTCACTGGGGCTGCAGACCAGAGCTATTTCTATTTGGCCATCTTGCCAGCCACCAAGAAGGATAACTTTATGAATGAAAGATAGCTTTATGAATGTGGAGTGGGGAACACTTTTCAAACACAATACCAAAAGTGTTAAACCATAGAGAGTAAGATTGATAAAATAGGCTACATTCAAATTAGGAATTTCTCTTCCTTAAAATACTTTATTAAGAATGGGAGAACATATTTCCAGTACATATAATCATCAAAGTGATTGTATCCAAAATATATAAACAACTTTATATGTAAATGACTAAAAACAACTAGTTAAAAAAATGGGAAAAGATAGGAATAAGTTCTTCACAAAAGAAGATATCTAAATAGATAATTACCATGCAAGAAATATTAACTTTCTTAGTCATCATCAAGATACAAATTAAAATCATAATACTCAAAATAATAGCCAAAATTAAAGGGAACGATTATTTGAATTTTTGGCAAATTTTTGGGGCCTCCGCAGTTCTCATATATTGCTGGTGGGAGTGTAAATTGCTGCAGTGGCTTTGTAGAATTGGCAGTATCTAGAAACTCCCAGCATACTAATATCTTATGATTTAGCAGTTCTACTCTCGCCTGCATAAATGCATATGTATATGTGTTCGTTGAAAGAGGTATAATAGAATGTTCATGGCAGCATAAATTAAAACACCTAAAAGTAGAAGTAAGTCAGTTATTTATCAACAGTAGGATGGATAAACTAAGGCAAATTACTGCAATGAAATACTGCACAGCAATAAGAAATGAATCAACTATTGCTGCATGCAATAGCATGGAAGAATTTCACAAATAATATGTTGAGTAAAAGGGACAAGCCACAAGATAATACAAACTGTATAATTCCATTTATGTGAAATTCAAAACCAAATTAATTTTTGGTGTTAGAAGTAATGATAGTGATAATATTTGACAAGGTGAACTTTGGGAAGCTACACAGGTTTCAAAGGCGCCAATAATACTTAGCTTCGTGATACAGGTGACAGTTAATTAAGTGTGTTCACTTTGTGATATTAAAGCTGTGCTTACATAATTAGCATACTATGTGTGTTAAGGAATTTTCAGATAATTATGATTTTTTAACTAGCATAATCTATGTATTAAGCTATAAATACAAATGGCATTAATTGAAAGAATGATCATGGTAATTGACAAGTTTAAAATTAATCTAGTAAATTGTGTTGTAAATAGTGTTGTAATATATACTTCTTTAATGATAAGCATATATGTAATATAATATACTATTAAAGTAACACTGACAGATTTCAGAAGTAACCTTTTCAAACATGTTTTGAGAAGTTGGAAGTTAGTAATTTTTGGAGTGGAGAATTATGAAGAGTGGTTTATTTTAGCTAGATGTTTCAAGTGAAAAATTTTAAGTATTTTTAAATTTTATACATAAATCTTGCAATGTACATTCAGCTGGTAACACTGAAACTATACTGTGTGTGGAGAAGCTTTGCCTTTGATAATAGTAAAGGCAATAAATATAATTTTAAAGTATATCTGTCTTCAAGTTTTATGAGGTGAAAGTATTCTTTGATGTTGCTCCAGTAGTGCTTTCTTGGATTACACATACACTTAAATAATGACATGAGAAATTTCTTTACAGCTGCCTAATTCGGATTTTGGGTTTCTACTAAAAAGTTTAAAGAAAAAACAGTCTAGGGAGAAAGAAAAAAAGAAAATAACAGTAAAAGCAAGTAATTTTTTTTATGAAGTAGCTTGTTTTTCTTTGTTGGTATGCATTAATAGAGAATGTACAACATATAATAGAGTTAAATTCTATTATGACCATAGTAAATTAAGCTTTTTTATTAGAACATTTTAATTTGTAATAATATCCATTTGCTTTTTTTTCTTGTTTATTTTTTTAAAAACTCAAATGAGCATTGTCATTCACCAGCCATGTTTCCTGTTGTTTTCTTTAAGCTGATTCTACTTGCCTCTGTGTGTGAGTTTATGTGTATGTCTGCAGCATGTACTATTATTAAAATAACACCAATAGATTTCATAGGTAACCTTCTAAAGTAAACTTAGTCCACAAAATAGGTTAAAGAAATAATTTGGCATTCTAACCATGTGTCTCTAATAACAGACACCGACTAATGCGTGAAACAGGATTTTGAGTTACTTGGGCCTGAAAGCATATGTCAGTGTCCCAACTTCTAGCTTGATAATTAACTCATTAACTTAGCCACAAATCCAACAACCCATTTGTATCACTCTGCTCCATCATGGCCTACTTGTGGTTTCCCTAGCATACTAAGCATATGGCTATCTCAGCACTTTTGCTAATACCACTGCTTAGATCTGTATTTTCCGGGCCGGGCGCGGTGGCTCACACCTGTAATCCCAGCACTTTGGGAGGCCGAGGCGGGTGGATCACGAGGTCAAGAGATCGAGACCATCCTGGTCAACACGGTGAAACCCCGTCTCTACTAAAACTACAAAAAATTAGCTGGGCATGGTGGCGCGTGCCTGTAATCCCAGCTACTCAGGAGGCTGAGGCAGGAGAATTGCCTGAACCCAGGAGGCGGAGGTTGCGGTGAGCCGAGATCGCGCCATTGCAGTCCAGCCTGGGTAACAAGAGCGAAACTCCGTCTCAAAAAAAAAAAAAAAAAAAAAAAGATCTGTATTTTCCAGCATCTTCCTTTGACTCCTTCCCTCAGTACTCAAGTCTTTGTTTAAATACTGCCTCAGACATGCATTGCAACTAATAATCTCTGTATAATAATTCACATCATTCTCTATTCTTATTCCCTACTTAACGTTTTTATAACACTTGTTACTATCTGATAGTCTGTTTTATTTATGTTTTGTACAGTTCTCAATAAATACAAGATCCACGAAGAAACTTAATTGGTTTTGTTTCACTACTGTTTTTCCAGCACTTAGAGCTATGACAGATACACAGTAAGCACTGTATAAATATTTGTAGTTAGAATGAATGAGTGGGTCAGTGAAATATAATGCATAGTCTACATAGTTCAGCCCTCAATCAGCGCCACAGAATTTATTTATTGTCTAAACAAATATAGAAATAACAAATATTATTTCTAGCATGGTTCTTTTTATAGGGATTGGTGGTATATTTTAAATAAGCTCAAATATTATACAGCAGACTTCAAAACTTCTTGTTATTTTTTAAAGGAGGACAAAAATGCTAAGGGGAAAAATAATATACATAGTTTTTAACTTTGTCTTTTATGAAATAATTAAAAATAATCTTCATTTCAAATTGTGTTTTGTCTTGTCTTTGATTATTTTAAAATATGATAGTATTTAAATATGGTAGTAGTGCTCAAGTGCCACTTAAAATTGTATATTTATATTGATTTTGTTTGTTTTCCCATTTGTATCTGTTTCCTCCCCACCCCACCTTTTCTAAAGAACCCAACTCAAGTCGGAACAGCTCTTCAGGTTTTCCATAACCTTGGAACTTTGAAGGATACTATTACCAATGTTGTGGATGGATATTGTGCTACTTTAGAAGAAAATATCAACAGTGCATTAGACATAAAAGTTTTGACTCAGCCTTCCCAGTCAGCTTTGAGAGGTATGGATGTGGTTTTATATTTAGCTTCTTTATTTATTTATAACTGAGAAGTCCTTTGAATAGTGTGTGAACACTCATGTTTCAAAGCAATCTAATGACTCATTTTTTTTTGTAGACAGAAAATGAGAGAAGAAATTATGTTTCAGAATTTATTTATATCTTTTTTGTCTAATCAGTGAGTTGAACTGGCCAATTGGTATATTCAGAACTTCTAGATAAAGATCCATAAACTGTAGCATCATTTAGTTGAGAGGAAACAGATGCAAAAAAAAAAAAAAAAGAACATATTTTTCTTCTAAAATCCTTATGTACTTCTTATTGAGACTGAAAATATTTTTTAAGGAATGCCATCTCTACCTTAGCTTTCTGGACTTTGCTTTATGATAATCCTGGTACCCAGGAAAAATAGTGACTAACTGTGGAGATAGAAACTGATGAAATTCTTGGGAACATTACAACTATAATAATGTCTAAACAAAACTATTAAAGGAAGGTAGAGTCAAGGTAGTGAAGAGTAGGCCTTCATTAGCAGTCTGTAAACCTTTTTCTATGAAGACATACCTGATGATATTTACATACACACACTTCTCCATGAAAGAAGATAAAAAAGACCACAGATTACATCCACCCTCACTTACTTGCTGGCACCCCGTCTCCTCATTTTTCCCTTTATATTTATTCTTCTTTCCAGTTGGTAGAGATGAACTATGCTTTCTCCCAACAAAGACCAAGCACTCTGCAATTGTATTAGATCCCATCACTCCAAGGTATTGCTTCAGCAGATGCCTTCTTTCCATCAGGTTGACAATGTATCTTTCTTTGCATCTGTTTCCCTTCACATACAGTTGTGTTATTGTATCTCCTTTTGCTTAAAACAAGTTAAAGAAATATATCTTGATTTCTTTCTTCAGCTCTATGACCTATATTTTATTTTTCCAATCTTCAGGAAAACTCCCCAAAAAGTTATCTATACTTAATGTTTTTGGTTTTTCTCCTCTCATTTTTTGAAGGCACTCTCATCCATCCCAGGGTTGTTCTAAAGATAAATTGAATAACTCATTGACTTAATAACAGTTCCTGATCCATAGATAATAGTAAAAAAAAGTGGCTATTTATTATTTTTAAATTTTTTTTTAGATTTTGAATTTTTTATTTAAAAAGTAGAGATGGAGTCTTGCTATGTTGCCCCAGTTGGTGTTGAACTTCTGACCTCAAGTGATCCTCCTTCTTGGCCTCCCAAAGTGTTGGGATTACAGACATGAGCCGCCATGCCTGGCCTATTATTATTTTTATATTTGCTATATAAATATGACCTTAAGTAATACTGAATATATATAACTTATAAGTTGTACTAGATAAAAAGAGATAAAAGAATCTTAGGTCTTAAAAAGAGATTTTTAAAGGTTAGCCCTAGCCTCTGAATAGGTTTATATTGAAACTATTCCAGAAGGAGATCTTTGAAAAGAAATTGCCAAAGGAGATTTTACTCCTAGCTTTTCCCAGCAATTATTCTCAGAAAGTTCGATACAGTGTTTAAATTTCCAGGAGCAGTTTAATCTCATTCCCTCTTGTGTTGTCAAGAATAAGGAAAAAAAAAATGAAAGCAGTTATTCACATGCTGTCAATCCTAACTTATGCCTCTTTTGTTGAGAGAATAGAGTTTAAAGCTGCCTTCTTACCATGTGTTGACAAGTGGATACCATAATTTAACAGAGAAACCTTAAGCATCAGTTCTTTATTATTTTCTTTAAAAGAATAATCATAATTATTTTTTATTTTAAAATGTTTTATAGACACTATTACTGTTAATTTTCTGATCTTGTTTATGTTGAGGTTATGTAGGAGAATGTCCTTGTTGGAAATACACATTAAAATTTTCAAGAATGATGGGACTTCATGTCAGTAACTTACAAGTGGTTTAGGGAATTTGTTTTTTGCAATACTTAAAATTTTCTGTAAGTATAAGATTATTTCATAATTTTAAAAATACTTAACATAATTGAATTCTGTCAGTGTGTGTTTCTGAGAGTGAACGGCTCACATCTGACAAGTATCTAACAGAGCCAGTACACAGGAGATTGACAGTGGCAGTCATGAGTGTGATGGTGTATGATGTCATTTTCAATCTGAGACTTCCTGAGAACTAAAGTTATACACACACACACACACACACACACACACACACGCAATACATTACAATTTTAAGGATAAAAAAATACATAAGAAATAAAAAGCCTGTAACTCAATAAGAAAAAGGTAAACAACCCAAGAGAAAAAATAGATAAAGAATATGAAAAGGCAGATCACAGCAGAACACATTCAATAAACATGTGAGAAGATGTTCAGCCTCTTTTTGGAGGATGAAACTAGTTACTAAGGAAATACAAATTAATCATCACATTGGAAAATCTAAGACAGATCTAACTTCTGGACAAGAGCAGAAACTCTCGTAAACTATAGAAGGAGAATAAAATGGTTCATCCACTTTACTCAATTTTATTAATTTTATCTCTAAGGTGAATAATTTGTTCATCTTGTGATGTTATACTTTCTAAGAATATACTGCAGGGAAACTCTGGCATTATATATAAGGATTTGTGTTACCTGCCCATCACTGTGGCTCATGCCTGTAATCCCAGTACTTTGGGAGGCTGAGGCGGATCACTTGAGGTCAGAATGAAACCAGCCTATCCAACATGGTAAAACCCCCTCTCTATTAAAAATACAAAAAAATTAGCCAGGCATGGTGGCACATGCCTATAGTCTCAGCTACTTAGGAGACTGAGGCAGGAGAATCGCTTGAACCTGGGAGGCAGAGGTGTAGTGAGCCAAGATCCTGCCACTACACTACAGCCTGGGCGACAGAGCAAGACTCAATCTCAGAACACAAAAAAAGATTTTTTGTTACCTCATTGTTGACAATAGTGAAAAAGTACAAACAATGGATAAACTAGTTTGTTAAGGGGATTAATACACAACATTTAAATTAACAACTTTCCCGATATAGATAATGGTCAAAAACAGTACATAAAATAGTTGCAGAAACATACATACAGCATGATACCAATTTAAAGCCTAAGAACATGACAGACTATAATAAATTGTTTGTGCACATGCACATATATGCTAACAGTGTAAATACATGGATTGGAACGATGATCAACAAATTAAAGATACCAATGCTGGGCATGGTGGCACATGCCTGTAATCCCAGCTACTTGGGATGCTGAGACAGAAGGGTCACTTGAGCCCAGGAGTTTGAATCCAGTCTGCATAACATAGCAAGACTCTGTCTCTTAAAAACAAACTACAAAACCCAATACCATTACATCTGACAGCAGAGCAACAGAAATGAAACCAGCGAAGGAGGGAATGAGGAAACTTCACTTTAACGTTGTATTTCTTAAAGCTTGGTGGTTAGTGTTCATAAAGTTACTCTATATGCTTTTTATATGTCTGAAATATTTTAACATTAAAACATGAATATTAAGTCAAACAGTGAAGAGAGATGATGATGATGTTACAAAGCAGACAACACCGAATATCCAAATTTCATCACCCAGAAACTAGTTGTTACCACACAGTGAACAGTAGTCCATGCATTTATCTGTGCATTGTATGTTGTAGAAGGACAAATGGAGAGGCATAAATGGAATTTTAAGATACATACTTTTAAAAAATACCTTTTTATTATAAAATAAAACTTAAAGAAAAACATAAATGAAACATGTAGATTAATGAATTATTAGAAAGTGAACACTTCTAGGCAAAACCAGCCATCCAGAATCCTCCTTATTTGTTTCATACCAATCATAACCAGTCCGTCTCTCTCCCATGTGTAACCATTATCCTCACTTTTATATTAATCACTTCCCGTGTTTTTCTTTTTATAGTGTTATCATTCGTATGTGTGAACTTAAGCACCATAGTTTAGCCTCACCAGTTTTACAAGTATACTTTTAAAAATAAAATACTTTTATTCTTTTGAATTCAACAGAATAATTAGAAATTTATGTGAAATCAAGGACTTAATGAATTTTTGATTAATGCTTCTTCATAAGAAATACTAGATCTTAATTGATACCTCTAAATTTAAAAGTGAGTGAAAGATTACAAAAAAAACATAAGAAATTGAAGTCATTTGTTGTTAAGTCTCTTGAATCTTTACTACTAAATGTTGGAAATAGGCATACTTAAACTTTTCCCTACCCACCCCTCATCCTCATTTACCTGTTGTTAGCTATATTATGTTTGAATGATTAATGTTTTTTTCATTTTCTTCTATTTTTAAAAGATTTTAATCTCTGGTTCTTTTAATAGGACCTCTGCATTTCTTTTCTCTTTTTTTTCAGTAGCTTTAGGGGTACAAGTGGGTTTTGGTTATGTGGATGAATGGTACAGTGGTGAAGTCTAAGGTTTTAGTGCATGGTCACCCCAGTAGTTTACGTTATACCCAATATGTTGTTTTTAGCCCTCACTTCCCTCTCACCCTCCCATTCTGGGTCTGCAGTGTCCGTTATACCACTCTGCCTTTTTGTACCCATAGCTTAGCTCCCACTTATAAGCGAGAATATACGATATTCAGTTTTCTACTCCTGAGTTACTTCACTTAGCATAATGGCTACTTGTTCTATCCAAGTTGCTACAAAGACATTATTTCATTCTTTTTTATGGCTGAATAGT
This sequence comes from Sapajus apella, assembly GCF_009761245.1. Classification (NCBI taxonomy): domain Eukaryota; kingdom Metazoa; phylum Chordata; class Mammalia; order Primates; family Cebidae; genus Sapajus; species Sapajus apella. The sequence goes on from NW_022436947.1 coordinate 33,529,078, forward strand.
ATTCCATGGGGTGTGTAGACACACACACACACACACACACACACACACACACACACATGGCATTTTCTTTACCCACTCATTGTTTTATGAACACTTAGTTTGGTTCCCTCTCTCTGCAATTGTGAGTTACACTGTGATAAACATACACACGTAGGTGTCTTTTTCATATATGACTTCTTTTCCTTTGGGTAAGTACTCAGTATTGGAATTGCTGGATCTAATGGCAGATGTACTTTAGATGTTTGAGAAATCTCCATACTATTTTCCATAGAGATTATACTGGACCTCTCCATTTCTATATTCATTTCTCCCTTGGCTGGATATCATAATCTAGTTGATTTTTCAAAAATGTTTCATGGGTACTGTGCTCTCTGAGTCCTTCCATAATTGGTGGTTTTTTTTGCTTTTATGCTTATATGATTTGGCCAGGTATAAATTTTTATATATACTTTCTTTCCCTTAGAATTTTGTGGCTCTTGGTGACCCAAAAACGAATGATTCTCTTCCCCCACTGAATTGGAAAATGAGACACAAATTTAGGAGACAAAAAGATGATAATTATAATGTTAGTTTTATTATTGTTAAACAATTGCACTGAAGGCATAGCTTAGATTTGTAGCCAAATGGATTTTTTAATATATCACCTCAAAATTAAACTTATTTCCCAATTCAGCCTTCCCCACTATATTTACCACTGGTAGAATGTTGGTCAGAATACTCCATTTATACATGCAAAGCTTCAACAAGAAAGAAAGGATGGGACTGAGCCAATTCTCAGTTTCTTATTCAGATTCACTCATCACTCCTCTTCACATGGGGAGGGTTGAATAAGAGGTAGGGAAAGAAGGCAAGAAAGTTATTTTAGCTGAAGTCCCTTTATGTGAAAGACAAGGCCAGGAAAATAAAGAGTCCGATCTAACATCAGACATTCCTTTACCCACTGCTGGGTTTTAGTGTTATATTAGAGAATTACGAGACTAATCAGATTTTTATTGCCCACTAACTGACTTGCTTTTTCTTGGCTATCCAGATGGTTTTTCCTTTATCTTTGAAGTTTAGTAAATTCTTTATAATATGTTACAGAGTTGAATGCTCTGTGTCAGGTTTTATTTTTTTTCCTGAGTTAAAGTATGTTCCCTTTTATATAAAAGTTTTCTTCCATTGTATATTGAATGTTTTTCTGTTCCATTTGTTTTTTCCAGGAATTTTATGCATATATTAGATATTCTTTGTTTTTGTTTTCCATGTCTCATATCTTCTTGCATTTAATGCTGGGCATATTGTAGAAGAGAGGGTATCGTGAATGTGGAAGTCTGATTCTCTTAATATTTGCTTGGAGTTTTTTTCACTCGGCTTCCATTGTCTTTATATTTTACTGCATTTTGTATTTTTCCTCTTATGTATTTCACATGTATTACTACTGTCTTTTCACCCTTCCGTCTTATAATTTTTTGTTTTTTCTAATATGGTCCTAATCGCTGTAATATTTTTCCAGTATATTTTCAGTAATTACGTTGAGACAGTGGAAAACTGAGTATCTCTTCCTGTTATTTCTTTGCTGATCTATGTTTATCATTGCTTTTAGCTTACATTCCTTTTTTTGCTCCTTCCTGCCCCCCTCCCCAGTGTCTATGTTAAGTTCATTGTTGCTTTGTTTCTGATGATTATTTGTCATCAAAAGGTGCTAGCTATTCATTGAAGAATAGCGTAGGAATGGCTGAAGGGAGATACCTGAAGCAGTCTGCAATTTAAATTTGTTGTCTAGAATAACAATTTGCCAGTTTCTTACTTCTTCTTGGGAGCACATCTGTCCTCAAATGTTGTACCATTGAGAAGCTTAGAATGGCTCCCAGTAAAGCTATTTAAGCTTTTTCTGTGTTGAATCCTAGCATTCTCAGTATCTTTTTTCTTCATCTCACTTTACCTCCAGTAGTCTCCCCATGCTCAGGAGCTAATTCTTAAACAACATGAATATTCACTTTGTTATGATTTTCCTTCAACTTTTCCTTTTTTGTCATTTTGCAATGTTGAACATTTCCTGGACTGTCCATATCTGTAGATCTCAGCTCTAATCAAAGAATCCTTACATAGCTTGGGCACATTCTTATAATTGGGTTTAAGAGCAATTTGTTTCTTGGCAATGATCTAAGGGGTCAACTCTCTGGTTCCTTCTTCATTTTGATTTATCTACACCAATTGGCATGCATGCTTCATAATCTCAAGTTTGAATTTTGTTTGATTCCTTGTTTCTTTGAAGTTGACATTTTCTACCTTTGGTTTGATTTTCTTTTCATTGGCATTCAAGGAAAGAGAGTAACAAAATGATTTTACTCCACCATCATTAACTAGAAATTGTTTTCAAGGTTTTTGGTTTTTTTTTTTTTTTTTTTTTTTTTTTGAGGGGAACTGTTAGTTTCTTTTATCACTTTTAAATAAAACTTAAGAGACTATTTTGTTTCTTGAGCCTATTAAAGCTAACTGATAATGACAGTATCTTGTATTTTTGCTTGTATTTAAAAGAATAATAGGTTAATGGGTTTCATAATTATAATAAAATCAAGTCATACATATTCTAGGAATTTGACTTGTATTTTTTAGTATTCATAAAGGCACTATATACCCTTTTCTCACTGTTACGAGTTCATTCTTTATATAATATGTGAGACAGATTGGTAGAGTATTATCCATTTCCTGTATACCTTCCCTAAATAGTCTTTGCGTAGCACTGCAAATATTCTAAAAATTCGTTAGATGCAGAGTTCAAACAGGTAGTATCTATATTTTTAAAGCCAACATCTTTCTCATAGATTTTTTATTTTATTGCTTGCTACTATTATCAGATGAAAGAAATAACTGCATCTGTTTGCTAAAGGTACATGCAATTCTTTTTTGAATTGTTGAAAAACTAGAGTGAGGCAGGTTACACACACAGTGCCTCTGGTTTTCTTTATTTTGTCCTCTGTAAAAGCAGGGATATAGACTGTCTAACCAGTGGTGAGCTCTTCAACTGCCTGATATTTAACCTTAGTTTGGAGTGAAATTTATGACTTTTAATTGGTGATTAAAATTTCTATTTTTTATGTGGAAACATTTCAGACCTCTACATATAGTTTCCTGTGCATATTACATACAAGAACATTCTTAAACAGTCTCACTCTGTAGAAATTTAGTATTGATCCATTAATATTATCTAATGTTCAGTTCATACTCAAAATTTTATTCCCCAAAATGTTCTTTGTATAAGTTGTTTTTCCCCTGACTGGAACCAATCAGGGATCATGCTTTTCTATTGACTGTCTTGTCTCTTTAATAAAAAAACAGCACCATTGCCATTTTTTTGTTTTTTATGGCATTAACATTTTTTTGGAGAGCCTCATAATCTGAATTTGCCTGGATTTATGTGATATTTTCTTTATGACTAGCTTCAGGGTAAGCATACTGGTGGTAAGATGATGTTGTGTATTTTCTATTACATCCTATCACGAAATAAAATTATTTGTTTGTTTTATTATTGCTAATGCTAAATTAGATCACTAAGTTAAATTGGCATATGCCAGATTGCTCCTTATAATACGACACTCTTTTCTTTGTAATTAGTAATTTATAGGTGCATACTTTGAGACTATATGATGAATATCTTGTTTTCTATAACATTTCACTTAGTGTTTTGGTATCCATTGATACTCTTCCTCTTTATTATTGTACTAGTAGTTGATTTTTTTTTCTAATTTTGTCATTCTTTTTGCATTTATTAGCTCATACTCTTTTGTAAAGAGGATTGCCATCCTTTTTAAACATTTGAGTTTCACTATGTACTCATGAATTATTTTTTAATCATTGTTTGATAATTTATTACTATCAGTATTATTTTGGATGGCCAAATTATCTGAAATTTGTGTTGTGGAAGCCCCCTCCAGTCAACTTCATGTATCCTTTTGAAAAATTTTGTCTGTCTTCAAACACTTTATTGCTCACTGGTACAATATCTGCCAGATTCACCTTGTATTTTCGCTTCTTCAAATATGAAATCACCCTTTTTTCCACTGAATCCTGCTTGTTTTTATTGGAGAATGGTTTTAGAAATCAAAGTTTGGATACTAGATGTGCTTGTTATTATTGAGGAATCATTGTCTCTCTGCCTTTCCAGTGGATAGAGTTGAGAAATACCTCTAATCCCCGTTACTGATTTGTGTCTTCATTCTGTTTACATTGAGAATCTTATTTTGCTTTGTTCCAAAATATACCTAAACTAGTTTCAGGATTACTGCTTCAATACCACATCCAGCAAAAATCTATTAAGTAAAGTTAATTTCTTTGTAATTTTTTTTTGTGTGTAAATGTATCTCACTAAAGTCAGAGTTCTCTGATTAAAAATTCCATGAATTGAAATTGTTTTCCTCTTGTGTGGTTATATTGTCAATTTGGTATACATATTGTTTCATTTGTTTTGTTTTGTTTTATATTCAGTTTTAGGGGTTTTTTTTTTAAAAAAAAAAGAAAGAAGGGACATAACACACACATACACACACGCGTGCCAATACACAGGATAAAGGGAAATTAGTGAAGATGGTTTCCTACAAGGGACATGAGAGCAGTAGGAAACAGAGGAAGACTCACCTCCATCCTGGCACCTTTCACCTATTTCATTTCCCACCATTCTCACACTCCTTCAAGGAAACCATTTTCATCAATTTCCATTTCATCCTTCCTGGGTATGTGTTGTTTCCCTTTCTTTCTTAAACATAAAAGGTTAAGATTCTTACAAGAGATTATTTCCTAAAGAAGGAACTTCTCATTTTTTAGTTTTTGTATGCTTCTCATAATAATGCGTATGTATTTTTACTTTTGGAAAACTTTGTTTTTCATATTTCTTTCTCACTACTAACCAGGGGGTCCTGGACGATCTACCATGCCAACCCCAGGAAATACTGCCGCTTTGCGTGCTTCACTCTGGACCAATATGGAGAAACTTATGGATCATATTTATGCTGTTTGTGGACAGGTAAATATTTGAAGGAGTGGAAAGAACGTTAATATGTTTTAACTCCTGGTTATTCCAAGTTGTGTGACCTTGGGCAGGTTTTTTAACCAATGAGCATTCAGAATAACTCCACTATCTGATTAAATTTATGTAAAGGTTGGCATTTCCCTTTCCTTGCTTTTTCTTATGCCTGAGCTTTACATTTGTTTCATTTAAGGTACAACATCTACAAAAAGTACTGGCCAAGAAGAGAGATCCTGTTTCTCACATTTGTTTCATTGAAGAAATAGTTAAGGTATGTTTAAATGAAAATATTTTTATATCTTTCTTGTACAAAACAGGAATATATGAACCAGCATCATTTGTGTTACTACCTTACAGAGTGGTTACATGTCAAATGGCAATAGAGAATCATATTTCTTGACAGCTGTAAATGTTCCTTGCAATATAAATGGAATCATGGGGCCAGGTGTGGTGGCTTACACCTGCTATCTCAGCACTTTGGGAGCCCAAGAAGGGTGGATCATGGGGTCAGGAGTTCAAGCCCAGCCTGACTAATGTAGTGAAACTCGTCTCTAATAAAAATACAAAACAGGCATGGTGGCGTTTGCCTGTAGTCGCAGCGTCAGTAGGCTGAGGCAGGAGAATTGCCTGAACCTGAGAGGCAGAGATTGCAGTGAGCCAATGCATTCCAGCCTGGGCAACAGAGTGAGACTCTGTCTCAAAAATAAATAAAAGTATTTGTATTTGTTTATGGAGTAGATGCTAGCAATAGTACTATTTATAGATTAATTTCTGTAATGTACATACTAATTTCTCATTTTCTGTTATATAAGTGCTTTTAAATGTTCCGCTAGAGAATAAGGTGAAAATTTTTGGTAAATAAGACATTTAAATAGAAGTCATTATAATGTGTTTACTGAAGGTTGTTGATTTTTCCCATAAAGTACTTTGCTGTATTTATTTTTTATATTCTGAGATCTTCCTGTCACCCACCAATCTGCTAGCCCCATAAAAATTCCTTCCATGCATAGGAATCCCTGATTCTACATTTTACTCATTATATTGATGTGTTTTTGATAATGATTACTAGCACAATGATTGTACCGGTCATTAAATCCTAACCTCTAGTAGCCCAAAGAAAAAAGTTCCTTAATTTCCAACATCATGGTATAGGTAATTTCCTTTGTTAATCCACAATATTAAATATTTTGTATACTGTGTGGAAAGTCTCCAGGACTGTCCCTCAGGTTTCATGATTTATTAGGAGGATTGACAGGACCTGGTGTCACAAGATCCTTAGGGTGTCACTTCACCAGCCAGAAAACTCTGTGGCCAGCAGCCCTTTCTGCCTGAGTATTGCTCATGCCCACTGGGCTCATTCTGCCTACTTGGCCCAGCAGGCTGCACATTGCTCGCACTACCGGCCCAGACTCCACAACTGCCAAGCACGAACCAGGCACAGAGTAGCAAGTGGTGTGTGAGCGACAAGTGCAGGGTCTGGTCACTGTGCACAGCCAGACGCACTGGCTGCTGTGGCAGGGGAGGCAGCTCAAGGTGCCAGCACAGGTGCTAGTTCCATGTGAGGCTGCAGCTGGACCAGATGTACTGCACATGGCTTTTGCTGCAGGTACCTGCATCTGGACAAGGGGGATGCAGTGACACCTGCAAGCTCAGAGACACCAGGAACTGCAGAACCCCAAAGAAGGTGTCATGGCCCTGGCTCAGGGAGCCCCTGGGCATGGGCTCCCCAAAGGGCCATAGCTCTTTTCTCCTTCTTGTTGTCCACAATGTGGTTAGTGGTGGGGGCGTGTTTCAGCCCTGTTTGTGTTACAGCTCTTTTAGTCTGGCCATGTGGTAGATCCTGAGTTCTTGTCCCACATTCAAGAAGAATGAGGCATGTGGACAACTAGAAGGTGAGCAAGGCAGAGAGGAGCTTCACTGAGTGGCAGAATAATTGTCAGGAGACCTGAAGTGGGTAGCTGTTTCCCACAGGCAGGTCGTCCCCACAGGCGTCCAGCTCTTAGTGGAGAGGAGACCTACAGTGTGTAGTTCCCTTCCACAGACAGATCATTCTGACATCTGTGCAGCCCTCAGTGGAGAGGAGATCTGGACTGGGTAGGTCCCATTTGCGACAGGTCATCCCAACATCCATGCGGCCCTCAGCATAGAGGAGACCAAAAGCAGTTAGCTCTTATCTGCAGGCAGATCATCCTGTCATCTTTGTAACCCTCAGCATAGAGGAGATCTAGAGTGGTTAGACTATATCTGCTGGCAGGTTATCTTGTCATCTTTGTAGCCCTCAGTGGAAAGGAGACTTGGCATGGGTAGGTCCCATTGGCAGACTGGTCATCCTGACATCTGTGTAGCCCTCAGCAGAGAGGAGACCCAGATTAGTTAGCTTGTATCTACTGGCAGATCATCTTGTCGTTTGTGCAGCCCTCAGTAGAGAGGAGACCTGGAGTGGATAGTTCCTATCCACAGGCAGATTGTCCTGTCATCTGGCAGTCTGGCTGAATTGGGGGTTTTTATGGGCTTCAGAAGGGAGGAAGTGTGTGCTAATTGGTTTATGGCTAGCCATGGGCAGGCCTGAAAAAAACACCATATATTCTCACTCCAGTCCGTGAATGGGCAGTTCAGTCCCCAAGCTTCAGGTCCCTGGCTTAAATATAGGTGTTCGCTGGGGACTCGCCCATTTTTGCTCAGGAACCTGTCTGCCTCCTGCCACCATCTACCTGTCATCCACAGCACCCAGGCTGTTCATGCCAAGGGGCACCTGCAGGCCCTCACCGGGCTGCACTCAACACTCCCTCAGCCTCCCTCCCATGCTCATCGGCACCCAAAGTCTGGAGACGGGTGAGGAAGCAGGGAGCTGGTGTGTTAACGCTGCCCCAAGCATGCACACACCCAGCTGAGTTGTGACAGCACCTGGGCTCAGCCTCATTTGTGCTCCAAAATCATATTGGGTGCTGGGAGCAGGGAGAGGCCAGGCAATGGGAGCAGGCACTTTAAAGTCTGTGGAGGCAGAGGGCTTCCCAGGTCCCCAAGAACACAGGGATGTCTGGGTCTGCAACTGTGGCTGGGTGGCTGCAGCTGCACCCAGGAGGGCAGGGCTCTCACCCTCCGACTCAGAAGGGCAGGGCTCCCGCCTGCTTCCCACTGCAGCCAGCCTCATGGCAGCAGCTGCTGCAGACAAGTCACCCCTGCCATCACCAGCATATAGTTGTACTCATGGCTATCATTTGTGGCAGTGAAACGATGTGAAACAAAATCAGCAAAGCAAAAAAAGATGCGTGGGGCAAGGTCTAGAGGAAACCAGATGCAAGCTTCCAAAGAGTCCTCTCCCACTGGAGTTACACATGAACCTCTTGATTCTTCCAACAGCAAGTTACGACAGCATGCATAAAGTGCTGTCGACCGGGAAAACTCAACTTGAGCTTGTGAGTCCAGAGTTTTACCAGGGGTTGCTTAATGACTAAAGACATACCAAAATTCTAGATGCCCAGTAGAAAAGCAGGTATTCAGTATAAACCATATTGTTTGTCACAAACAGTTTAGTTACAGTGAAGAAGTCTTATCAGTTAGAGAATCATGGGGTCCCTCTCAAACTATAAGTTCCTAGATGCTAGCACAATACCAGTCTTGCAGTCAGGATTTTCTGATGGTAGCTATCGCAGACCTGTTATGTTAACTCTTTTGTGCACATGTACTTACATCATTACATGCCTGCTTACTTCACCGTGCTTTCTACTTGGCTTTCATTTGTGTGAAAGAAACAATGAGATGCTTTTGTCAAGGGGTATAGTCACTCATGTTTTGCATTTATTACTAGATGGGATAATTAATATTGGTCCTTCGTATTTACAGTTAAATAACTATACTTGTAGTGTTTTCATTCATTTGTTCTGATTTTGGCTGTCTTTCTATACAAATCAATCTATTTAGCCTTTATGTACAGTGGCCTTATTTCAAGCTTTTGTTATCTAATACTTTGGATACTTTTTATTCCTTTTGAACAGGTTAATATTCTACAAACAACATAAGGACATTATAATGAAACAACTATACTGAGGAGCATCTAATGAAAATATCAAAAATAATACTGCTATTAAGGAGGTTTATGTTTGTAATATTGTTACGTTGGGCAGAGTTTCTATATAAAAACATACATAAATTCTTTTTAACAGTAAAGTATTAAGGTGAATGAACACTGGCAACTTGAACAGACCAGATTTTAAATGCATATGAGGCTGGGCACAGTGGTTCATGCCTGTAATCCCAACAATTTGGGAAGCTGAGGCAGAAGAATATTTTAAGGCCATGAGTTTAAAACCAGCCTGCACAACACAGGGGGACCTCATCTCTACAAAAACTAAAACAGTTAGTCAGGCGTGGTTGTGTACGCCTGTAGTTCCAGATAATCAGGAGGCTGAAGCAGGAGGATTGTTTGAGCCCAGGAGTTCAAGGTTACAGTCAGCTAAAATTGCCCCACTGTACTCTAGCCTGGATAACAAAGTGGGACCCTTTCAGAAAGAAAGAGATAGAAAAAGAGGAAGAGAAAGGGGGAGACAAAGAGAGAGAAAGAAAATGCGTATGAATCGTTACTGATTTAAAAAGAATTGTTAGCAATAGGGATATATGCTTTCCTTTTATTCACCTATTTCATGTACTTAAACTTCCCATTAAAATAAAACCATTAAAGATTGCTCTTTCAGAGACTATTCTTAGGCTATTTAAGAATATATTCATATGCAACACACACATACCTATTTACATTTATATATAATTTTTAATGTAAATTACTGGTTGAAAATTTTTTGATAGTAATATTTATGAAAAAAATTTAGTCTCTCTTGAAATTCAGTGTACCTATCTATAGAAAAGATCAGTCTTTTGTGAAAAGTCCAAAATGTCGTTTCCCCCTGCATACTTGGGAATTCCAGAGCAACAGAAAAATAAAAAAACTCAGAAGAAAATACTTGTCATATATTGCAAAGACAGCACATAAGGTTCTCAATATTTAGTATAATTTATTTGAATAGCCTTTTCCTTTAAATATATCTTTATTATAAAGCTATAAAATATTTTACCAAGTGAGAACATTATTTTTCTAGTTAAGATAATTATCATTGGCAATAGAACCTTTATAACAAGTTCAGGATTTTTAGGATGATTTGGAGACCCTAAGTAATAACCCTCTTGAGTCACTGAAGAGTGATAAGTGGTATCTTTTTGTATTCTGTTTTCAAGGAAAAAGTTATGAATAGAATGTTCTTCTCACTCTACAAGTTTTTCAGTTTTAAGATTTTAAGAAGGATATATCCTGATACTGGAAATTATTTCTAATTTAGTGGCTTAGCCTTTTATACCTGTGAATAAATTTTCATTTATTTAAAAAATCAAGTAAAACAGTGTAAATAGTTCAGGATGAAACAATGTTAGAATTATGCCATGTGTTTTCTACAATATTTGTTTGGAAATTAATCCTTTTTTTGTAAGGCAGTCATTACTAGCAACTATCTTTTCTACATTGGAATCTGCCTATAACAGATTTTTTTAAATAAAAATACTGAAATTTTTTTTTATTCAGAAGCCACCTTTGAGAAAGTAAAATTTTTAATTGCTTACCTTGTTATTTGGTTTTATTTATTATGAGACAGAGTCTCACTGTATTGCCCAGGTGGCTTCAAACTCCAGGGCTGAAGTGATCCTCTTGCCTCAGGCTCCCAAATAGTTGGGAGTACAGGCTTCTACCACCACACTTGGCTAAAATTTGTGCAAGCAATAGTCTATATTTGAAATTCGCTGAAAGCTAAATTAATACATATTTATTGCTTTGCTTTAGAATATGGATAATAATTGATTGATTGATTTCATATCAAGGAGGAAAATTAAGAATGTATTTTCCAGATTTCTTTGTTTTTAAACCATTTGGTTTCAGTGCTTCTTTAGTTCACTGTAAGCTGTGATGAAATTTCTGTATTTGATTTGTTCTTACCAGCTTGTTTTATTTCTACCAAAAAACCCTTTATTTTACATTTGCCTTTGTTAAATAATTTTTGTAATTATTGTCATTTTGTTGGAGTTCAATATCTTGGGTTGTTTTAAAGTTAATTTTTATTTTAGGGTAGCTTTAGATTTATAAAATATTAAAATACTGAAAAATATTGAAAGTACAATGTTACGCATTGTGCAAAAACCATGAAACTATAACATGCTAAGAGCAAGCTCTAATGTGTAAACTGTGGACTTTAGTTAATAAGGTATCAATAGTGGTTCATCAGTTGTAACAAATAGTCGACCATACACAATGCTTTGTGCAGATGTCATGTATCCACCATTCCAGTGTCACACAGAATGGTTTTACTAGTTTCACTTCCCTAAAATTTTTGTTCTACCTATTCATTCCTACCTGACTTCCCTTCTAAACCTCTGCAACCACTGATCTTTTTACTGTCTTCATAGTTTTTGCCTTTTTCAAAATGTCATGTAATTGGAATTATACAGTACATAGCCTTTTCTGAATGCCTTTTTCCACCTAGCAGTATACATTTAAAGTTCCTTCAGTGGATTTTTTTTTTCAGTTTGGTAGTTTATTTCTAATCACTGAACAATATTCCATTGTCTAGCTATACCTCTGTTTATCCATTCACTTATTGAAAGATATTTTTGTTGCTTCCAGTTTTTGCCAATTATGAATAAAGCAACTGTAGACATTATTGTGTGGTTTTCACCTCTTGCTAACCCTTTCATATTTTCATCTGTTTTAGGTAAATATGTAAGAGTTGTGCTTGCTTATTGTATTGTTAGACTATATTTAGCTTAGTAAAAAACTGCCAAACTGTCTTTGAAAGTTGCTGTATCATTTTGTATTCCCATCAGCAAAGAAAGAGAGTTCTTGTTGTTCCCCATCCTTGCCAATATTTGGATTTGTCAGTGTTGTGGAGATTGGCTATTCTAATAGGTGTATCATGTTAACTCATTTTTTAAATTTGTGTTTTCCTTTAGTTTTTTAAACCTATGTTTGTGAAAAAAATTTCCATTAGTTAATGTCCTAAGCCTTCATCTGTAGGAAAAGCAAACTGTCCTATATCTATTATTTGTCTTTATGTATTATATGTTAAAGTCAGTCTGCCCAGATCCCTAAAATATGTTAAAATGGTCTAAAATAATTTACATAAGAGTAAATATAGCTGTTAGCATTTGGGAAGCCAGATCTTAAAAGTCTTCTTTCTTAACAGTTATTCAAGTAGTGTTAAAGGCAGGACAGTGTAGTGATTGAGAATTTTGGCCTGCTATCAGACAGAGCTATGATTTGCTACCACTGTGCAACCTTGGGTAGGTAATGTAATCTTTCAGTCTCAAATATCAGATGAGGATAGTAATAGTGCCCATAGAATTAAGGTATTATGAGGGAAAGTGACAGAATGTAGACTTAATTCAGAGACTGACTTGATAATTTGCTATTGTAATTATTAGTCCAGTCTTTTTTTTTTTTTTTGAGATGGAGTCTCTTGTTGCCTAGCCTGGTGTGCAATGGCATGATCTTGGCTTGCTGAGACCTCTGCGTCCTGGGTTCAAGCCATTCTTCTGCCTCAGCTTCCCAAATAGCTGGTATTCCGTGCAACCGCCACCACGCCCAACTAACCAATCCTGGCTAATTTTGTATTTTTAGTAGAGATGGGATTTCACCATGTCGGTCAGGCTGATCTTGAACTCCTGACCCCAGGTGATCCACCCGCCTGGACCTCCCAGAGTGCTGGGATTACAGGCATGAGCCACCATGCCCATCCCTAGTTTAGTCTTCTTTTTAATGCTGAAACTTTTATGTAGGATTCATAAACTGAACAAATATTGGTTGTAAAGAATCTTGCCATGTGAGAAAGTCCGTTTTATTCAATAGTTTTAATAACATTATATGCTTGTACATTAATTTATGTAGAGTATCAGAAATTTCAATTATTGATCATGCTTCCTTAAACCAATGTCAAGGATTTCCTCTGAATATATCAAATTCATGCCTCACTTTACTAAAGTGAGTGATGACCTAACATGATAGCTTTGTAGCTGTAACAATTTGAAAATGGTTTTTCTTAGTTGTGTTCTGCAGAGTCTTGTGAGAATTATTAATTCTAAAGTATATTCTTTTTTAGCAGACAAAAATATAAACATTTGGACTTACTTTAAAACTTAGCTTTCAGTGTAATCTTTCTAAATATGCCTTGGTTTTTTGCTAAGATTTTGATTTCAGATGACAGAGATACCTGTGTATATTACTATTCAGTCTAATCTTAGGAATATTTAAGGAGGAAAAAATCCCACATGATAGTAGTTTCAGTAATACTTTACTGTTTAGAAGCTTTTACAATAGATGACCATAATTGTATAAAGGATATATCAGAATATAAAGAGGGCATAAATAGTCTGAATAAAAAATAAAACCTGACCAATTATAGCTGGTATAACAAATCTTAGGAACATTTTAGTTTATTATTATTCATTCCTCTCACCTCATAACCTAAGGGGTATTTTACTTTAAATGTGGATCCCTTTGAAAGCTATTTTTTAATTGAGATAACTAATTCTGCTTCTGCATTAATAAATGCCCTGGCTAGCTTATAAAATTAGCCTATTATTTTCAGTTTATATGATAATTTGAAAAGATACATTTATACATATCCATATTATTTTAGCATTGTAACATTGAATTTTTTTTCTCATATTGTATTTTTTATGGTTTATATGAATGGATGCAGTATTTCATTTTTAAATTAGAATTTTGGGTTGATAATTAAACATTAAAAAATTCAATTTTGGTATCTTTAAATCCAGTTAAGAGTTTTATTATCACTGTCTAATCACCAAGACTATATGATACTTTGCTTGAAAGTGAGTGTAGCAAATTATTGACAAATTATTAAGTATCTACACATTGGAAAACAAGTTGTAGATTCTTATCTGCAGGATTAAGCCAGCTTAGCAGTGTGGGGGATTATAGATATGATACTTTGATTTTCTAAGCCAGCAATTTTTATCATTAAATAGAATCTGTAATCATGTGTATACGATGCATTAAGCTAAATTTGGAGAGCATTCAGCATTTCCAGTTGCAGTAGTACTAATGAGAATTGTAACTATGAAAAATAATGTGTTTTATTTTGCCCTTTTAGACATATCAAATGATTTGAAAATAGCATTAAAGACTCTAATCCAAAAATTTAGGACATCCAAATTTGAAATCTTTTTAATATTATGAGAAAACTGTTCAACTTATTTATCTGTGGAATCTCAATTTGATTAAAATATTGAATAGGGATAAACCAAATAGATTTCTAAGTCAGGTATTATTAGTAAATACTCTTATCTGTAAAGGTTAGAAGATTTCTTGTTTTACTTGTATGGGGACCAGATATTCTTAAGGGCTCTGTCACTACAGTATAAACAAATTCTACATAAATTAGAAAAACGTAATTTATTATTAAGCTTGCAAAACAATAGAATATTTGAGGGCCATCCATACATATACAGATACACGTAAAGGTAAAATAGTTGGACCTGTAGTGAGGATTTGTGAGTGATAAGTGAATGCACAAGATGGGGTTGTTTTGAGGTCAAATATCCGTATCAGTGATGGTATCAATACTCTGTGCTTTGGGGCTGTAGCTAGGTGGAAGAAGAAACTTGAGAGTCTTGCATTACACTGAGACCTGGGGCATGATCCTCAGTTGGTAACAACATGTCACTCCCATAAGAAACAAATGCAGCTGCTCTGTAGAGAAGCACATTTTTAGCTTTAGCCATCAGAATTCTTATACTAAGGTTGGACAAATACAAGCTCACAGTAAAAAAAACTGCCAATCTTAGAAACTAGAAGCTGTGATTGAGAGCTGAGAAAATAAAAACAATGCAAAACGGATTTTAGATTCCTGAAGAACGTCTCAGAGATGCTATGGATTTCAGATAGAATTATCTGATAAAGAATATAAAGTATCTGTACGTGAAATACTCTAAAATATGGAATAAAAAATTGAGAAATAAGTGACTTAAAAATGACTAGGTAGATCTGAAAATGAACCAATAGAAATGAACCAATAAAAATAAAGTTGTTGAAGTAAAAGAGTCGGCAGATACATTAAACACAAGATTACAAAAAACTAAAGAGAGAATTAGAGGTCTGGAAAATAGAATCAATGAAATTATCCAGAATGCTTCATGAAGACTAGGTTATGAACAATATGAAGGAGAAATTTGAAAATTATGGAGGATCTGATAAGGTTTTAGTAGAAGGCTTATATTAAAATTGGAAAAAGAAACCCAACAAACTATAAAAGAAAATTTGTATAATCCTCTCAATACATGCAGGAACAGCGTTTGACAGAATCCAGCATCTGTGTCTGATAAAAATTTCGCAACAAGCTAGAAAAATAAAGGAACGCTTTCTCAACCTGATAAAAGGCATCTAAGAAAAATGAACAGGTAAAATCAGACTGGGTGCAGTAGTTTCATGCCTGTATTACCAGCACTTTGTGAATCTGAGGTGGGTTGGATCAGTTGAAGTCAGGAATTTGAGACCAGCCTGGTCAACATGGTAAAACCCTGTCTCCACTAAAGCTACAAAAATATCAGCCAAGCATGGTGGCTGATGCCTGTAGTCCCAGCTACTTGAGAGGTTGAGCAGGAGAATCACTTAAACCTGGGGGACAGAAGTTGCAGTGAGCCGAGATGGCACCACTGCACTCCACTCTAGGCAACAGAGTAAGACTCTGTCTCAAAAAAAAAAAAAAAAAAAATCATATTTAATGGTCGAAACTTAATGTTTCTCTTCTACAATAGAGAAAAGACAAGGATTTCTTTTTGTTTTCACTACTTCTGTTTAATGTTGTTCTAGCTAGTGGAATAGGCAAGAAAAATGGAAGGATTCCAGTTTAGAAGAGAAGAAAATTAATTTTATAGATGACATGATTGTCTATATAGAGAATTCATTGGAATCTACAAAAAAGCTATTAGGGCTAAGTCAATATGTAAAAGTCAGTTGTACTTCTCTAAGTTGGTAACAGTTAATTTGGATATATGTATACAAATATAATTCATTATAATATACAATAGTTGTACTTTTATATATTAGCAGTGAACAATCCATTGTTCAGGAAGTGAACAATGTTAAAAACTCCAGAGCCAGGCATGGTGGTACATGTGTGTAATCCCAGCTACTCAGCAGGCTGAAGTAGGAGGATCACTTGAGCCAAGGAGTTTGAGGCTGCAGTGAGCTATAATGGCATCACACCACTCCAGCTTGGGCGACAAAGTGAGACTCTATCTCTTTAAAAAAAAAAAAATCCTAATATTGATAACTATACTATGGTTATATAGTAACATGTCTTTATTCCTAGGAGACCGCTTAATTACCTAGTTGTACTGAGCCATGATGTGTGCCACTCACTCTGAAATGGTTCAGAAACAGAGAAAATGAGAAGTAAATGTGGCTCAGTGTTAACAAGTGGGAATCTCAGTATACAAATAGTGGGTGGGTTTTCAGGGGGCTACTCCTGCATCTTTTCTGTAAATCCAGAATTATATCAGATTAGAAATTAGAAAATACGGGGACAATAAGAAAAACTTTATGCTAACTAATTTTTAAATACAAGTAGAAATGGACAGATTACTAGAAAAATATAACTTTCCAAAGCTACTCAAGTAGAATTAGAAGCCATCCGCAGTCCTGCAGGCTTCAAAGAAATTCAATCAGTAGTTTAAAGTCTAAAGATCAAGAAACCAGTAGGCCCATATGGTTTTTCAGGAAAATTCTACCGAAATTTCAAGAAACAGATTATTCAGTTTTTCTAGAGAAGACCCCTTGCCCAACTCTTTCTGTGACACTAGTATGACCTTTATAACAAGACCAGTTAAGAATTACAAGAAAGGAAAATTAAGTCCTGCCATGCTCAGGAATATATATTGAAAGATTTTCAATATTACCACAGCAAGTACAGCAGTATATACAAATGATGTAACTATCAAAATACATGTAGACAGAGTATTTGACAAAATTCATTATAGTTTTAGCAAACCGAGGGAGGGAACTTTTATGATTTTATTTTTATTTTTTGAGGTGAAATCTCACTGTGTCACCAGGCTGGAGTGCAGTGGCATGAACTTGGCTCACTGTAACCTCCGCCTCCCTGGTTAAAGTGATTCTCCTACCTCAGCCTCCCAAGTAGCCAGGACTACAGGCTCACACCATCACCTCCAGCTAATTCATTATTACTATTATTATACTTTAAGTCCTGGGGTAGATGTGCAGATCGTACAGGTTTGTTACATAGGTATACACGTGCCATGGTGGTTTGCTGCATCCATACCCCCGTCATCTACATTAGGTATTTCTCTATACCCCTCAACAAACCGCCACCCTTTACTATCCCTCTCCATTCCCCTACCCCCTCCCCGCCCGCAAAAAGCCCCAGTGTGTGATGTTCCCCTCCCTGTGTCCATGTGTTCTCATTGTTCAAAACCCACTTAAGAATGGAAACGTGGTGTTTGGTTTTATGTTCTTGTGTCAGTTTGCTGAGAATTATGGTTTTCAGATTCATCCATGTCCCTGCAAAGGACATGAACTCATCCTTTTTTATGGCAGCATAGTATTCCATGGTGTATATGTGCCACATTTTCTTTATCCAGACTATCATTGTTGGGCATTTGGGTTGGTTCCAAGTCTTTGCTATTGTAAACTTTGCCACAATAATCATACGTGTGCATGTGTCTTTATAATTGAATGTTTTATAATCCTTTGGGTATATACCCAGTAATGGGATTGCTGGGTCAAATGGTATTTCTAGTTCTGTATCCTTGAGGAATTGCCACACTGTCTTCCACAATGGTTGAACTAATTTGCACTCCCACCAACAAGTTTTCCTGTTTCTCCACAGTTTCTCCAGCATCTGTTGTCTCCTGATTTTTTAATGATTGCCTTTCTAACTGGAGTAAGATGGTATCTCAATGTGGTTTTGATTTGCATTTTTCTCATGATCACTGGTGATGAGCCTTTTTTCATGTATTTGTTGGCTCCATAAATGTCTTTTGAGAAGTATCTGTTCATATACTTCACCCACTTTTTGATGGGGTTGTTTTTTTCTTGGAAATTTGTTTAAGTTCTTTGTAGATTCTAGATATTAGCCCTTTGTAAGATGGGTAGATTTCAGAAATTTTTTCCCATTCTGTTGAGTGCTGGTTTGCTCTAATGATAGTTTCTTTTGCTTTGCAGAAGCTCTTAAGTTTAATTAGATCCCATTTGTCTATTGTAGTTGAGGACAAAACCTAGTACTTCAGTGGATTTTTGTTGATGGCAGCCCATTGTTCAGTGCATCATGTTAACATTATGCAGCTTTAATGCTGAAGTGGAATACATCTCAATTCTGAGGATATCAGTTTTGATACTGTTTTTAAAAACATACACAATTTCTGTACATATTTATGGAGTACCTGTGATACTTTTTTTCATACATAGAATGTAATGATCAAGTTAGAGTATTCAGGGTATTCATCTCCTCAGGAACATATTTCCACATAGGAACATCTCAAGTCCTGTCTCTTAGCTATTTTGTAATAAAAAATACATTGTTGTTA
Source organism: Sapajus apella (assembly GCF_009761245.1). Classification (NCBI taxonomy): domain Eukaryota; kingdom Metazoa; phylum Chordata; class Mammalia; order Primates; family Cebidae; genus Sapajus; species Sapajus apella. The sequence goes on from NW_022436947.1 coordinate 33,547,682, forward strand.
ACTATAGCCACCCTACTTTGCTATTGAACATTAGAACTTATTTCTTCTGTGTGTTTGTACCCATTTACCAACTCCCATTTTCTCTCCCACCCAAAATACACACCCTCTTCCAGCCTCTGATATCTAAGATACCCTTCTCTACTCTCCCTCCATGAGATCAAAGTTTTAAGCTCCCATATATGAATGAGAATGTGAAACATTTTGTTTTTCTGTGCTTGGCTTACTTCACTTAATGACTAGCAGTTCCATCAGTGTTGCTGCAAAAGACTGGATTTCATTCTCTTTTTGTGGCTTTCTGTATGCCATGTTTCATTTATCCATTTGTCCTTCAGTGGACACTTAGGTTGATTGCCTATCCTTGCTTTTGCAAATAGTGCTACAATAAACATAAACCCCTTTGATATACTGTATTATTTTCTCTAGATAAATACTCAGTAGTGGGATTGCTGAAGTATATTATAGTTCTCTTTTTAGTTTTTTGAGAAATCTTCTTACCATTTTCCTTGGTGGCTATGCTAATTTACCTTTCCACCACCAATGCATGTTTCCTTTTCTCCATTTCTTCACCAGTATGTGTTATTTTTTGTTTTTTTTAATAGTAGTCATACTAACTGGGGTAAGGTCATATCTCTTTATGGTTTTGATTTGCACTTCCCTGATGATTAGTGATGTTGACAATTTTTTAATGTACCTGTTGTCCATTTGTATGTCTTCACTTGAGAAATGTCTATTCATGTCCTTTGCCTACTTTTTAATGGGATTATTTGTTTCTTACTGTTGAATTGATTGAGTTCTTTCTATATTCTGGATATTTGTCCCTCTGGCTCCCAGGCAGTCTGCACTGGTCTTGGCAGTGGCTGCAATGAGCTGGGTGGGTCATTCCACAGCCCCACAGGTAGCATATGCAAGTGAATGACTGCTGTGGTAGTAGCAGTAGGCTGGGTTAGTTGAGAATCTGCTGTACATCATTTTGTTTAAAAATTGCAATATCCAAAAACCTGTCAGTGACATTGAGGGATTACTATAATGTTGAGAACTCATAAATTGATTTTTAAAAACACTATTTTGTAATTGATGTACATATTTTCAGGTATATGTGATACTTTATTACATTCATGTAATGTGTGAAGATCAAATCAAGGTAATTGGGATATCCATCACCTTAAGTATATATTTATGAATTTGAGTTACACTTTTCTAGCCATTGAGAAATGTGCAATAGATTATTCTTAACTATAATCACCTGCTGGTTTATTGAACTCTGCGACTTATTTCTTCTGTCTAACTGTATATTTATACTCATCAGTCAGCCGCTCTTCATGTCCCTCTCCCCTTGATTTTTTTCCAACATCTGGTAACCACCAGTCTACTCACTGTCTTCATGAGATCCACCTTTCTAATTCACACATATATGTGAGAATATGCAATACTTGTGTTTCTATGCTTGGTATATTTCACTTTGCATATAGTGTCAGCTGTTGCTGCAAATGAAAGGATTTCACTCTTTTTTTTATGGCTGAATAATATTCTACTGGGTATATATGCCACATTTTCTTTATCTGTTTATCCATTTGGTGGGCAATTTGGTTGATTTCATACTTTGGCTATTGTGAATAATGCTTTGGTAAACAAGAAAGTGCAGATGTCTTTTTGGTTTATTTTATTTCTTTCTTTTGGATGATCAGTTCATTACTGAGAGTGGGGTGTTGAAGTTCCTATTACTGTGTTGCCATCTAGCTCTCCTTTAGATATATTAATGTTTGCTTTATATACTTGAATGTTTCAGTATTGGGTTCATACATATTTATAATTGTTATATATCCTCTATATTCTTTTTGTGTTTTCTCAATTTACTTTTCACTGAGAAAACGTGTAAATCAATTTACATATTTTTATATTGCCTATAAATATAAAACATGTCAATCGTTAAATATCAGTGTATATATCTAACAGATTGCTATAGCTGTTAATTGTTTTTCATAGATGTGTCATTTAGGCTTTATGCTGGAGTTATGAGTGGATCACATAGCACAGTTACAGTATTAGAGTGTTATGGTTTTATTTGTGTACTTAATTTTACTGGTGGGTTTTATACCTTCAGATGTTTTTGTTTGCATATTACTTTTTTTTTCTTTCAGAATTTTAAGAACTCCTTTTAATATCTCTTGTAAGACAGGTCTGATGGTGGTGAATTCTTTCAACTTTTGTCATCTTCCTTGTTGAAGCATAGTTTTGTGGAACACAGTATTTTGCATACCTTTTTCTTTTTCCACTTTGAAAATGTTATCCCACTCTCTCCTGGCCTGTGTGGTTACCATGAAGAAGTCTGTTTCCAGACCAATTGTTAACGCTCCTTCGTGTAGTATTTATTTCTTTTCTCTTGCTGCTTTTAGGCTCTTCTCTTTGTCCTTGGCCTTTGAGATCTTAATTATCATATGCCTTGGGTTAGTTTTATTTGGTTCTAATCTGTTTGATGTTTTTCGTCCTTCCTATAACTCAATATTCATAGCTTTCTCAAATTTTGGAATTTTTTAAAAAATAAATTTCAACCTTGGAATACTCCTATAAGATCAGCTTCTTTAGCTTCTGTTTATGAGTAGAAACATGCAGCATTTACTTTCTGTTCCTGGCTTATCTTACCATAATGTCCACCGGCCTCATTCATGTTACCTTGAATGACAAGATTTCATTCTTTTTATGGGTGAATATTTTTCTATAGTATTTATATGCTACATTTTCTTAATCATTTTTTCTGTAGAGACACACTGAGGTTGCTTCCATATCTTGACTAGTGCTGCAGTAAACATGAGAGTGAAGATACCTCTTTGGCATACTGATTTCCTTTCCTTTGGATATATACCTAGTACTGGGATTGCATGAATTTTCAAAATACTGGTAAACCATATATTCTCAACTGGGGGCAATATTGACCCCAAGAGAGAGAAACGAGTTCTGGTTTTTCTTAGTTTCTCTTATTAGGAACAAACTAAGTATTATTAAAATTAATCAAATCTAATTATAGTATATAATTATATATTAAATATAAGCAAAATATGTGTACTATGTTATATAGGTATAAGTATAGTTAATTGTTTAATTTTTTTCTTTGGGTGAGTGATGTTAAAAAAAAAAAAAAGGTTGAGACACACTGCCGTAAACTATATCAAAGGAGTTTTAAACCCTTTAACACCATTGTTTCACAGTGATCTCTAGGTAAGAGTATAAGATTGGGCATTAGGCATTTGAGTTTAAAGAGGAACTTTTACTTTTTACTCATGTATTTTAGTAATGAATTTTTTACATCCAGAATTTAGTGTTCTAGTTATCATTAACATTTAGATTATTCGTATTATTTCAGCAAAAAATTTAAAAGAATAATGATAGTACCGAGCTCAGTGGCTCGTGCCTGTAGTCCCAGCACTTTGGGAGGCTGAGGAAGGCAGATCACGAGGTCAGAAGATCGAGACCATCCTGGCCAACATAGTGAAACCCCGTCTCTACTAAAAATACAAAAAGTTAGCTGTGTGTGGTGACGCACCTGTAGTCCCAGCTACTCGGGAAACTGAGGCAGGAGAATTGCTTGAATCCAGGAGTTGGAGGTTGCAGTGAGCTGATACTGCGCCACTGTACTCCAGCTGGGACAAAAGGAGCAAGACTCCAATTCAAAAAAAAGAATAATGGAAGCATCATATTTAATGCTTTCATCCAGAGACAACCTCTGTTACTATTTTGTAAAAAGTCTTTGTATTTAGCTGTATATATTTTAATAAATCCTGTCTGTTCTACCTTCAAAATGTACTTAAAATCTGACTACTTTTCACTATCTTTGACTACCTAATTAATCTAAGCTCTTGTTTTATAAAACAAAAAGTTGATTGCATCATAAATGTTTTTTTTCTCTCAACAGTATACGTGTAAAATCTAACGTTTTTATTTTAATGGAAATTCTTAGGGTTTCTTATTTTGCTCGGTGGTGTATGTATAGGATTGTACATGCATAGGGTTTCTTTTTTCTTTTCTGTTTTTTTTTTTGAGACGGGAGTTTCGCCCTGTCGCCAGGCTCAAGTGCAGTGGCGCGATCAGGGCTCACTGCAACTTCCGTTTTCCGATTTCAAGTAATTCTCCTGCCTCAGCCTCCTGAGTAGCTGGGACTCCAGGCATGCCCCACCCCGCCCGGGTAATTTCTTTTGTATTTTTAGTAGAGACAGAGTTTCACCATGTTGGCTAGGATGGTCTCGATCTTTTGACCTCATGACCCTCCCGCCTCGGCCTCCCAAAGTGCTGAAATTACAGGCATGAGCCGTCGTGCCCGGCCATGTATAGGGTTTCTTACTTTGCTCTGTAGTGTTCGTCTCGAAGTTCCTATCTAATTTCCATAGCTCTCTTCTTTGTAATCAGACAGCAAAATGTTTTCCCCAAAGGCTATTTTTCAACAAACAGAAATTTTTCTTTGCTTTATTGTATTTGCTTTGCCAGGATCCCTCTGCTTTGAATCCAGAAGATGATTAAGAACTAATGTAAAATTCATAACTACTTGGTTTCTTTGATCAAATCTCCAGGCTTATTCACAACATGATTTCTCCACAGAGGTCTCTGGCGTAGACCTTTTGCTAAGTCTTTTACACTTTCCTTCCTTTGATCTTAATTTAGGTCCCTCTGCTTCTCTCTGACCTCCTCTCAATAAGCATACTGACTTAGAAACACTTTTTCAAGGACCAAAAAATTTATATTGCTTATCCTTAACTCCCCCTTCTGCCTCAAAGGTATCTATTTCTTTTTCTGACTTAGTTTTCAACTTTTGTTTTTGATTCCACATCATCCCATCTTGGTTTTCTCCACTATCAGCCTCTTTCCTCCTTCCTTCTTTTCAATGTTTTACCATCTAAGTATTTTTTAACAACAACAAAAACCTGAGTCCTTTATTTTCCTCTAAATAAATCTTTCCTTCACACTTAGGTTTCAGTAAGCTACATTGTATCTCTACTTCCCTGCTTCTCTTTTGCCCCATACCCTTGATGTCAAGCTTTCATTCTCCTGAAGCAGTTCTTGCTCATAGCACCTTAGTGACCCAACTGCCAAATCGTTCTGTCCCCTTCTTAGACCATGTTTACTTCACTCCTCTGAGGTGATTGACCACTACTTCTTAAATCTCTCCTTGCTCAGATATTCTCAGTCTTCAGAATTCCTTTATCAATTCCTCTTCCTCTTCCTTTCCTTCCTTTTAAAATATTTGTAAAATTTCAAACACATACCAAACTATGGAACCCAAGTATAGGACAGCGATTCCCTATGTACCTACCATCCAGTTTCAGTGATTATCAACTTGTACTCAATTTTTATTTTACACTCATCTCCACTTACTCCTCTCTCTCCACTCTGAACCATTTTCTCCATGGCCCATCCTCAACATTATTTTTTTTTTTTTTTACCATGCTACATGCAATATATGGAAAAGCTTACACATGCGAATAGTTTCTACCACCTCCAAATGCTGATAACACGTAAATCGATTTCTTTAGCATAGATCTGCTTAAAAGCAGTCAGTGGCCAGGAGCAGTGACTCATGCCTAAAATCACAGCACTTTGGGAGGTTGAGGCGGGCAGATCACCTGAGGTCAGGAGTTCAAGACCATCCTGGCCAGTATGGCAAAACCTCATCTCTTCTAAAAATACAAAAATTAGCTGGGCGTGGTGGCAGGCACATATAATCCCAGCTACTCAGGAGGCTGAGGCATGGAAATTGTTTATCATTGAATCCAGGCGGCGGAGGCTGCAGTGAGCTGAGATTGTGCCATTGTACTCCAACCTAGGTAACAGAGCAGGACTCCATCTCAAAAAAAAAAAAAAAAAAAAAAAAAAAAAAATGCCGGGTCGCCTCCACTTGGATGCCCCAGAGGTTCCAGAAGCATAAGTCTAAAAGAATATTTCTTTGCCCACCTGCTGCTGCTTCTTACATTCTATTTTGGTTGCATAATCTTCTCCTCGTTCTTCATAAATATTTTTAGTCCTTATTATTCATAAATACATATTCTGGCCCATTAGCAGTTTTCCTGCTACCCAGTCTTACTACTCTTCTACTACTAGGGCCATAGAAAGTCCCTTTTGCCTAGATTTCTTCAGTAAATTCCTAAGTGATCTTGTTGCCTGCAGACTTACAACCACCCTACACACTGTTCATCTTCCATGTTATCAAAGTGATTTTCTTAAAGTGCAGCTTGAATGTGGTATTCTCTTATTAAAACTCTCAAGCGGTTCACTATTATATCTATATGATGAACGTAGACGTACCTTGATCTGATCCTTGTCTTACTTTCCATTCTTACATCCTCCCTGTTTCCTGAATGCTCACTTTTTATTCAGAGAATAGAAAATACTTTTTCACATCTCTATGTACTGTTAATCTCTCCTTATTGGGAATGCTCTCTGCTCATCTATTTTCCCATCTGTATGGTGAATTCCAATCTTCCTTTCAGATCTAGCCCAAGATGCTGGGCGTGGTGGCTCAGTCCTGTAATCCCACCACTTCGGGAGGCCAGGCCGAGGCAGGCAGATTGCAAGGTCAGGAGACCCATACACAGTGAAACCCCATATTTTAGTTTCAACTAAAAATATGAAAAATTAGCCAGGCATGGTGGCACATGCATGTAGTCCCAGCTACTCAGGAGGCTGAGGCAGGAGAATCATTTGAACCTGGGAGGCGAAGGTAGTGAGCCAAGATCATGCCACTGCACTCCAGCCTAGGCAACAAAGCAAGCCTCTGTCCCCCTCAAAAACAGATCTAGTTCAAGAGATCCTGTTTCTTCATAACAAAATAAATCCCTTGAAAATATTATTCCTACTATTTACATGAAGAAATCAAAAGCTCAGAAAGATGAATTCACCTTTCCAAGGTCACAGCACAAGTGGTAGACCTTGGATTTAAGTCAAGGTTATTTGACTTCAGTGCCATACTCTCTTCACTATACCCAGCACAAGAAGTTTAGCATGAAAGTTTGTACCTCATTCTGTGTGCAAGAAGCTGTCAAATATATTTGAGCAAGAAAATTTGTGGTCAGTTTGGTGTTAAAAAGAGAAAAACCGAGTATATGCTTTGGAAGCTATTTTGTTTAAGTATTATTTGAAATTTCTTTGTGTACACTTAATTATGTTCAAATAAATGACTAAATCAAAGTCAAAGGCCAAGCTATAATTCTCAATAATAGATTTATCTTTAAAAAGTTCTGATGGTTTTGTATATTTTACCTTTGTTCTAATTATACATAATAATATGTGTCTGTTTGGTTTTATTATCAGCTTATGTTGGTCTCAGCCAAAAGTCCAAATTTCATTGTTTCTTAAAGTTAGAATTAACAAGAGACAAGCCCAGAAAGATACTTTAAATTGCAAGTGTTTCCCTGAATTGATCTGAAAACATGATTCCATTTAACTTAATGTAAGATATATTGGGTGTCAGTTATAAATAGATCATTCTCAAATATCCTTCCAGTTGGAATCTACTTGAATTATTCAAAATGTAGTTCAATTAATTTTGTTTCAAAATGTTTAAGAGCAAATATGTAACAGGCTGACTTGACTTGAAACAAGTGACATGATTTTTATATGTCTTCATATTTTTTTATGCAGGAAATTATATTTATGTGATGTAGTTTTGACAATAAAATTTTGTTTTTATTTTCTTAAAGGCAAACTCTTGTTCTGTCATCCAGGCTAGAGTGCAGTGGTATGATCCTGGCTCACTGCAGCCTTGAACTCCTAGGCTGAAGCAATCTCCTGCCTTAGCCTCCCAAGTAGCTGGGACCACAGGCACATGCTTCAACACTTACCTAATTTTTAAATTTTTTTTTTTGTAGAAATGGGGTCTCGCTGTGTTGCCCAGGGTGGTCTTGAACTCCTGGCCTCAAGCGATTCTCCCACCGTGGCCTCCCAAAATGTTGGAATTACAGGTATGAGCCACTGCACATGGCAATAACATTCCTGACAATACTTTGATAATTAAAATTAACATTCTGTCTTTTTATATTTTGGTAGGAGATATATATATGTGTGTGTGTATATATATATATATATATATATATATATATACACACACACACACACACACACTCTATTATACATGTGTATTTATAGGGATACATCATACATATACAGCATATACATATCTATATAGATATACAGTTATAAAAAATAATTGCTTTAACATACTATCTTACTCCCAAATCCATTTATTATCCTCTCTACTTTCCAATTCCCTCTGAATCTACTTTATCTCTCTTTATCTCTCCCAAGGACTTCACACATCCTTTCTTATTCCAACAACTATGCGTTCTTTTAGTATATATCTGTAGTAGCTGCCTCTAGCTCTTAATTTTAGACAAGTCCTTGGGTTGATTGACTGATTTATTCAACAACTGTATTAGGGTATCAGGATTCTTCAGAGAAACAAAACCAATAGGAAATGTTATGTATTTGTATTAAGAAAATAAGGAACTGGCTAATGGGATTATGGAGACAAGTCCCTAAATCTGTAGATCTGTAGTTGGCAAGCTGGAGAGCAAGGAAAGCCAGTGGTGTAGTCCCAGTCCAAAGGCCTGCAGGCTCAGACGTAGGAAAAGCTGGTGTTTCAGTGGTAGTGCGTGACTGTAGTCCTAGATATCTGGCAGGATGAGGCAGGAGAATCTCTTGAGCCTGGGAGGCAGAGGTTGCAATGAGCCGAGATTGCACCGCTGTACTCCAGCTTAGGCAACAGAGCGAGACTCCATCTTAAAATAATAATAATAAAAATTAATAAAAATGAAATAAATTGTTTTTCTGTTACCAAAAAGTTTCCTTAAAAATATTCTTGCTGTTATTTTAACTAGAGAAGTTTCTTAAGAGTATTATGGGGGAAAAAAATCTCAGGCTATGATAGTTGTCCTAAAATATATATTAGAATAACTTTTTTAAGCAAGGGAAATAACTAGTTCATTTTCCCTGTTCCCCATCTCCTGGCAATTACCATTATTTCTGCTTCTAAGGATTTAACTATTTTAGATACTTCATATAAGTAGAATCTTGCAGCATTTATCTTCTTGTGACTGGGTTGTTTCACTTAGTGTAACAGCTTCAAGGTTCATTCATGTTGTAGCATATGATAGGATTCCCTTCTTTTTTAAGGCTGAATAGTGTTCTATTTTAAGTACGGTCATGCGTCACATAACATTTCAGTCAATGACAGTCTGCATATGTAACTGTGGTCTCATAAGACTGTAAAACCATATATTTACTGTGTCTTCTTGTTGTTGTGTCTTTTTGATGTTTAAATACACAAATATACTATTGTGTTAAATTTACCTGTAGTATTCGTTACAATAACATGTACAAGTTTGTAGCCTAGGATTGTAGGCTATAACATAAAGCCTATGCGTGTAGTAGGTTATCCCAGCTAGGTTTGTTTATTACATTCTGTGATTTTTGCGCAATAACAGAATTGCCTAACAATACATTTCTCAGGTACATTACCATCATTCAGAAATGCGTGACTGAGTATACTACATTTTCTTTATGCATTCATTCTTTGATAGACATTTGGGTTGTTACCACCTCTTGGCTCTTGTGAATAATGCTGCATTGAACATGAGTATTCAAATAAATCTTTAAGATCCTGTTTTCAGTTCTTTTACTTATATACCCAGAAGTGGAATTGCTGGATCATATGGTAATTTTGAGCAGCCACTCTAATGTTTTGCATAGTGGTTAGACTATTTTACATTTCTACCACCAGTGCACAAAGTTTCCAGTTTCTCCACATCCTCTCTGACACTTGTTATTTACTGTTTTTTTGTATAGTAGCCATCCTAATGGGTGTGAGATGACATCTCAGTATGGTTTTGATTTGCATTTCCATGATAATTAGTGATATTGAGCATCTTTTCATGTACTTGTTGGCCAGTCATTTATTTATTTGCTTCAAAGAAGTGTCTACTCAAGTCCTTTGCCTGTTTTTTTAATCATGATATATTTTTTTAATTGTTGAAATGTCAAAGCTACTTTTATATCCTGAATACTAACTCCTTATTAGATATATGGTTAGCAAATGTTTTCCCCCATTCTGTGGGTTGCCTTTTCATTGTATTGATTGTTTCCTTTGCAGCACAGAAGTTTTCAAGTTAGATATAGTTCAGTTTGTCTATTTCTGTTTTTGTTATCTGTGTTTTTGGCATCCTGTACGAGAATTATTGCCAAATCCCGTGTTATGGACCTTTCCTACTATGTTTTTTCTAGGAGTTATAATTTCAGGCCTTAGGTTTAGGTCCTTAATCCATTTTGAATCAGTTTTTCATATACAGTATGAGGTAAAGGTTCAACTTTATTCTTTGCGTGTATATATCCAATTTTCCCAGCAACATTTATTGAAGAGACTCTCCTTTTCCTATTGTGTAGCCTTGACACCCTTGTTGAAGATTGTATGATCGTATACTTGATGGTATATTTTTTGTCTCACTACTCCATTGATCCATACGTCTTGTCTTTATTCTACTACCATACTGTTTTGATTACTGAAGTTTGGTAATATGTTTTTTTTCCGTTTGGATGGGTTTTATTTTGGAGATAGGATCTCCCTCTGTTGCCCAGGCTGGCTGCAAACACCTAGGCTCAATCAGTTCTCCCACCTCATCCTCCAAATAGCTGAGACTACAGGTGTGTTCCATTGCATCTGGCTCTGCAATATGTCTTTAAGTCAGGAAATCTGAGGCATCTATCTTTGTTTTTTCCTCAAGAAAGATATTTGCATATTTGGGATCCCAGGAGATTCTACATGACTTTTAGTATTTTTTTATTTCTACAGAAATGCCATTGAGATTTTGAGAATCTGCAGATCATTTGGAGTGTGTGGACATTTTAGCAATATTGGGTCTTCCAATCCATAACAACACAGGATGCTATTCATTTAGTTGTGTCATCTTTAATTTCTTTGAACAATATTGTGTAGTTTTCAGTGTACAAGTTTTTTGTTTTCTTGAATAAGAATACTTTTGGATACTGTTATAAATAGGGTAGTTTTCTTCATTTTTTTTTCTGGATACTTTATTGTTAGTTTATAGAAACACAACAAATATTTATTTGTTGATTTTCTAGCCTACAACTTTACTGAATTCAGTTATTATTTTAATAGACCTTTTTGAAGAGTCTTTAGGATTTTCTACATACCAGATCATATCATCTAGAAACAGATATAATTTTACTTCTTCCACTCCAGTTTGGATGCTTTTTATTTCGTTTTCTTCCTTAATCCTTCTGGCAGGACTCCTAGTACTATATTGTATAGAAGTGGTAAGAGTGGGCATCCTGGACTTATTCCTGATTTTAGAGGGAAAGCTTTCTGTTTTGCACCATTGAGTAGGATGTTAGCTGTGGAGTTTTCTTTCTTTTTTTTTTTTTTTTTTGAGACAGAGTCTTACTCTGTCACCAGGTGCCAGGCTGGAGTGCAGCGTCGTGACCTCGGCTCACTGCAACCTCTACCTCCCGGGTTCAAGCAATTCTCCTGCCTCAGCCTCCTGAATAGCTGGGACTACAGGTGCGCGCCACCACGCCCAGCTAATTTTTTTGTATGTTTAGTAGAGACGGGGTTTCACCATGTTGGCCAGGATGGTCTCCATCTCTTGACCTCATGATCCGCCCGCCTCGGCCTTCCAAAATGCTGGGATTACAGGCGTGAGCCACCGCCCCCGGCTGGATTTTTCTTATGTGGCCTTTATTATGTTGATGTAATTTCCTTCCAGTTCTAGTTTGTTGAGTGTTTTTATCATCAGATGGTGTTGAATTTTGTTGAATGCTTTTTCTGCATTAATTGAGACGACCATGTGGTTTCAGTCCTTCATTCTGTTAATTTAGTATATTATACTTTAACATGTTGAAAAGCATCTACTTTAAGATACACAAGACATAATACATGAAATCTTAGGAATCTGAATGTATTTTCTGATCATTGCATAAGAAATGAGCAATGATTTGATTTGCCTCTTTTATGATAAACAGGTTTTGAGGAAATTCACAACCATAAGACTCATTTTAAAAAGAACAAATAATGAAATTGGAAGTGGGAAGTGTACATAGGTATAAAAGTCACAAATCAGTATTTTTTTTTTGGTTATTTTGTTGACTTATCTAAAATTATAATTTTATTTTTGGGACTGTAGCAATATTTTAACATTAGAGATATTTTATTTATACTCTTACTTTGTTTTTTGTTTTTTTTTAAATGGAGTCTTACTCTGTCACCCAGGTTGAAGTGCAGTGGTGCATTCTTGGCTCACTGCAACCTCCACTTCCTAGGTTCAAGTGTTTCTCCTGCCTCAGTCTCCCAACTAGCTGGGATTACAGATGTGTGCCACCACACTGGCTAATTTTTTGTATTTTTATTAGAGACTGGATTTCGCCATGTTGGCCAGGCTGTTCTCAAACTCCTGACCTTAGGCGATCTGCCAGCTTTAGCCTTCCAAAATGCTGGGATTACAGGTATGATCCACTGTGTCCAGCCTTATAATATTACTTTGAACCATGTAAAGCTGCATTTTTGGCTGAAAAAATAGTCGAGTATTAGCAATGTTATATTGTATACTATACATGTAGTTAGTTGTATCTGAAAGTATTTGGCAAAATTTCTAAGAGTGTGATTCTGTTTTAACAGTGTTAAAGTTATTTGCCTTTCTTTAACAAAAGATACTTTTATTAATACTTTTCTTTATGGTGCTTACTTTTTAAAACTTATATTCAAAGTTGAACAAGAGTATGCTAAACTGAGTAGTAGCAATTCCTGTGAGTTTAACTATATCTAAACTTCAGCCATTCTCTTTTGTAATAGTGAATTATTTCTTGTTAGTTACCCTTCATCTAAGCATGCTTTTGTCTATCATTTTGTTATAGTCACACAAATTGCCTTCTGTATTTCAAAAAAAAGATGAGAGTAATAATTGTAGTAATAATAGCTAACATTCATTGAGGGCTTATTATATGTCAGGCATTGTCCCAAGACTTTGATTAATTTGTTTAATCCTCATAATTATCCTGCAATGTTATCACCATTTTACGTATGAAGAACAAAGGCCCTGAGCGGCTTACCAACCTGCCCAAGGTTACATCAGCTATTACGTGGCGGAGCAGAATAATGACTGATTACTTGCACATGACACATAATTTGAATCATCTATATATTTCCATGTAATTAATAATTCTATTATTTGATGATTAGATGTCTAAAATTTTTATTTAAATTTTGAATACAGTTTTAAGGTTGCATGTTACCCATTATAATTTCTTAAAATAAATGAAATGGTTTTTTTATTCTTTTTTTTTTTTATTTTTTCTTTTTGTTTGTTGTTGTTCACAGGATGGACAACCTGAAATTTTCTACACATTTTGGAATTCAGTTACTCAGGCACTTTCTTCTCAGTTTCATATGGCAACAAACTGTAAGTTTACTGCTTGTTTTGCAAATTAATTTCAAGGTTTTTAGTTACTTTGTCATTTGATGTCAACAAGCTTTGCTGTATTGGTTTACAAAACATTTTTATTGCTGTTTTAAAACTCCTGGTTAATTGTCATTTTGTCTAGATGTTTATTCTGAAATCTCTTAGACAGTAAATCAGTAAGCAAAATTTTTACACATTTTTGTAATTAGTATTTAGAATAAAATTCTCCAGAAAAATTAGTCATATCTTACTTACTATTCAGATATCAAATTCTGTCTGTTTCTTATGTAGGGTATGTAAAGCAGTTAATGTTGAAGAATGTAGTTCATGCTTTTAGAATTAATTTATAACTAAAAGATATAAAAATACAGAGACTTTGCAAATTGTTCTTTATGTTAAAAATGAAGATTTAATGAATAAATAGGTGAAATATCTGCATCATGATTTAAAAGTTGGTCGTTCAAATATGTTTCACAAAACTTCTTAATTTCTTTATACCATGAAATAATGGCATGGTAGGTCTATACAATGAAATATGCAAACCAGCTAATATCTTATGCATGTGTTTGTCTAAATACTGTAGGTAAGATTAAAAAACAGGTAACAGTTCATTTCTATTTAAATGTTTATTCACAAGCATTTACTAGAAGTACTTACTATATGCTAAATATTATTTAGTCACTGGAACCCCCCAGAGTTGAATAAACTATTCTGCTTGCCTCTCTACTTATTTCTAATGAAGTATGTAGTAAGACAGTAACCACAAAGAAGTCTTCATTCATTTGTAACTAAAGAGAACTTAAGCTAATGGTATATTAGGGTTCATTTATTCCATTTACTTGATTTTTTTTTTTTTTTTTTTTTGAGACAAGTCACACTCTGTCACCCAGGCTGAAGTGCAGTGATGTGATTGCAGCTCACTGCAGCCTCCGCCTCCTGGATTCAAGCAGTTCTCCTGCCTCAGCCTCCCTAGTAGCTGTGACTGCAGGCATGTGCCACCACGCTCGGCTAATATTTTTGTATTTTTAGTAGAGATGGGGTTTCACCATGTTGGTCAGGCTGGCCTCAAATTCCTGACCTCAAATGATCCACCCGCCTTGGGCTCCCAAAGTGCTGGGATTACAGGCGTGAGCCACTGCGCCCGGCCTATTCCATTTACTTGTGAATCACACTGCTCATCTTGGAAGGGATTAAATATTGTCTATTTTCTTGCATTAGGTTTTTATTTTTGGTCAGCTTTTTGAGATATAACTTATATGCAGTAAACATCACCAATTTTAAACATAAAATTCTATGATATTTGACATGTTTACATTCACATAGCCATCATTACAATTAAGATATAGAACATTTCCTTTTGCTGAAATAATTGAAAATATAAAAGAAGAGGAAAAAAAGATATAGAACATTTCCATCATTCCCAAATTTTTGTTACATACTTTTGCAGCTTATCTGCTACCTTCACTCTCGGGGTCTTGGCAACAAGTAAAATCACATAGTATACATTGTTTGATCATCAGCATAATTAAGATTCTTCTATGTTGTTGCATATATTGGTGGTCCATTTACTTTTAAATTGTTGCATTGTATTTTATTGTGTGTGTGTGTGTGTGTGTATGTATGTATATGTGTGTGTGTGTGTGTATGTGTGTGTGTGTATATATTTATACACCACAATTTTTTATCCATTCCGTGATTGGGAAACAAGTTGGATTATTATGAATAAAGTTACAATTATTTACATGCATGGGTCTTTTGTGGACCTGTATGTTCATTCTCTTGTGTAAATATGTAAGAGTGGAATTTTTCAATTATTTGGTAAACGTTGGTTAACTTTACAGAAACTACAGTAATATATTCCAAAATGGATGTACCATTTTGCATTTCCGTCAACAATGTGAACTCATCACATGTTGATCTATAGATTCAATACAATCCTTATCAAAATGCCAGGAGTCAATTTTTGTAGGCAAGGTGGCTCACATCTCTAAGCACTTTGGGAAGCCAGGGCAGGCGGATCACAAAGTCAGGAGATCGAGACCATCCTGTCCAACATGGCAAACTCCATCTCTACTAAAATACAAAAAAATTAGCTGGGCATGGTGACACATGCCTATAGTCTCAGCTACTTGGGAGGCTGAGGTAGGGGAATCACTTGAACCCAGGAGGTGGAGGCTGCAGTGAGCCGAGATCACGCCTCTACACTCCAGCCTGGGCAACAGAGCAAGGTTCTGTAAAAAAGAAAAAATCCATTAGCATACTTGAAAATTTCAAGCCTTTAACCATTATATATTCCTATATTGTTTACTATTTATTGTTTTAGAACAGTTTTAATAGAAATTGTAGAAGGTAAACTAAGTAAATTGTACAAACAATAAATAAGTTGAACTCTGTAGAGTAAGACTGGGATGGAAATGTCCTTGCCCGCTAATTCTGTGTCAATTCTGGTTTTAGTTTGGTTGAATTTTCTTTCCATCAGATTTGATATTTTTCTACTTATTTGGATGTCTAATATTTTTATTGGATGTTAGATGTGAACTTAAACTTGTTTGATGCTGATTAATTTTGTCATCTTGTAAATATTTTTTATCTCTGACACTATCAGATTACTTAAAAACAGTTTGATTTTTCTGAGTCTTGCTTTAAGATTTATTAGCAAATTCAAAACAGTAATAATCTGCTATTTATTTCCCAGTTGTGAGGCAGCACTCTTCTTAACCCCCTCAATACCTGGTGAATTATGAGGTTTTCCAGCCTGGCTTTAGAGAATAGGCACTTTTCTCAGTCTTATGTGAATGTAGCAGGATGGTCCCTGTAAACCTTTCTCATAGTTTTTCCCCAAACTCTGGAAGTTTAACTTTGGTCAGCGCTTTGCTGACTGCCCAAGGTGAACCCTTTGCAGATCTCTGGAATTCCCTGCCTCTGTAGCTCTGTTCTCTCTGGTGTGAACTCTAGTTGCTTCTGTTTGGCTGTGTGGAAGGTACAGGATAGAGGGAAGGGTATTTTCCCCCGTTCTGTGCCATATCCTATAAAGTCCTTTAAGGTAAATGAGCTGGGGCACTCATAGGGTTCATCTCATTTGTTCCTGACTCTGAGGAATTGCTCTCCTATGTTTTGTGTTAAATGTCTTGAAAGCCATCATTTCATATATTGTTTCTATTTTTTTTTGTTTGTTTCAGATAGGATGGTAAATCTGGTCACTATTATATCATTGTGACCATAAGCAAAAGTTCCTCTTTAAAACTTCAATGAGGAACTTTTGCTTATGGTCATAAAGATTTACATAATGATTAAAATTTAATGATTCAAATTTAAATAATGATTAAAAGCTTATTTCAGAATATTATATGGGAGTGTGTGTATACATTTATTTAGTGATACTGTCATTTACTTGTCGGTGATCATCCGCTTTTCTTCTCTTAACCATGACAAACCTTCAGTATTCTCCATATATCTTCCTTTTTCCCATTCTGTCCTACCCTCTGTAACCAACCGTATCTCCGGGGTCATTAGGACAATTAATGTCTTTAAGAAATTTTTTCCTGTACCTTTCTTCCAAATAAGAGCCTTATTTCCTCCCTTTGTGCCTCAGAAGATAACTTACCTCTTCTTCAAGGCTACCCATTTACCGGTGCCCACACCTACTTTGTTTATTTCTGTCTCCTGGCATCATAATTTATACTTCTCCTTTTTCTGTGTTGGATTTCTACTTCTCTTTTAATTTCTTTCTTTCAGCTATAAGCCTATTCAAGTTGCTCCCATGTAATAAAAACTAAAACTAGAAAGTTCCTCTTTAGTTGCTATTTACTTTCTCTCTTTTATATGTAAATTTCTCCAAAGAGTAGTTTGCATTTTTTGATCTTCATTTTCATACTGTTGATTTCTCAACTAGGTGTAATCTGGCTGTCTTCCATCATTCTATTGGAATTGTTCTCATTAAGGAAAGCAATGACCTACTTTTTAATTGCCAGTGTATGTTTTCAGTTCTTACCTTATGGGACCTGTCTGTCTTGTATAGTGAAAGAAGCTAATGAGAGGAAACATATAATATTTAGACAGAAAATCCCATTAATATTTCACCTTGAGGGTGGCCTGTTACTTCCAATACCATTATTACTTTAATAACTTCCTTTGGGAGAACTCCAAAGTAAGTTGTTTATAAAGTACCTTCAATTTTTATAGCACGTACAGTCCCTGAAGTGTACTGTAGTACTTCTTGGAATTATAGACAGGCAATATTAAGGAAGTGCAACCATCTGCAGAGTTGAGGATTACACACAATGTAACAGATTGTCTAAGTAAGTAATATTTTGGCAAAGTATATCTAAAGGGAAATGTTCCTAGTTAGGAACATGTTCTTTCTGTTTATACATGTTCATGCTTAGTTAAAAAAAAAAAGAAGTTCTATTGGAAGGTATGATCCAGGAGTTTGACAAACAATAAATTTACTTCTTTTGGGAAGTATGCTTGAAAAATCTAGCCAGTACATCTCTTTTCACATGTCTAAAACCCCTTGTGCAATATTAGTCTCTGAAAACTCTTAAGCAACTCAAAGAAGTTGTTCATACAATTTAGAGAGCTCATGGTTATATATCTGTTATACTTGGCTTCCCAAACCAAGAATGAATAAGAGATACATTGAGATATATGTGTTTTAAAATTTAAAAAGTTGAAAGCCTTGAAATACTGTATACTAAGGCTCATTATCTTTACCTTTAAAAAATATTTATAGTGCTAAAGAGTCAAATCTTTGCAAGAATTAATGAGATAAATTATATGAGTATGTATGTTCTTTAGAAAAAAAAATGGTTAAACTGGTGTGCAAGTTGAGATCGTACTGTGAATATTTCTTAAAAGTTAATGTCCACTTTAATATATATAACTTAGGGAGCTAGACCTAATATACTCATTTAAAGTACTTTTTAGAATTTTGATCCTTGCAATGGAAGCATTTTGTTACATAGTTCTAATGAGCCTGTAAGGTACCATGTTAAACACTGTGTGGCACAAAGAGAAAACTTGCAATTTGTGTTAAGGCCATGAGATAAAAGGGATCTTTTAAGAACACACTAAAAATTTACCTACCTTAGAAGAAAGTAAATCTAGCTATTAAGTATGTGTTTTGATATTCTGTTTGTCGAAACAAATTTGATGTCATTTCTGATTAAAATCCTTTGTGGACTTTAGTCCTTTTAAGAAGTATTTATTAAGCTATAATACCCATTAAGAAAAAGTATGCATATCATAATTTCACACCTAGAAGAGTTTTTCAAATTTTAAGACATCTATGTAATTAAGATCAAGTACAGGATCAAGGTTAAGAAACAGTATTATATGTAGTCCAGAAGTTCCCTTAGTGTCCCCTTCTAGTGTCTACCAGCCCCTCTCAACAAGAGTAACCACTAATTTCTAAGGGAATTTTTAAAAAGTATTATTTTTCTTTTATACAGATAAAATCATCTAGTTTGTACTCTTGTGTTTCCTGTGTGACTTCTCTTGCTCAAAATGTTTCTAAAAGTCCCCTATATTGTTGCATGTACTTGTCATTCTCAAAATGGTAAAATATACCATCCTGTGAATATACCGTAATATATTTATCTCCCATATTATTGGTGAGCATTTGGGTGATTTCCCATTTTGTGCTATTTTAAATAATGGTACCATGACAATTCTGTGCAATTTTGGGAATGAACTTAAAAAGTAGAAAACTGGTAGGCAGAATAGTAGTCCTCCCAACGAGTTCTATGACATAATCTCCAGAATCTATGACTATGTTATATAGCAAAAGATTTTGCAGATGTGATTTAAGGATGTTAAGGTAGAGAGATTATCAAGATAATCTCTGATTATCTGAGTTGACCTGCTGTAATCATATAGTCCTTTTAAGAGTAAGAGGAAGGCAGGAGTCAGAAGAGGAGATGTGATAATGGAAACAGAGGTGGGAGTAATATAATTGCTTTAAGGGGGGCCACCAACCAAGGGAATGTAGGCAAGTGGAAAAGACAGAATTTCCCCTAGAACCTCCAGAAAGAACATGACCATACTGTGGACACCTTGATTTTGGCTCAGTGAGACCAATCTCAGTCTTCCGACCTCCAAAACTGTAAGATAATACATATTAGTTGTTTTCTCAGCTTTCATAGGTACTGTCAGAGAGTTTTTCCAGTGTGGTTGCACTAATTTAAACTCCTCTTGGCAGTATATGAGAGTTCTAGTTTTTCCACATTCTTGTTACTACTTGGTATTCTCTCCCTCTGGCATTCCAGTTGTGTATATAGAGGCTGATTATTTCAGTTCACTCTGGGATTTGGTTGGTTTAGGGCAGGTGCAATTTTAATAAAGACTCAGTTTTTTTTTGATTCTCCTCTTTTACTTTACATGCTTCTCCATAGCTTTTAATTGACAATTTGGAGAGTCTTCGTCCTGAAATACTGAAAATACTGACGTTGATCTATCTCTGCTGTCCAAAAGGTTCCCACACTTCCCACCTCATGAAACTTTAGACCTAGTTAGTGTCTTCAGGATGAGACCCTGCCTGTGTTTGTGGCATGTCCTTTCCCCACAGCTGGTCTTTTGTTTCCTAGGCCTCACAAATAGGAAGAAACTTTTACTCTACTTTGTGAAGATTTACACCTAATTCCCTGGATTCTCTCATAGTCGCAGAACTCAGTAAATGTTACATGGGAAACCCAGTTTGAGATTCCTTAAGTTTCTAATTTTTCACTCCTGTCCTGTGAACCCCTAAAAGCTTTGATAGTTTTTCTCCTCTTCTGCAGAGGTCCTCTGCTTCGGCCAAGCATGCATTTTTTTAAAATGCATTAGCCTTCTTTAATTGTTACAAGAAAGTAACTGGTCTGCCTCCACTTTTCTTCCATTACTCTCAAAATACAATTCAAATATGACTTTTCTGGTTCATTCCTATTTCCTCAGCACTCATCAGTTTTCTTTCTACTTCTTTATCTCTGTAGTTAAGCCTGAATTCTTAAATGAATGATCCTCTTTTTCCTCAGCATTTACAAATACTTGAAACACATGTTTATATCCTCCCCATCATCTCTGTAACTCATACTTGTCTTTTCAATCTCAGGATAGAAATGAAGTGTTCCCTGACACCTCTTTCCCCATGTACCCCCAAACACAAGCAAGACTTCCTCTGTCAGTTCACACAGAATTCTTAATGTACACAATTTCAGCACTTATCCCACTGTCTTATTATGGCTCACCTATTAGTTTATCTGTGTCTCCCCCTCGGCTCTGCAAAAAGCTTCTGTCTACTTCTGTTCCATGCTATAGTCCTAGCAGAGAGCACAGTGCTCAGTAAATAACAGACATTCTGTTGAGATGGATCCCTAAAGTGTTAAATGTTCAAAATCTTTATAAATTTGAAGGAACTCTGAAGAGAAAACAAACTGTAAAAATCAAAATAATCTTTCTTTTTAAAAACGGACTTGGAAGGTAAATGAGACCCTAATGTGAAATACTTTTAGAAAACAAACAACAATATGTATACTATATATACATGATAAATAGGGACGTGAAAAGATGGTTGCAAGGGCATTGGTGATGATTATTATAGGATGGGAAGCTAGGATGGATTCGTAGAAAAAAAATCCCAGCTTACTCTGTATATCAGGGCAAATTCCAAGTGGATCAAACAATTACATATAAAATACGAAACTGTTCAAGCCTAAAATAAGCTAGGAATGGGGGAAAACTTATCTGACTTAACATCCAGAACCAATGATGAAAACCTTGATGATTTGATTACCTTAAAAATTTTTTGCATGGAAAAAAAAAACGTGGAGCAAAATAAAAGGAAAAATGACAAATTAGAAAAAATTATTTGTAATTTACACTAAAGATAAGGCATTAGTACATTATACAAAAAGCTTCTTAAATGGGAATTAAAAAGCCAAAACCTCTATAGGGAAAAATGTAAATACTCTTCAGTATGTGTAAAAGATGCTCAGTATCACCTTTAAATAGAGAAATGCAGAATGTACAGAGAGATATTTCTCATCTATCAAATCAGAAAAAAATCAAAAAGTTTGATAACATACTCTGTTGGCAAGCTGGTGGGGAAAAGTCAGTCTCACACATTGTTAATTAGCATACAGACCTTATGGAGGGGCATTTGTGAGTTCTTAACAAAATTATATAAGCAATTACTCATTTACCCAGAAATTCTACTTCTAAGGATCTATTCCATGGATGCACAGGCAAAAATATGAAGAGATATTCACTAGGCTGTTTGTTGCATGATTATTTGGAATACCAAAAATTGCAAACAACCCAAATGTTCATTACTGGGCATTAGTTAAACAAACTATGCTGAATCCATAGAATGGAATGTTCAATCCATAGAGTTCCATAGAATGGAATAGAATTTTTTTTACAAATTTGCTGAGAACTTTTATTGTTACCAGCTGAGATTAATGAAATATAGAGCATCTTTACTGAAGATGAACTGAGGGGAGTACCACCTTTTTCCATTGATGATAGGCCTTTGTTATCCAGCTGTCATGGTCCTGGGTAGGTGTCCTAGGTGTATGCCCTTGCCTCTTCTTTGGGATGTCTTAGTGTTAGCCCCTGCTTCTTAATGACTAGCTTTTCTGCACAGTTTGAAGCTGCTTCATTTTTGTTATTTTGTTTTCATTTTCTGTTTGTTTGTTTTTTTTTTTTTTGCCTTTGAGCAGTTTTCAGTTTTTAAGAAATTGTCCTCTAACTGGTATAGAAATTTGTCTAACCTTTTGGGTTGTATTCCATACATGTTCTTTGTTCGTTTCTTCAAGGGCATCCATAGCATCTGTTATTAGTGACTACAGTGCTTTTTTTTTTTTTTTTTTAGCATTATGTGAATTCACCAACAAGATGTATAGAACACTTGTGTTTATTTTTTATACAACTAGCAGAGTAAAACTGATCTATTTTTAAAATGCATGCCATTGCTTCTCTAATTTATCTGACAAAATGGGAGGCTTAATTTCCATGAAACGTCTTTATAAACTTTATTAACTTTTTATTCCACTTCTGGTAAACAATGGTTGTTTCTGATTAAGAAGCAGCACTGTATGACCAATATATTAATATGCTTCTACAGTGAGCTTTTTCTTTGCTTGTGTTGGATTGTCTGGGGAAATGTCCCACACATAGCTGTTATCATTGGGGAAGTTAATCACATGATATTAACTATAGCTTGGGAGGGTGGCACATGCAGCTATGAAAAGAAATGAGAAGCTGGGCGTGGTGGCTCACATCTGTAATCCCAGGACTTTTGGGAGGCCAGTGTGGGTGAATCACATGAGGCTGGGAGTTCAAGACCAGCCTGACCAACATGGAGAAACTCCATCTCCTAAAAATACAAAATTAACCGGGCATGGTGGCACATGCCTGTAATCCCAGCTACTTGGGAGGCTGAGACAGGAGAATTGCTTGAACCTGGGAGGTGGAGATTGCAGTGAGCCAAGTTCGCACCATTGCACTCCAGCCTGGGCAACAAGAGCCAAACTCCGTCTCAAAAAAAAAGAAAATGAGGGGGAAAAATGAATGAGGAATATCTTTACCACTATGGAGAGGTCATCAACATTGTTAAGTTAAAAATCAGTGGATAAATATGTGTGTAGTGCATTTTTGTTTACCTAAGAAAGAATTGACATAAATATACATTTTCCTTACATTTTAAAAAAATTGAGCATAAACTATAAAATCCGGAAAAATGGTGGCCAATCCTTTGCAGGGGGCGTTGGGTATGAAGAATACATTGGCGAAAACAGTGATAAAAGCTAGACTTCTGTGAATATGCAAATATACTTTTTTGTGTAGATTTAAGTTTGAAGCTGTGTAAGTATTTTATATAGTTATAAAACAAAATGACAGTGAAAAAATTCCTAAAATTACAAAGTAAAATTAAATAACTGAATGTAGCTGTGTTGCACAATTAGGCAGAGCAAACTTTTATTTGACTCCTTATTTTTAAACTCAGTAATTTGTTTCTGCATTCCTACTGGGATATACTTAAAAGAAAACAAAAACTGCCCCCTAAACCCATGAACTCTTTTCAGTAATCAGTATATTAATTGTAGCATTAATATTATTATTTTCAGACTTTTGTGTGAGTGGTGTGGGATAAAATAAATGTATAATCATATTGATATGATAGTGAATCAGCATTTTCAGGATAAGAGAAAGAAGATACAAAGTGAATAAGATCAAAGTGAACTGAGGATGTGCTTTTTTTCTTTAAAAAATAAAATTTGATTTATATATATTTCATGTCTCTGGCCACTGAAAAGGCCTGGAAATAATTGCCATTCAGTAGTACTGAACCCATTTACCACTCATGTTGTGATCTTTCCCATGATTCCTCATTTTAAAAAATCATAATTCCATCAAGAAATGGCTGATTTCAGGTCTGGGGCAGGAAATGTATAGAATAGTTCTGTAACCCTTTACATTAGAAAGCCAGGGAGATATCAAAGACTACTAGGATTGTATTGAAAGGGCTCAGAAAGCACTTTGAATAGGTCACCCACCAAAGATAGAGTAATTTTAGCATACAGTAAAGTTAACAATTGCAAGGAATTGTCGAAATCTACCATACATTCGTAATGATACAAATAAAGAAATACTTTTTTAATTGATAGTGGTTGGACACCATTAATGATGCTCTGGAACTTTGAAAACTGGTAAAGAAAAGGAATACAATCAAACATTTTTTTCTGCCTGTCCTAAACAAATGATACGTCAGAGAAACCAAATAATTCATGAGAGAATTTTGTTTGTTTATTAAGTATTGCCTCTAATAAATGCAGAATGAATGTTGGAATCTCTTCATTTTGCAGTCTCCAATGAATTAGCAGACCTAAGGATTATTATTAGTGACTGCTAATTTTATTTAAAAAGGCAAACAGTTCCTAAAATTTCAGTCACTACATATGCAGTAGTTTCGTTAAAAATGATAAAAGCAGAAGTCTTATCGAATTCTTACCTGTATAAGTGGTTTTCAACTTGGTTGCTCTTTCGAACCACTTAGACAGTGTTTTAAAATCCCAAAGCCTGGGCTGCAATTACGTTAGAGTCTCTAAGAGTAGGACTGAAACATAAGGGTTTTTAAAAGCTCCTCAGTTATTTCAAGATGCAGTCAAGGTGAAAAACACTGTTTTAGATTCAACTGATGATTTACAGAAAATACAGGATCAGAGGATGCAATCTGCAAAATCTAGCCTTTTGGGAACTCTGTAGGACAAATGTCCCGGTATCTTAGACAAATAATGAAAAAGAATAAAAAGAGAGCGCTATAGATGAGGTTGATGATGTATCAGCTAGTTATAATATGTGAATGATGTATGGAGTCTAAATCAAACAAAGCATTAAAAAAAATTCCTAACTCAATCAGGCAAATGTCATCACTGATTGTTAATTTTGTAAAGCATAAGAGAACTGTGGCTTTATATTTTTGTGTAATTTTTTTTATTTCAGTAGTTTGTGGGGTTCAGGTGGTTTTTGGTTACATGCAGAAGTTTTATAGTGGTGATTTCAGAGATTTTGGTACACCCATCACCCAAGCAGTATACACTGTATCCAATATGTAGTCTTCTGTTCCTCACCCACTCCCATCTTTCTCCCCCATCACATCCCTAAAGTCCAATGTATCATTTTTATGTCTTTGCTTTCTTATAGCTTCCCTCCTACTTATAAGTGAGAACATACAATGTTTGTTTTTCCAAACAAACATTCTATTAGCTCCAAAATAACTGGTAGTGATGGAGGGGCATTGGCAGGGATATAGATAAAAACAAGAGTGAGTTGACAGATGCTGACGCTAAGTGATGGATATACAGAGGCTCATTATACTATTCTCTCTACATTATATGTTTGAAACCTATAAAAACTGTTTTCAAAATTTTAAGGAAAGCACTTAAGGCAGAGGAAGGAAGTCAGCACAGAAGAATAAGAAGAAAAATTTAGAGAAGTAGAAAAAACAGGAAAAAATGGGGTCATGGGCAGTATTTTTCAAAGGAAAGAGTGATCAACAGAAATCAAATGAGAGATCAGAAAAACACCCACTGTTTTTGGCAGTTGGAATGATAGTGTGATTTTTATCAGAACAGTTTCAGTGGTATTGTGGCAGTTGAAAGTCTGGTTGCAGTCTGGAAGAGGCAAGGAAATGTGTGTAGACTGTTACTACAAGGAGCAACCGGACAGTGGCTGCAAATGAATAGTTTTTAGAGTTAAGGTGGAGTGCGTTGGCATGTTTTTTGTACTTCTTTTTTTTTTTTTTTTTTTTTTT
>NW_022436947.1:33578418-33706042 GCF_009761245.1 Sapajus apella
TTTTGATTGGGGCATTTAGTCCATTTACATTTAGGGTTAATATTGTTATGTGTGAATTTGATACTGCCATTTTGGTGCTAGCTGGCTGTTTTGCCCTTTAGTTGAGCTGGTACTTGTTGTTCCTTTATATGTGTAGAGCCTCTTTCAGGAGCTCTCGTAGAGGTGGCCTGGTGGTGACGAAATCTCTGAGTACTTGCATGTTCCCAAAGGATTTTATTTTTCCTTCACTTATGAAGCTTAGTTTGGCTAGATAGGAGATTCTGGGTTGAAAGTTCTTTTCTTTAAGGATGTTGAATATTGGCCCCCATTCTCTTCTGGCTTGTAGGGTTTCTGCTGAGAGATCTGCTGTGAGTCTGATGGGCTTCCCTTTGTGGGTAACCCGACCTTTCTCTCTGGCTGCCCTTAGTATTTTCTCCTTCATTTCGACCCTGGTGAATCTGACGATTATGTGCCTTGGGGTTGCTCTTCTTGACGAATATCTTTGTGATGTTCTCTGTATTTCCTGGACTTGAATGTTTGCCTGCCTTGCTAGGTTGGGGAAGTTTTCCTGGATAATATCCTGAAGAGTATTTTCCAGCTTGGATTCATTCTCTTCATCGCATTCCGGCACGCCTATCAAACGTAGATTAGGTCTTTTCACATAGTCCCACATTTCTTGGAGACTTTGTTCATTCCTTTTTACGCTTTTTTCTGTATTCTTGCCTTCCCGTTTTATTTCATTGAGTTGATCTTCGACCTCTGATATCCTTTCTTCTGCTTGGTCAATTCGGCTGTTGATACTTGTGCATGCTTCATGAAGTTCTCTTGTTGCGTTTTTCAGCTCCATCAATTCACTTATATTCCTTTCTATTTTGTCCATTCTTGTTAGCATTTCGTCAAATCTTTTTTCAAGGTTCTTAGTTTCTTTGCATTTGGTTAGAACATGTTCTTTAAGTTCACAGAAGTTTCTTACTACCCACCTTCTGAAGTCTGATTCTGTCATTTCATCACACTCGTTCTCCCTCCAACCTTGTTCCCTTGCTGGTGAGGAGTTGTGATCCCTTTTAGGAGGAGAGGTGTTCTGGTTTCGGGTGTTTTCATCCTTTTTTCGCTGGTTTCTTCCCATCTTTAAGGATTTATCCACCTGTCGACTTTGTGGTTGTTGGCTTTCAGATTGGGTCTCAAATCTTTCAGATTGACAGTCTGTTTGTTGATGATGAGGTTATTTCTGTTTCTTGGTTTTCCTTCTGACCCCTCTGCTGTAGGTCTGCTGAGGTTCACTCCAGGCCCTGCTTGCCTGGGGTTCACCTGCAGCAGCTGCTGAACAGCAAGGGTTGCTACCAGTTTTCTTCTTCTGCTATCTTTGTCCCAGAAGGATACCCGCCTAGTGTCAATCTGATCTCTCTTTTATGAGGTGTCTTTTTGGATATATAGGGGTCAGGGAGCTGCTTGAGGAGACGGTCTCTTCTTTATGAGCTCAAATGGTGAGCTGCGAGCTCTGTTGTTGTTCATTCAGAGCTGCTGGGCAGGTACTTTTAGGTCTGCTGCAGCAGTACTCATAAACTGCTTTTTGTTCCCAGGTGCTCTGTCCCAGGGATTTAGGGCTTTATTTATGAGTTTCCGTTATACTGCCGCCACCTTTTTTTTTTTTTTTTTCTTCAGACCTGTCCAGTCCAGCAAGGAGGCAGCCTAGTCACTGTCGGCCTATAGCAGCTTTGCTGAGCTGCTGTGGGCTCCGCCCCGCTGCTGACTGAGCTTCCCTGCAGTCCTGTTTATATGGGTGTAGTTAGAACTGCTTTGGTGATGGTGGCCCGCCTCTGTTGGGGCGGAGTCGCTGCTGTGGCGGGTTGCCTTGGCAACGGCAGGCTGCCTTAGCAATGGCGGGTTGCCTTGGCAACGGCAGGCTGCCTCGGTAATGGCGGACGCCCCTCCCCCACAGAGCTGGACCGTCCTGGGTTCAGCTGTGCTTCCTGTGAAACTCTCAATCCAGAGTTTCTGGTTGCTGTTCTTTTGTGGGGGTGGGGCCAGCCGAGCCTCATCGCCTGGCTCCCTGCCTCAGAGCCTTTTTTAAGTTGGTGTTCCAGTCGCCTGTTGAAGAGGCACCAGGGTCTGTTTGTTTTCCCCTGCGGCCACTCACTGCGCTGGCTTAAACAGCAGCACTGAGGGTTGTGGCGCTTTTTTTTGTTTTTTTTGCCCTGGAATCTACTGTCCTGGTTCTCTGCTCAGTCCCCTTTTTGAACCGGCGAATGGGCGACTTCCCGTGGCTCCAATTGCCAGGCAAAAGGGACCCCGGACCGGTGTATTTTGTACGGAGAAGCGCGGCTCCAGGGCGCCGACAAAGCAGCCCCACGGGGCAAAGCAGCAGCGCTGGCCAGCACAGCCGCACCGGCGACCGTGGAGCACCTCTGCCCGGGAATTTCCTGGTCTGTGGGCAATAAAAACGCGGCGTCCACTCACCCTCTGCGCTTTCACTGGGAGCTGCAATCCTGAGCTGTTCCTAAACGGCCATCTTGGATCGTCTCCTGTACTTCTTTATAGATCACAAGAGAGCATTTGCAAGCATCTTTTATTGATCCTGGGAGGAAGCTAGTAGAATGTGGGATGCTAAAAATACAAAAGAAACAAATAATCTTGGAGGAGATGAGATGGGATGAAATAAAGAAGAGAAATTGATGAATAGGTTTTGGACATGTGTTCCTGTCAAAGTTGAAGACTACAAATAGAGGGGAAGAAAGTAGAAAATTGAAGCGATTCTTTCCTAGAAGCCTTTATTTTTCTGTGAGATAGGAAAGATGGCCATCTTCATATCGTCAGTGGATTGAGGCTAACAGAGTTAGAAGTTTGGAAAAGATTGTATATGCTTTATATCCCTGTTAAAAAAGGAAGTATTGGCCGTGTGTGGTGGCTCACGCCTATAATCCCAGGAGGCCGTGGCAGGCAAATCACAAGGTCAGCAGTTCAAGACGACCCTGGTCAACATGGTGAAACCCCATCTCTACTAAAAATACAAAAAGTAAGCTAGGCATAGTGTCAGGGGCCTGTAGTCCCAGCTACTGGGAGACTGAGGCAGGAGTATCACTCAAATCCAGGATACAGAGGTTGCAGTGAGCCGAGATTGCTCCACTGCACTCCAGCCGGTTGACAGAGTCAGACTCCATCTCAAAAAAAAAAAAAGAAAGAAAAAATGGAGGCCAGGTGTGGTAGCTCACACCTTAATCCCAGCACTTTGGGAAGCCAAGGTGGGTGATCATCTGAGGTTGGGAGTTTGAGACCAGCCTGACCAACATGGAGAAACCCCATCTGTACTAAAAATACAAAATTAGCTGGGCGTGGTGGCACGTGCCTGTAATCCTAGTTGCTTGAGAGGCTGAGGCAGGAGAATCACTTGAATTCCGGAGGAGGAGGTGGCAGTGAGCTGAAATTCACACCATTGCACTCCAGCGTGGGCAACAAGAGTGAAATTCTATCTCAAGAAAAAAAAAAAAAAAAGGAAGTATTGCAGTACAGAATGCATACCTAGTTGGTAATGGATTCCATAACTTTATGTTGCTGCCATTATGAGGAGGAAAATCAACAACAGAAAACCAAAACATAAGAAATTTCATCGGGCCCACAGCCAGATATTTTCAGTTATTCCATCCTAATATTTTATATTCAAAATTTGCATTTTAATATCTATTAATCTTAAATGAGATTTCTCTGAGTTTTAAAAAGGCCTGTTTTAGTTCTGTCTTGAGTTTTATTGAACTATAATTAAAGAAAATTACATGTATTTACAATTAGTTTTAGTTCATGTAAATGTTTATTTGCTCCTAATATGTTGTTTGGACCATAAAGTTCCAGAACTTAGAAAGAAAAATCCTTACCCACTTCAGTGACTAAAGTAGGAAGAGTGATGAAAAACTTATTAACTTGGGGCAAATAACTTAGCTGTGTTTTGTTTCAGTATTTTGTATCTAAACTATTTTTAGTGTATTTGGGCATTTTTTTTCCAATAATATTTTAGACCGTTATATTTTTTATGTGAAATTGATTTGTTTTGTCATTGTTTTCTATTAGGAAGGATTACTAAAGTTTATAGTGTGTAAGTATTTGAAAAGTAGTGTTTGCAAGTTTGCTTTATGGCCTTCAGTATTTGACTTTTATATAACTCCCATTAATGTGAATGAAATACGATATATTTTATTGTGGCAGGCAGATTCTAAGATCGCCTCCAGTAACATTTGTCTGCTGGTATTTGCACACTTTGTAATATTTTCTTCTTGAGTATAGGCAGAACTTGCTTCTAACTTGTACATACAAAGTGAGTATTCCTCTTGTGATTAGGTTACATAAAGTTTTAACCTCCATTTTGCTATCAGGCTCCCTCTCTGTTGCCTTCTTGCAACATGTTGGTAACATATTCATACTACAGAATGTGATAGAATATGATAGAGCAGTGCTGCCCAACACAGTGACTGCCAACTTCATGTCCACATGTAGCTATTAAAATGAAAGTTCAGGTGTTGGGCACTTTGGGAGGCTGACGATACAAGCAGCTGTCATACCATTCCACTTGGCAAGAGCCAAGGTCAGCTTCCAGCCAACAGCAAGCTAGCAACTGAGGCCATCAGCTCACAAGGAACTGAATCCTGCCAGCAACCATAAGAGCCTAGAAGCAGATCCTTCCCCAGTTGAGTCTTCAGATGAGACTTCACCCATAATTGATACCTTGATGACAGCCTTGTGAGAGGTCCTGAAGCAGAGGACCCAACTAAGCCATGCCTGGATTCCCAACCCAAAGAAATTATGAGATAATATATGTATGTTTTTAAAATAAGCAGTTAATGTTTATGGCAAGTTGTTACATGACAATGGATAACTAGTACATAACAGAAAATATTCAAGATATTTTAAAGGCAGTAGATTACTAGCTTCCTTTGCTTTTATAATCTGGGTGATATAGGTGAAGGCCTGGCAGTTGATTGAGAACTGAGCCAGTTAGGAAAAGGAGTGAGCAAGAAATGGGTAGCAGCCTGCTCACAAAGGAGGCACTTAACCAAACTATGAAGGCTGACTCTTTCAGACCAAATCTTGCAAAGAACAGGCAGTTGTCTTAAAATATGACCAGCAACCTCTACTAGGATAATCTGTTCCATGTCCTTTGCATTTGCTGTTTCTTCTATCTGAACCGCTCTTTCCCTGAATATCCAGATGGATTATATCCTTGCTTCATTCAGAGAGGTCCTCCCTGGTAAATATATAACATAGCACTTCCTATCACTCTCGCTTCTCTAATCTTGCTTTATTTTTCTTTAAGGCACTTAGCACTTCCTGACATTATGTTACATAGTGACTTGTTTATCATCCTTCTTCACTTGAGCATAATCTCTATAGGGATAGGAACTTGCTTATTTTATTTACCATTGCATATCCAGCTTTTACAACAGTGCTTGGTATGTAGTAAGTGGTCAGCAGGTATTTGTTGAATGCTTAAATCCTTCTGGGTATATTTGCCACTGCCCAGTATTTGGGCATCTGGAGGCCGGCAGAGTTCTAAGGAGTACTGCCTTTTCTTGATCAGACCCCAGTCAGTTGCCTAGACATGAGGTGTTTGGTCCTTTCATAGGGAGATGCAGGAGAAGCAGCATCATACAGACTGAGGTTTAGGCACAGCTAGTCAAGAGTAAGGCAAGACCTTTGATTGCTGCAACTCTGGGATAAAGCAGACATTCAAGCTGTCCTGTGAAGCCTTAAACCAGGGATCTAGGGATAGTAAGGAAATCAAGGCTGATATAACTCCAAAGGGGAAATGATTTATCTCCAAACCTGGACCCCCTTTTCATTTTGCTTTCAGTTCATTTGTTTATTCAGTAATTGAATTCTAAGTGTTTAAATCTAGGTAAAAGAAATACAGAGGAAAATAAGTTAAATAATATTCCTGCTCTCATTTAACTTAGGATTTAGAGGGGAAGGACAGACAGTCAAACAAACTACTAACTTCTTACAGTGTTCAGGGCTAGGGAAGAAAGTAAAAGAAGGTATTGGAATAGAGAAAGTGGGAAGAGACAAACTGAGCATTTAGACGATTTATATCCTTTCATCTCCATGTAAATTAGCTCAAGGTTTGGGATGGGTCTGACCCTACACATTTTGGAAGCTATAAGAGTTCTTATTGCAATGAATTCAAGAAGACAGAGATAGGGGAACAAAATCAAAGGTAGACTTTCTTAAACAGAGGTTTTCCCCGGGAGCTATTATTACCTGGTAGGAGTACTATACATAGAATTATCTTCTAAATTATAAAATACTGTTTTAATAGTAATTAAGTTGTTTAATGTGAGTTTAAGTTCCACATTTCTACCTGTGTTGTAATCACTAGTGATTAATTTTTAAAAAAAGTTTGCACAAGGCAGTAATCTGAATAATACATTCCCAGGTAACTGGGAATTAACCTGTGATTTTCCCTCTATAAATTATTTGATTATCAGAATGTACAGTAGGTGTTCTATAAATTTTTATCAAATAATTAAAATTATATAGGTAATATGAACACTTTATAACTACATATGAAAGAAATTAAAGTAGAACTTAGCTTTGGCTGGGTGTGGTGGCTCACGCCTGTAATCCCAGCACTTTGGGAGACTGAGGTGGGAGGATTACTTGAGCCTAGGAGTTTGAGATCAGCCTGGCAACATAGGGAGACCCTATCTCTACAAAAAGTAAAAAATAATAAAATTAGCTGAGTGTAATGGTGTGTATCTGTGATCCCAGCTACTTAGGAGGCTGAGTTAGGAAGATCACTTAAGCCCAGGAGTTCAAGGCTACAGTGAGCCATGACTGTGCCACTGTACTCCAGCCTGGGTGACAGATTAAGACCTTGTCTCAAAAAAAAAAAAAAAAAAAACAACTTACCTTCAAGATTTAGATATACAATACTTGTTTTTAAGCTTTAAATATATTTGACTTAAGTAATTTATCATTAATCATATTTGCTGAGCTAATATTGACAAAGTTTGGCTGAAACCCTCAATAGTAATTTGTTCTGTATAGATAAGATTTCTATAAAAGTGATACTATTCCCTAAAAAAACAATACTCAATTGGGCATTATGACTCACACCTGTAATCTCAACACTTTGGAGGCTGAGATAGGAGGATCATTTTTGAGTCCAGGAGTTTGAGACCAGCCTGGGCAACATAGTGAGACCCTGTCTGTAAGAAAAAAAGAAAAGAAAAGAAAAAAAAAAAACTCCATTCTTTTATTTAAGAAATATTTACTTCTGCTATTCCAGGCACTGTGCGAGATACCAAATGTACTTTGAAGAAAAGAGGCACTGTCCTTGCCTTCATGGAGTTTACAGCTAAGTAGGAGAAACATACTTCAAACAAATATGTTTAGAAATTGTGGTAAATTTAAAAAACAACAACAACAACCAAAAAAAAAAAAAACCAAAGAACAGATTGATGTGAGAGAATAACAAAGAAATATTTTGATTTTGATGGGGGAAGTTGAAACACTTAAGGATCTGGCTGGGTGTGGTGGCTCACACCTGTAATCCCAGCACTTTGGGAGGCCGAGGTGGGCAAATCACGAGGTCAGGAGATCAAGACGACCCTGGCCAACATGGTGAAACCGTATCTCTACTAAAATACAAAAAAATTAGTCGGGCATGGTGGCATGTGTCTGTAGTCCCAGCTACTCGGGAGGCTGAGGCAGGGGAATAGTTTGAACCCGGTAGGCGGAGGTTATAGTGAGCCAAGATTGTGCCACTGCACTCTAGCCTGGCAAAAGAGCAAGACTCCGTCTCAATAAAAAATAAAAAATTAAAAAAAATACCTGAAGGATCTAATACGTTATCTTTCTTAAAGGCTAAACTGCCATAGTTTTATGAGTATTATTGGAAGACATGAGACTCTTGGGTTAGAGAAAAAACTTTATTACAACACAGCAAGAATCATAAGCATTAGCATATTGTTTTATAGTTTCACATGCCTCCAAATATTATAGGGAGATATGACATGGGCCCATGTGGATGATAAGTGTGCAGAGAAATTGCATGGCAGGTAAGGAACCTTGAGCTTGAAGAAACTACCACTTTTGTAGTGACAGTAAACAAGTCTGCTGTTTGTCTGCAGGATGATGTCACTGTATCTCTCAAGATTTCTTGCCAAATATAAAAGCAAACCAGGGCCTTGCATTATTGACATGCCCTGAAAGAACATGTAAGGTTATTCAGGGCCCATGGTGGATTGTTGCTTTATGGAGGAAGAGGGAGGCCAAAGTTGTCTCTGAGATAATTTCTCTTAAATAACTTTACTGAGGTACAGCTGGCATACAATACACAGTACATACTGAAAGTATACAATCGGATATGTTTTGACATATGAGTGCACCCTTGAAATCATCACAACCATCAATCAACTAACATATTCATCACTCCCAAGTTTCCTTGTATGGCTTTGTAATTAGTCTCTCCACTATCTCCCTCCCCCATCATCAGGCAAACACTGATCTGCTTTTAGTTACTATATGGTAGTTTGTGGCTCCCAAAATTTTGTACAAATTGAATGATTAGGATACATATTCTTATTTGTGTGGCTTCTTTCACACATCATGATTTTACTGAGATTCAACTGTACTGTAGTATGTTTTTGTTGCTGCACAGTATTCCATTGCATGGATGTATTAGTTTGTTTATGCATTGGCCTGTTGATGGACATTGGGTTGTTACCAGTTTTTGCTACTATAAATAAAGATACTGTGAATGCTCAGGTACAATTCCTTCTATTGGCATATACTCTTATTTTTATTGGATAAATATCTAGAAGCAGAATAATGTAACAATATGTTAGGTATATAGTTAGCATTTTAATGAAATTCTAAATTGTTTTGCAAAATGAGTATACAATTTTTTATTTCCACAAGCTATACAAGAGTTCTAGCTTCTTTATCCTTGCCAATATATGATAGGACCATTTTTTTTGTTTTTGAAACTCAGTCTCACTGTGTTGCCCAGGCAACAGTGGCATGTTCTCGGCTCACCGAAACCTCCACCTCCCGGGTTCAAGCGATTCTCGTGCGTCAGCCTGCCAAGTAGCTGGGATTACAGGTGTGCACCACCACACCCGGCTAAATTTTGTATTTTTATTACAGATGGGGTATCACCATGTTGACCAGGCTAGTCTGAAACTCCCAACCTCAGGTGTTCCACCCACCTCAGCCACCCAAAATTCTGGGATTACAGGCACAAGCCACCTCATTCAGCTGTGATATGGTCACTCTTTTTAATTTTAGTCATTTGAACGATTATGTAGTGGTATCTCGTTGTGGTTTTAATTTGCATTTTCCTGTTGACTAAGGATGTTGAGTGTTTTTTCATGTGTTTATTTGCCATTCATATACCTTCTTTGATAAAGGTACCATTTTTTAAATGAGGCCATTACTATTGAGACTTGAGAGTTCTTCATGTGTTCTAGATACAAGTACTTTATCAGATATATAGGAAATTGATTTTGCCTTCCTAGGGCATGTATTTTCATTTTTCTTAGCAGTATTTTTTGAAGAGCAGATACTTTTAATTTAGATGATTTCCAGTTTATCAGTTTCTTCTTTTATGGACCACACGTTTGGTTTTATATCATGTCTAACTCATGGACAGAAAAGTGCCGTCAGATGTTTTTTTTTTTTTCAGAATATTTAATCTTTTTTGAGTTAATTTTTATGTAAGTTACAGAGTGTAGATTAAAGAGGATATTTTTCCATATAGTTTTCAATTGTACAGTCTCATTTGTTGAACTCTGCCCTGTGTCCACTAAATTTTGTTTTCACCTTTGTCAAAATTCAGTCTCCTAGATATGTGTGGGTCTATTTTTGTAGTCTCTATTCTGCACCATTAATCTTTGTGTCTGTCTTTACCCCAGTACCAGTGTATTAACTGTTATAGTTTTATATGTATTGAAATCAGGTTGTATTAGTACTCCAGCGTTGTTCTTTTTCAAAGTTGCTCTGACTATTTTGGGTTCTTAGCCTTTTCATATGATTTTTGGATCTTTTTAAAATTTCTACAAAAACAAAGCTTGCATTCATTTTAAATGAGATAACATTTAATATGTAGATTAATTTAGGGATAATTTACATTTAACAGTATTGAATCTTTGAACTATGTTATCTCTTTCCATTTATGTAGGTCTTCTTTATCCCAGCATTCTTTTTGCAGTTTTCAGTGTGCAAATATTTTCCATTTTGTCAGATATATCTAAGTATTTCATATTTTTGTGCTATTCTAAATTGTATTCTTTTAAAATTTCAACATCTGATTGCTCATTGGTAGAATATAGGCATATGAGTGAGTTTTGCACATTAATCTTATATCTTGCAACTTTGCTAACTCAGTTATGTTAACTCTAGTAGCTTTTCTGATAGATTCCGTCAGATTTTCTATATAGAGGAGTTATGTATTGTCTAAAATGACTGTGTGCCTTTCCAGTCTGAATGTCTTATTTATTTACTTACTTACTTATTTAGGTCTCCTTACACTGGCTAGAACCTCCAGGATATGTTGACTAGAAGTAGTGAAAGCTAACGTTGTTGTCTTGTTGCTGAGTTTTGGGCAAAAGTATTACTTTTTCTCTTAAGTATTCAGTTAGCCATAGTTTTTCATAGATGCCTTTTATTAGGTTAAGGGTATGTTCCTTTCTGTTCCTAGTTGACTGAGAGGTTTTATTAGGAGTGAATGTTAGATTTTTTCACATGCTTTTTCTTCATTTATTGAGAAGAACATACACTTTTTCTTTTGAGTTAACAAGATGAATCACATTGACTGATTTTTAATTCATTAAGCTGGCCAGGTATGTTGGCTCATAGACAAACTATGAATTTCTGACATAGATCTCCTTGGTTATGATATATTATTCTTTTTATATATTGATTGGCTAAATTTGATGAAATTTTGGTTATAATTTTTGCATCTACATAAGGAATATTGTTTTGTAGTTTTTATTTTTCTTTAATATATCTGGTTTTTATATCAGGACAGTGCTGGCCTCAGAATGAATTAGGAATTCGTATAGAATTGGTTTTATTTCTTTCTTAAGTTGCTTGATAAAAATCACCACTGAAGTCATCCGAGCCTACAGTTTTTCTTTGTGGAAAGATTTTTGACTAAAAGAATCAATAGGCATGGTGCTATTCAGTCTGTTTATTTCTTCTTGAGTGAGCTTTGGCAGTTTGTGTCTTTCAAGGAATTTGTGTATTTTATGAAAGTTTTCAAGTTTATTTACATAAAGTTGTTCATAATTCCTTTATTACCTTTTAGTATCTGCAGAATATTTTGTAATATGTAATGAGATCTCCGTTATTCTTAACATGGCTAATTTGTTTCTACTCTTTTTACCTAATTCATCTGGCTAGAAGTTTGTCAATTTTACTCATCTTTTCAAAGAGCCAGTTTTTGGTTTCAGTGTTTCTTGTTTTCATTTTCTGGTTCGATACCTGTTCAGAGCTTTATTATTTTATTTCTTCTCTTTACTTTGGTTTTTATTTCCCCTTCTTTTTCCATGTTCTTAAAATGAAAGTTTAGGTCATTGATTTGAGACTTCCTCTCATTTCAAATGAATACATTTCCCCCAAGTACTCCTTTGGTGACATCCCACAAATTCTGATATGTTGTGTTATAATTTTCATTCAGTTCAAAATACTTCCAATTTCCCTTTTGATTTCTTTTTTGATTCATGGGTTATTTAGAAGCATTGTATAGTTCCAAGTATTTGAGGATTCTCTTTGGATATCTTTTTGTTACTGATTTCTAATCTGAAACTATTTTGGTTAGAGAATAAGCTTTGTATGACTTGAAGCCTTTTAAACGTGTTGAGACCTGTTTAATGGAACCAAATATTGTCGATCTTGGTCAACATTCCATGCACACTTAAAAAGAATGTGTGTTTGCATGAATTACTGTATGAATTTAAAGTAAGTCAATTGGGCGTTAGCATTGTTTGGTGTACTTATTGTTTTGATTCTTGGAAAAGGGAGGAATTGAAAACTTCAACTATAATTGTGAGTTTTTCTTTCTTTTCTGAGACAGAGTCTCACTCTGTTGCCCAGGCTAGAGTGCAGTAGTGCAGCCTTTGCTCACTGCCACCTCTCCCTCCTTCCTCCAAGCAATTCCCCTGCCTCAGCTTCCCTCATAGCTGGGATTACAGGTGCATGCTACCATGCCTGGCTAATTTTTTTGTATATTTAGTAGAGATGGGGTTTCACCATGTTGGCCAGAATGATCTCAAACTCCTGACCTCAGGCAGTCTGCCCGCCTTAGCCTCCTAAAGTCCTGGGATTACAGATGTGAGCCACTGCGCCTGGACTTTTCTATTTTTTTAATGTAGATTAGGTTTCAAAATATATGGCCTGCATATCAAATGCAGTGAATAGTGAAAGTGGAAAATTATTGTTACTAGCATTATTATAAAAGGCCTCATTAGGACACATCTTTGTTTTGTCCTATAGCATGCATTATTTGGAACATCATCTTCATATGCAAAAGAAACATTTACCTAATTCTGTTGTTTTATCATTTATCTAATTCATGTTATTGTTTTGCTTGGCAGCTTCTATGTTTTTGAAGCAGGCATTTGAGGGAGAATACCCCAAATTATTACGTCTTTATAATGACTTATGGAAGCGTCTTCAACAATATGGTCAGAATATCCAAGGGAATTTTAATGCCAGTGGAACTACAGACCTCTATGTTGACCTACAACTCATGGAAGATGATGCACAAGATATATTCATACCAAAAAAG
This sequence comes from Sapajus apella, assembly GCF_009761245.1. Classification (NCBI taxonomy): domain Eukaryota; kingdom Metazoa; phylum Chordata; class Mammalia; order Primates; family Cebidae; genus Sapajus; species Sapajus apella. Next base: position 33,591,176 of record NW_022436947.1, read on the forward strand.
CCGGATTATGAGTATGTTTGTTTAATTTGACCTGTTAGTTGGCATCTTAAGGATTTTTATATTTTATTTTTATTTTAAATTATAAATCAAGTATACACCAAGTCTCTAAATGTTTGTAATTTATTTGTATATCTTAAAAGAATTTACAGTACTTTTAACTGAAGAAGTCAGTCTTCACCCTTAGTTGAGCACTTCTACTTAATGTTACGCTTTAAAATTGACTTCCTGCTGGAGTCAGTCTTTTAGCTAGAAGATGATCATGTTGTAGTCATTGTATTTTAATAGGTGTTATAATATACCTCTAATTACCTTAGATGTTATAATTATACCTGTATCATTTATTGAAGGACCGCTGGCATAAATGTGACATAAAAGGAACTGGAGTATTCAGAAAATACAGGGGAGGTAAATCTTATGTTGGGATAGGTTCTTAGTCGATGTGTTAAGAAAAAGCGGAGTAGAGTCATCCGTTGGTATTTGTAGGGGATTGGTTTCAAGACCCATTGGGAAGCTCAAGTTTCTTATGTAAATTGACATAATATTTGCATTTAACCTATGCATATCATCTCTCAGTTACCTATAAAACCTAATACAACGTAAATGTTATGTGTAGAGTTACTATACTGTATTGCTTAGGGAATAAGAAAAAATATGCATAAATGTTTCATTACAGCCACAACCATTGTGGGCCTAACTAGGTTTACAATCCATGGTTGGTTTAATCTTTGGATATGGAATTTGCAGAAATGGAGGTCCAACTGTATAGTCAAAATTACCCCTGAAAATCTCTTAGGCCACCCATAAAGTATAGTAGCATAGCCATATTTAGGAGCCATACTGGAAACCAGGGTACCGTCTCAGCAAGTTTAGCCCACCCAGCTTTTCCTCCAAAATTGAAAGAGTATTTTAAACTTTCAATTTGAGCATTAGATCATGTGATTGGCTTTCACACCTACCTTTAAACACTAGAAATATATTTATTGTGTCAAGACCTGCTAAAGCAGTAGCAGTTCCTTATCACCTACCTTGTAAGAAAAATGTTGATAGACTCATGAGTGCTATTTAAATAGTTGTTTCTCTTTTAATTTTATTCCTAAATACATATAGTTAAATTTGTGTCCAGTATAGTTAGAAGTTCTGTCTAGCAGAATATAGTATATAGAAGTTCTGACTAGTGCTGGGCAGAGTGACACATGCTTGTAATCCCAGCTACTTGGGAGACTCTCTTGAGCCTAGGAGTTAGAGGCCAGTCCGGGCAACATAGTGAGACCCTGTCTTTCTTTTTTAAAAAAAAAAAAGAGTAGTTTTGACTGGCAAAATAAATGGCCATTATAGTCTAGAATCATAGAAAGAGACCAGATTATCTTCTTAGTAACTCTTTTATATAGGCAGATTCAGTTAGGCCTGATAGGGCAAAAGAGGACAGAACCTATATCTGTTGATCTTCAAAGATTTAATGATATATCACAGTTTTTCAAAGTATATATAAAATAGCAAATACAGTATAATTCTATTTCTGGCTTAGTTTTATTTTTAAATCTATATGCATGCACTAAAAAAGTTCTAGAAATACACAAAGCAAACAGTAACAGTAGTTGATTTCTAGGAGGTAGAATCCTCATTTTGAGTTTTCTGGTTTTATATAAAATGAATATATGTTACTTATGTTTAAAAAAAAAGAAGGAAGGAAGAGGAAGGGAAGGGAGAGGGAGGGGGTGGAAAGGGAAAAAGGAAGGGAAGAGGGAGGGGAGAAAAGAAAGAAAGCCAGGTGTGGTGGCTTATGCCTTTAATCCCAGCACTTTGGGAGTCCAAGGTGGGAATATCACCTGAGGTCAGGAGTTCGAGACCAATCTGGCCAAAATGGTGAAACATCGTCTCTACTAAAAATATAAAAAATTAGCCAGGTGTGGTGGCCCATGCCTGTTATCCCAGCTACTTGGGAGGCTGAGGCAACAGAATGGCTTGAACCTGGGAGGTGGAGGTTGCAGTGAACTGAGATCGTGCCACTGCCCTCCAGCCTGGGTGATAAAGCAAGACTCAATCTCAAAAAATAAAGTAAATTAAATGGAGGTAAAACAAATTAAAGTGAAAAAAGTCATAGTGTTTTCACTAACAGGATATTATTGTCACTTTTTGGAGATGAATTCAGTAAAGTGGTTGGTAAGGAAAATGAGATATAAGAGCCATATTTCAAGATGTCAAAAAATAATGAGGGTACAAGGACACAAACACAATGAAGAGTTGAGTTTTCATGGATGGAAGTAGCCAGTGGAGAGAAAAGAGATGGGAAATGTAAGAAAGAAAAGAGATAATGAATGGAACCAGGCCCTAGAGGAATCAGAAGAGAATCAAAGCATGAATAGCAAGGGTTATCATTTTTCATGATTCTTTACTCGTGTCAAAATTTCAGTAGTGATAATTGCTATGAAGAAAGTAAAATAATACTATAGAGTTGCTTACTGCATAGAATGTCAGAGAAAGCTTCTATGAAGAGGTAATATTTGACCTGAGATCTAAATAGTGTGAAAGAGTCAACCATGGGAAATGTAGCGTAAGGTTTTTGCAGGCAGAACAAATTTAGAGGGCTTAAGAAAATTAAGGCTGGGTGTGGTAGCTCACACCTGTATCCAAGCACTTTGGGAGGCTGAGGCAGGTGGATCACTTGAGGTTAGGAGTTTGAGACTAGCCTGGCCAACATGATGAAATCCTGTCTCTACTTAAAAAAAAAAAAAAAAATACAAAAATTAGCTGGGCATGGTGGCACATGCCTATAATCCCCGCTACTGAGGAGGCTGAGGCAGGAGAACTGCATGAACCCAGGAGGTGGAGGTTGCGGTGAGCCCAGATCGCGCCACTGCACTCCAGCCTGGGCTACAGAGCAAAATTCCATCTCAAAAAAATAAGAAGAAGAAGAAAGAAAGAAAGAAAGAAAAGAAAAGAAAATTAAGATGAGGAGGTTTGAAGAACAGAAAGAAGCCAGTGTAGTTGGAACAAAGAAGGGAAGTGTTTAAGATTGGATCAGAAAGGAAAGGAAATGTGAGATCATGTAGTGCTTTATAGGTGATGGTAAAGGGATTGGGAGTTTATCCTAATAAAGTGAGAAATCATTGATTTAGAGGAATGATGTGAACTGATAAACATTTTAAAATTAGCCCTCTGACTACTATGTAGACAACTAAGGGAGGTCAGCACAGAGTTGGGGAAGTGAAAGATGGAAGCTATTTTGTTTATCCAGATAAGAGATGATAATGATTTGAACTGGGATGAGCAGATGAGGTGCTAATTTGGTCAGATTGAGTCAACATATATTTTGAAGCAGGATCTATAGAGGGCAAGCCATGGATTTGAGAGGACAGGGGAATCAAGGATATGAACTAGTTGTTGGAAGATTGACTGGTTAAGATAGGAAGACTTTTTTCAAAGCATTGTATTGAATTAAAATTTTTCTTTTGAAACTGGTGAACTGAAAATGCGAATAGAGTTGTTGAAAATGTAATTAAATATGAGTCAGGGCTAGAAATATGTATTTGGAAGTCATGTACTTTTTTTTTTTTTTTTTTTTTTTGAGATGGAGTCTTACTCTGTCACCCATGCTGGAGTGCAGTGGTTTGATCTCTGCTCATTGCAACCTCTGCCTCTGCGTCCTGGGTTCAAGTGATTCTCCTGTCTCAGCCTCCCAAGCAGCTGGGATTATAAGCGCACACCACCATGCCTGGCTAATTTTTGTATTTTTAGTAGAGACAAGGTTTTGCCATTTTGGCCAGGTTGAACACCTGACCTCAGGTGATCCGTCTGCCTCCGCCTCCCAAAGTGTTGGGATTACAGGCATGAGCCACACACCAGGTCATCATCATGTACACTTTTTAAATTGTGGAATTGGAAGAGATTACATAGGGAAGATGTATATGTATATAGAGAAAAGAGCCTTGATCCAAGAAAGGTACCAGCATTTATAGATTAGACAGTGGAGTGGCAGCCTACAAAGGAGACAAAGAAAAAAGGGTGAGATAGGCGGACAACTCAAAGCAGTTTGGAGGCCCAAAGAATGAGTTCATTTATGTTAGAGTCTGGAAATGGTCCTAAAAGCAAACAGCAAAATGAAGAAGCGTCTGTTCAAGAAAGTCTATGAAAATTTGGTTAGAAAAATGGGAGCCTGTGGTATTTGAGCCAAGATTGTTCCCTTCTTATCCCCTGTCAGCTTAGTGAAGTGGAGATTCTTCTCTAGACATCAGTAGTCAAGAACATAGGGCTCTCTCTCTACTAGCTCCCAGCTGGAAGGCTCTCTTCCGGGGAAGAGCAGGGCCTCAGCATTTCTCCTAATTCCCTCAGCAGACAGTTGCTGAGGTTAATTTTCCAGGTAAGTGAAGTCAGGAGTAGGGACCTCCCATATTGTGCCCAGTTCCCATGCAGTGACTGGGTCCTTCAGCATGGCAGGCTTAAAGTAATGGGACCCCAATGACCTTTGCCTGGGCTTTTGAAATAGTCATTCTTTGCCAGGAAATAAAAAGTGAAAGACTTCATACTTCTACCAAGTGCTCACTTCCTAGAATGAAGTTGTTCCCAGAACAAACTGAAGGTTAGGCTGCTATTTCTCACTGCCCAATAACAAGATGCAGATGAACTGGGGAGGAGGAGAGTTTTTTATTTCTGTAACTAGTTGCAGGGATAAGGCCCGGAAAATAGCTCCATACCAACTCAAAATTACAAAGTTTTCCATAGTTTATATAACTTCTCTATGTCTACATGTAAGTGTGCATTTATCTAAAGACATAAGTGATTAACTTAATTTAATCTATAGCTAAATTCTGAGTCTTGAAGACCTTCCTTTGGAGCCTGAGTAAATTTACCTAATCTAAATGGCTCCAGGTGCTGGGGTGACTACTCTTATCTTGTCTCCTACTAAATCATGGACGTTTGGGAAGTTCCATCACCTATAAACTTGTTTGTGGAGGCCTGGAGAGTTTCTTCAGACCCCCAGTAAAACTTGTTTAATCCTAAAGGGGTCCTGTTAAGAATTCCTTTTGTTATCTTGTCATGCTTTAAGGCCCAGGAGAGGCCTAGGCAAAACTCTTGGTGGGCTTTTGTTACATACTGGCCTTTGTATAAGGGCACTGGCTCTTTCAGCTTTTAATATTTAGCTTAACCACTTGGTCAGTGCTGAAACAGTTGTTATGGAGGCCTACATTAGTTAGACCTGGGCTTCCACAAGGTGTCAATCAGAAAGAAGCTTGCCATGTTCTCCACCCTCAGATCCAGGCCCTGGCGTAAAGATTTTGCCTGGGGTAGAGGCAGGCAATAAAACAGGTCCTAGGTCAAGTGTGGTGGTCTCCCAGCACTTTGGGAGACCAAGGCAGGCAGATGGCTTGAGCCCAGGAGATCGAAACCAGCCTGGGCAAAACAGACCCCGTCTCCATGAAAAATAAAAAACTTAGTTGGGCTTGTAGCCCACACTTATTGTCCCAGCTACTTGGAAGGCTGAGGTGGAAGGATCACTTGGGTCCCGGAAGGGAGCAGTGAGCGGTGATCACACCTCTATAATCCAGTTCAAGTGACAGAACAATGCCCTTTCTAAAAGAAAGAGAAAAAAAAAAAAGGAAAGAAAAGGAAAAAGGGAAAGAAAGGAAAAAAGAAAGAGAAAAACAGCTCTTAATCTCTTCCCTAACTAAGTGACTTAATTTGCCACAGAACCTGGAGAACTTTAAACCTAAGGGTATTCTCAAAAAAACCCAAAAGTATGGTGAAAGGCAATGGGGAGGAGACTTGTAGATCTAGCGAAGATAGCTGAAGGTAAGCTAGCTGTCAGGAGGGATCCACAGAATGAGACAGCTAGGAGGAGCTCTTCTGGAATCAGAACAAATATCAAACATGACCCCAGAAAATGTTCTTTCAAAGGAGCTGTAATTAGCTTCTTTGTAGATTACTTTGTAGAGGAGTTTATGCCCCAAGGCATTGTTGATAATGGAGAGCAGTCAGTTAGTGGAGTTAAGTATCTGAATGGGGTCACGAAAAATGAGGAAGATAATTCTGCCATTAGTACTGGCTTCTTAAGGTGACTATTAGCATACCCAAAGCTGTGTCTACCTGAGGGACATCAGAGATTTAAGACTGGGAGAGCAACAGACTTCATTAAAATAATCCAGCCAATTACTAAACAGATAAAGAGCAAACAACAAAAACAAGCCCTAGAGCTGGGGGGACCAGTACCCAGAGTTGCAACAAGGTATCTAAAATGCCCAGTTTTGGGTGGTTGTAGTAGCTCATGCCTTCCTTTATTTCTGTGAATAGCTTTGAACTGGCAGAAAAAAGGATTTGCCAACTTGAAGCTAGTTTGATAGAGATTACACAAGTCAAAAAACAGAAAAGAATGAAGAAAATAAACAGAGCCTCAAAGAAATGTGGGATACAATTAAGAATACTAACATCTGTGTTATAGAAATACCACAAGGAGAGGAGAGAGGTAATGGAAAAAAAAATTAAGTTGAAGAAAGAATGAATGAAACCTTCCCAATTTACCAAAACACAATAGCCTATCCATCCAGAAAGCTCAACAAAGTCCAAGGAGGATTAATGCAAAAAGACCCATAAACAGATTCATCATAGTAAAAATGTCAAAAGTCAAAGACAAAACCCTGAAAGCAGCAAGGGAAAACTACACATCTGCCGGGCACAGTGGCTCACACTGTAATTATAGCACTTTAGGAGGTCAAGGCAGGGGGATCACTTGGGGCCAGGAGTTCAAGACCAGCCTGGGCAACATAGTGAGACCCTATCTTTACCCACTCCCCATATCCCCTCCCCCAGTACAACTACACTTTACTTACGAGGGAGTCTCAAAACATTAACAACTGACTTCTCAGCAAAAACAAAGGATACCAAAAAATAGTGGGCTCAGATTGCTCAAAGGAAAAAAATGAGCCAGGAATAATCGCATGTCTGTAAAGCTGTCCTTCAAAAATGAAGGCAAAATACTTTGTTTGATTTGAAAAAGTGAGAGAATTTGTTGCTAGCAAACCCAGTTTACAAGAAATACTAAAGAAAGCTCTTCAGGCTGAAAGCAAGTGACCCCAGATCATTCGAATCCACTGGACAAAGCAAAGGTAATTATGAAATTACAAAAGATAATATAAACACATTTTCTTCTTCTCTTTACTGACCCGAAAGCAATTATATAAAATAATATATATAGAATGTATATAACAAAAAGCATCTGAGACAGGTCTTTATTAATTTAGAAGTTTATTTTGCACAGGTTGAGGCTGTACCTGGGAAAAAGAGACCCTAGGCATTGAAGGATCTGTGACCTGGATTTTTTTCCAAAGACGGTTTTGAGGACTTCAAGACTTAACAGAGAAAGAGTGGGAAGGACGGAAAGGGGAAAAGAAAAACAAAAGTGGGAGGGTAGATAGTGAGATAGTGGTCACATTCTTGTGAGGCTTTGATTAGCCCTCACTGAATCCATGTTACATGTGAAAGGAGAGGGTACAGGAACAGTCAGTTATGCATTTTTCTCATGCTCAGCAAATCTGCATTTGTCTCAGAGTGGGCAATAGAATGATTTCTAATATTGTCATTGTCCCTATATGTGAAGATAATTTACATGATCAGGGTGAGGGAGGCCACCTGGAGAGAGATGTGGCCTTCCATCTTGCAGCTGTTTGGGAACAAAGGAAAGGCAGTTTTTCTTATAATTCAGTTTCCAAGTTTAACTTTTATCTTTGGCATAGCAAGTTTGGGGTCTAAAAATTTAATTTTCCTTTCATAAAGCCATTGTTGAGCCTATAACATTTAGAAATATGTGCCTAACACATTTGCAAATAACCTCACAAAGGAGGTGGATGGGAACGAAGCTGTAGTTTGCTAGGAAATGATGACAGATAGTAAAGTAATAATTATAACAATTCATTGTTGGGTTTATTAACATTAACAGATGTAATATGTATAACAACAACACAAAGATAAAATATTTAGGAATAACTTTAACAAAAGGAATACAAAATTATACTTAGAAAACCATAAAATATTGTTCAAATAAATATATAAATAAGTAGAAAAACATCTCATGTTCATGAATTGCAAGACTTGAACTTGTTAAAATGGTAATGTGCCACAAATTAATATATAACGATTCAGTACAGTAATTATCACTATCAACATCTCAGCTGACTTCTTTGTAGAAAGTAACAAGTGATTCTAAAATTCACGTAGAATTTCAAGGGACCGGGAATTGTTAAAACAATACTGAAGAAGAAGAATGTAGGAGGACTCACACGTCACTACAAAGCAATTTTAATCCTGATGGTATAGTCCTGCCTGGCACAAGGATAGACATAAAATTCAGAGTACAGAAAGAAACCCATAAATCTATGGTGAGCTGTTTTCAAAAAGTGTAAAGACCATTCTTTTAATTGAGAACAAATAATATTTTAAACAAATGGTGCTGGAACAGCTGATAGTGACATGCAAAAGTGAAGTTGTGGCTTCACACCATATACAAAAATTAACTCAAAGTGGATCAAAGATCTACTTATTAGATTAAAAATGTAAAACAAGGCTGGGCACAGTGGCTCATGCCTGTAAATGCCAACACTTTGGGAAGCTGAGGCAAGAGAATCACTTGAGCCCAGGAGTTTGAGACCAGCCTGGGCAAGATAGGGAGACCCCATCTCAATCAATCCATCAATATAAAAAATTTAAATGTATATATATAACTGTTAGAAAACATAGGGACAAATTTTTATGCCCTTGGATTTGATATATAATTCTTAGATATGACACCAAAATCACAATCAACAAAAAGCAAAATGATACATTGGACTTTCTGAAAATTAAAAACTTGGCTGCTTCAAAGGATACCATCAAGAATGAGTGAAAATAGTTTTGACTCATATATCTGCCAATTGACTTGTGTCAGAATAAAGAACTCTTTCAATTCAACAATAAAAAGACAAATTACCCAATTAAAAAGTGTACAAAGGATCTGAGCAGACATCTCCAAAAAAAAATAGAGGACAACACGCACATGAAAAGATGGTCAGGAAAATACAAATCAGAACCACAGTGAACTATCACATCACCCCCGCCCCCAGGATGTCTATAAACAAAAAGACAAATAATAGCAAGTGTTGGCCAGGAATTTGAGACATTATTGCCCTCATTTGTTGCTGGTGGAAATCTAAAGTGGTACAGAGCCTTGGAAAAGGGTTTGGCAGTTCTTCAAACTTTTTTTTTTTTTCTTGAGACTGGGTCTTGCTCTGTAGCCCAGGCTAGAGTGCAGTGGTGCAACCACAGCTCACTGTAGCCTCTAACTCCCAGGCTCAAGTGATCTTCCACCTCAGGCTTTGAGTAACTGGGATTACAGGTGTGCACCACCATGCCTGGCTAATTATTTTATTTTTTTTATATCTGCAGGGTTTCACTTTGTTGCACAGGCTGGTCTTGAACACCTGGGCCCAAGGGATCCTCCCACCTCAGCCTCCCAAAGTTTTGGGGTTACAGGCATGAGCCACTATGTGCAGCCTCTTCAAACTATTAAACATAGTTACCATATGATCAGCATATTCACTCCAGATGTATACCCAAGAGAAATAGAAGCATGTTCACATAGACATTTGTATGCTAATGTTTATGGCAGCAGCATTCCTGATAGCCAAAAGATGGAAACAACCAAATGTCTCTCAACAGACAAATGGGTAAACAAAATGTGCTGTATTCATACAATGAAATATTACAGTTAAAATATATACAATTTTAGCTGTAAAAAGAAGTGAAGTACTGTACATGCTTTATTTAACATGGATGAACCTTGAAAACATTATACTAAGTGAATGAAGAGTCAGAAAAACACACACACATACACAGGCCCACACAGTATATTATCCCATTCATATGCACATCCAGAAAAGCAAAATCTATAGAAACAAAGTAGATTAGTGATTGATTGGGACTGGGGATGGAGTGAGGAAGGTGGAGTGTTACAGTTAAAGATACAAGATTTCTTTTTGAGGTGGTAAAATGTTCTAAAATTGACTGTGGTGATGATTGCACAAATCCCTGAGTATATGAAATTCATCAAATTGTACACTTTCAATGATTGAATTCAAGTGGTGGTATGCTGTGTAAAGTATATATATGAAAGCTGTCAGATTCATCATGGAGTCACTTGTGTCAAAGCCTGGCAAAGCAGAGCTGGGGGAAGGTCATAAAGTGGGGGCTCTCACGTATGATTTGCCTGATTACAAGGACCAGCACAAGAAATTTTTCTAAACTTTTCTAAATTTTTCTAAACTTCATAAGGCACACACAAGGACAGCTAGCCATTTATACAAGAACATTTGCCAGACAAACTGTCTCACAGGCCAAATCCAAACTGCAAGAGTCTAACCATAAAACTACAATTGCAAGTCCTACCTTGAAATTTACTGAGACTCACCAGTCAGAACTCACCAGCTCTTATATAAGATGCTCCAGTGCCAGTAAGCTTTCTTTGAAAACAACTTGCATAACCTCCTCTTTGCCCAATAAACCCCAGCCTTTCTTTTGTTTTCCAAACATACCAGGGACCACCCTGTTCTCTATGTGCATTCCAGATAGCAATTCTGTTTCTTGTATGTTATTCCCCAATAAAACCTTGTTACTTAGGAGATATGTCTCTCTCTATTTTTTATGTTGACATATCTTTTATTTTTTAAGTTGACATATAATATTTGTACATATTTATGGAGTACAGAGTGATGCCGTGATACATGTAATGTATAGCAATCAGATCCAGGTAAAAAGAGAATGGTATAAGAGGAGATAGATTAAATTATTCTGGGAATTTTTGATTAAAAAAGAAAAAAGGAGTGACGCTACCTCTTTCATTGAAATAATAAGAAAATCACAGTGAACAGATGAAGTTATAAGATGGGGGGAAAAAAACCGCAAGAAGTGCCAAGTTAAGGAAGGTCATGGCCAGTGGTTTTGGTCTTAGGGTAAAACAGAGACAAAAGTCACCTATAAAGATTGAAGGGTTGCAAAGTAGAATTTTAGGTTATTACTTTGAGCTTCAGGTCTCTTGGTATTAAAGGGATTTGTATAAATGTCCAGTAGAAATCATTTACTTTTTCTCTGCAGTACTTGGCCAGCTTAGCAGCAGACACATCTCAATAAGATTTTCTTAGGGCTTTGAAAGAAAGGCGAATTGGAAAAATTGAGGTGCTAATGAGAGCACCCTGAAATGATGGCTATGGAAAAAAGGATGACATAGACCTGGTGGGCTGATGGAAACTAGAAGCAGGAAGGGGTCACGTAGCATAGATTACAGTGAAGTCAAAAAACAAGTTATTTAGAGTAAAATATACTACCCTTATAGATATACAAAGCCCAGCACGACTCGGTCCATCTTGTACTACCCTCCTGTTACTTGATCCGCTCCTCTGGCCAACACAGCCAGGCATATTCTGTCTTCAGGGCCTTTATACTTGCTGTTCTTTCCTCATAACAAGCAATTTCCCTGAAAATTCTACACAATTTGCTCCCTCCTTTCCTTCAGGGCCCCTCAGGAAGCTTTCCACTGATCTAAAATTGGATGAAAAAGGAAAAAAGACTTAAACATTATTCTCTATCTTCCTTGCTTTATTTTTCTCCTAGCACTTACTGTTATCATATTCCATATTTAACTTACTTTAATTTTATATTTTTGTGTATATCTCTCCTGTTACTATGTAAGCTTTAAGAAGACAGGGATTTTTTTTTTTTTTTTTTGACAGAGTTTTGCTGTGTCTCCCAGGCTTGAGTGCAGTGGTATGATATTGGCTCACTGCACCCTTTGCCTCCCAGGTTCAAGCGACTCTCCTGCCTCAGCCTCCTGAATAGCTGGGATTGCAGGCACATGCCACCATGCCACCAGGCCCGGCCGGGAATTTTTTTTAAAACCAAGTTCTGTACTATATTTCTGTACCTAGGAAATACTTGGCAAATATTACAGAGACTTAATATTTGTGGAAGAAAAAATAGAGATAGAAGGTGGGGCATGTGGAAAGTTTCCTTTAAGCTTGAATATCTTAGAGCTGGAGCAGTTCAAAATGAGGACTCAAATTTGGAAGCCCCCCCTAGTAAAGCCAAAATAAAGGTTATTATAAATGTAGACTTTTAATATAGGACAGGTTTTAGAAAACTTGACATTGTAGTCACCAAAGATCTTTGCAGTAGATATGGAGAACAGGAAAGTGTTAGTTCTTATAATTCAGTGCCAGGATTTCTGCAGAAGTGGAAGAGGCTTCTAAGGTCAGTAGACGACATGAGTAAAAATAGTGACATTTAAATAGATGGCTTGGACTTCAACAGAGGATTGCTTCAGACAGATTTAGATACTAAGTTCTTTCATGCTCCCATTGTGATCTTGGTATCTTCATCTATTATAGAAATTATAATTAGCATTTTACCTGCCAATTTCTTCACAAGACTGTAAAGCACTCTTTATCTCCACAGCACTTAACAAAGTGCCTGGTGCATAGTATTCTCAGTAAATATGTGTTGAGTGTAATACTTACTGAATGAGAAAATATTAAGAGATAACTATGGAATTATGATGTAGGAGCCAAGAGCATTCTGATCTCTAGGTCTTATCAGTTGACCAGAAGGGTGAGAAAAAGAGAGAGCCAAGTTTCATATTCATGAAGGAGCAGGTCAGATGTTTTAAAGGTTAACATTTTGATGAAGGGATATTCTTTATAAAAGAAAAAAGACAATGCAGAAGCTGGTAGAAGGATTATAAACAGGTGGGATGTGAGAAGACAATTACAGGAGAAAGGAAACAGATGAAAATAATGGTTATAGGCATTTGATAGTAATTGTTGAAGGAAAAATGTAAATCAAATAGTTGATAGCTAAACAAAAATCAGCATGAACTATTAAAGATATGGGAAGTGCAAGCAGGCAAGAAATATTTCTCAGGTTAAGTTTGTGAAGAATATTATAGAACAAAGTATCATAGAATTCCAGTTGGGAGTATTTATGTGATTTTAAGAGTTTCACAAATATTTTTATTTTGTCTTGACTCTTGTTAGTAACACAAAAAAGGAAAATGTAAAAACCTAGGTCTGTACACTTTCCTCAGATAGTGAGCTTTGTTGGGGAGGCAGCTGTGGATGGAAAGGGCTAAGGTAATGGAGCAGGTCTCTGCAGGCTGTTCTCTCTTTGTATGCTTTGGTAAGTCTATAAGCAGGATTTGCAAATAAAGACATAACCTCCATTAGCATTAATAGGATTTTACTGTTATTCTTTTAGTTTCAGGAAACAGGTAATACATTAGGTATTCATGTGTATTATTGAATACACATGAATATGTTATTCAGTTATAGCGGGGCGTCAACGTAGAAATTAAAATGTTAACACAGGTTGGGTGCAATTGCTCACACCTTTAATCCCAGCATTTTTGGACCCCAAAGTGGGTGGATCACTGGAGGTCAGGAGTTTGAAACCAGCCTGGCCAACATGGTGAAACCTCATCTTTACTAAAACTACAAAAATTAACCAGGCATGGTGGTGGGCACTGTAATCCCAGCTCTTTGGGAGGCTGAGGCAGGAGAATTGCTTGAACCCAAGAGGTGGAGGTTGCAGTGAGCCAAGATCGCAGCACTGCACTCCAGCCTGGGTGGCAGAGTGAGACTCTGTCTCAAAAAAAAAGTTAATGTAGTCCTAAATGTTTAATTATGAAATGTATTTGTAAATATGTACATTGTAAAACAAACTCTTTTCTTTTTGTTAGTATAGAGTTACATTTTTATGGGAGATGCATTTTTTAAAAAGGTATTTATAGCCTGATACAATAGCATTTAGTTCTGTTCAATTTAAGTTAGTTTTTTAAAAATTTTGTTTCTACAGTCCAGAAAAGGCTTTGAAAGACTCACTACAACCCTATGAGGCTGCTTATCTATCAAAATCCTTATCTCGACTCTTCGATCCTATCAACTTGGTTTTTCCCCCAGGTGGTCGTAATCCTCCTTCCTCTGATGAACTTGATGGTATCATTAAAACTATAGCAAGGTACGTATTTTTTATATGTGGCATGCCATAAGATGACTGCCATATTTGTTAGTGATATATGATAGCAGTACATTTTTAATTTATTTTTAAATTATTCAAGTAATTACCCCCACAATTCAAAGTTTCACAGCAAATGAATGCACACATAGTAAGTACTTGAGATTCCAATTAATGAAATAATTTAAATACCTTAAATATAGTCTAAAAATAGTTAATTACTCTGTATCTTGCCAAGGATGCAAAGTAAGCCTAGCTCTTCCCAGTAAATTTCTTACATTACACAAGAAATTAAATATAATAAATGATTTTATAAATTGAGAAACTAAAACATACAGGTTAATTTTTTAAATCCTAACCTCCAGAAAGTGCTTCATGGCAGAAATAGGAATATAGTCTTGATTAGCCTACTTGTGTTTGCTATTTAAAGCTTTTTAAGTGAATGTGACAGCTTTTAAGACTCTAAAAAGGGAAGGTATCCTAGCAGAGGTGCCACCTGAATGCCTGCAGACAATGTAATTATATACTGTTGCCTTTACACGTTTACATTTAAAAGTTATCCAGACTAATTTGCAGTTGAAATTATCTCAGTTTCTGTCATGACTAACAAGTTGTCATAATAGTAGAACTGTGCATTTGAGATGGACATTTTAAGGAATAAAAAATAGTATAAGACCAAGGTCTAAAATCTTTTAAAGATTTGAAGATGGTGATTCTGAGGCGTGGAAGGGTAAGACTAAAAAGCCACAGGTGGCCGGGCATGGTGGCTCACACCTATAATCTCAACGCTTTGGGAGGCAGAGGTGGGTGGATCACCTGAGATCAGGAGTTCAAAACCATCCTGGCCAACACAACGAAACCCCATCTCTACTAAAAATACAAACATTAGCTGGGCTTGGTGGTACACACCTGTAACCCCAGCTACTTAGGAGTCTAAGGCACCAAAATCGGTTGAACCTGGGAGGCAGAGGCTACAGTATCCTGAGATCGCGCCACTGCCCTCCAGCCTGGGTGACTGAGCGAGACCTTGTCTCAAAAAATAAATAAATAAATAAAAGTAAGCCACATGTATAAAAATATACATAAGGGTATCTTTTGCTGCAAATGTACCTATAAATTGTCCAGATTGCCCAGCATCTAGGTCCTAAGTCTCTCCACAATTGCTTTGACTTTCCACGGTTCTGACTTTAGGCCCTAGTAACTTGATCTCTTTGACCTGTTTAAGTAAATGTTAAAGAGGCATCTCTCCCATTCCTCTATGCAACTTGTCAATGCTGTAATCAAATATAATCTACAGCTGGAAGAATCGTGCTTATGCTAGCATTTGATAAAATTTAAAAGTGAACATTAACAAAATTATGTCTCAATACTATATGAAAGTGCATTTTTGTTACAAATAGTATGCACTCACTTGCATTGTTTAAAACTCTTCCAACTTTTTTAAAAAGAAAATCTGGTAAGTGCCAAGATTTACTCTACTGTTTCAGGGACAATAATTACTTTTCTTGCCTTCCATCTGTATATGGGTTTCCATATGATTTTTAATTTCTAGCATTCATTGCATGGTCTTTGTAAATACCTGTTTTTTTGGCAGTCAGATCAAATGACCCAGTCAATCCAGTGTTAAAGTTGAAGCATGAAAAAAAAATACTTTAAGAATACAAATTTTTTAAATGTGGAATTATAGCCCTGTTATGCTTTTATATTATTTAAAAAGTTACTCTATTCGAACTGGCATGAATTGGCATAATTTCTACAAAAACTGAGTATATATCATCTATAATTTACATTTTTAGCCTATGTCCCTTCAAGGTCATCATTTCCATTCAAAAGCTGTCATTTCCTTGCAGATGTGTATGATATGCAATGCCTCTAATTGCACTTATCAGTATTAGCAAGAGTACTACTTTAATCTGTTCACAATTTACTCTCTTAATCACGGACTGAACCCACACATGACATGCTTTTATTAATGAGAAACTGGTCATTAAGGAAGCTATCTCCAGGCACTTTTGCCTGGTACTGAATTTAGGGGGTAAAATGAAACAAGGCAACCAGTTCTTGGAAGCAGTGAACTCTATAAAAAGAATAACCACATTGCTTATTGGGTTTGAGTTTTTATCTTGCTCTTTACTTTCTTGATGAACTATGTTGCTAATATTTAAAAACCGTTTTTATTTTCTCCAGTGAACTAAATGTTGCTGCGGTTGATACAAACCTCACATTAGCTGTGTCAAAAAATGTGGCAAAGACCATCCAGTTATACAGCGTAAAATCAGAGCAGCTTGTAAGTGGTATCCTTTATCTGTAAACTTTAATGATTTTGTTTAAAATTACTAACTATATGATGCTTGACCACAAATACTGATTTAGTTCCATTTTTACTATAGTGAAAGTTTGTAACTTTCTGATGAATTTAAACCAGAAAAAAAAATTCTGTTAACAAAAAGTGGCGCTCCTACACATTGTCAATATATATACTTTCAGAAGACAGGCAAGTTTAATAAGGTTTTTTTTTTTTTTTTTTAATGTATGTGCCAATTTATGGGCTGATTATATATTTTTAAATATTTTAAATAATTTACATAAATTATAATTATACTCAGTCAAATTTTCCCTTTTGTGTGACCACTCACTCCATGTATTATTTATACAGTCACCTAGTGTGAAATTGACTTGAACTGTTAGAAAACTATTGGAGGAAGTAAAGTATGTAAAATTTTAGCAGAAAAATGTTTATTTACTTTTTAAAGATTTCAACCTTAGAGCCTGAGAGTTTAACCCTGAAATTATTCTGTTTGACATAGCTATATGCATGAATTTAAAATAAGTACAAAACTGAATCATACTCTTAATTCTATACATTAATGCTTTAAAGTTAAGCACACATATTTCACTAGTATATATGTATGCTAACTGAAATCCAAACAAAATGAGACATCAATATATTTTTTGATATTACTGATATGCTAATTTTAGATACTGTGTCAAAATCTGTTTGTCTCCACTATCTTTAGAATGTTAGCCAACTACATTTTCAGTTTATCCTCTCTGGCTAGTCCCAATTGAAACATTGTAATAAATGTAATAATCTATTTTTACCTATATCCAAGTTGTTTCAGTTTGTTCTGCGATAATTTTTAGGGTAGGTTGGTGACAAACTGAAGGATTTGCACAAAATGATCCTTGGGGGTACCAGTCATGTTATGAGGCTTTCTACTTTCAGTTCCCATGGATGGACAGATTTTGTTTGCAAATATGGTGCTATTTTCCATTCAGTTGATCTTGTAGTCTTGACAAAAATCATCTTAGAAGCACCTTCTTAAAAAAATTATTGAAAACTAACCATACAGAGACATGAAAGCTCTTTGTAGGCAATTACTATTAATTTAGATTACTATTTTATTCTCAATCTTTGTTTAAAGATGCTTTATTGTAATGTTCATTGCTTCCGAAACAGTTATTTCTAGAAATAAAATTCAGTATTGTATCTAGTAGAGTTTAGTGTAGTCACTGACAATGTCGAGACTTGAAGATAACACCATAAGAAAGGTGCAGCATATATATAGAAAGTACCTTGTGTTGAGGGTGGGGCAGGACAGTGGTAATGGTAACAGGTACCTCAGTTAATAGAGTAATGCCAAAAGACTTAGACAAAATCAAAATATATCTACAAACATTTGACTGAGTTGATAATGTTGATCAAATCATCTGTGGCTATAAATTAGTTTGGCCTACCTAATCTACCTGCAGTGTTGAAGACTAACAGAAAGTCATTGGCATTTTTTGTTTTTTAGTTGAATTATTTCTTTTTTTATTAAAAATAGTTTTATTTTTCAATTTTCATTTTAGTGTATAAGGGAAACCTAAGTATTAAATAAGATTATCAAAAGCATCATATGCTTTATTTTTAACAGTATATTATTGACTAATGTCTTAGGTAACAACTTGCTGTTAATGTTCATTTCTTGGCGTTTAATAACTCTGCTCCTCTGTGTTTGGAAATTATACATGTTTTGTTTTTTAATCTTTACAAATATTTCTTTTCTTTTAGAATAATTTGACAAAAAATTTAGAAGAAAATTGCCAAATAGTAAATCTTTAGTGGAAGAAAGACTTGAAACAGATTTTTTAATTGGTTAACTACTCTGCCTATAAGTGGAAATGTTGACTTAAGATTTGATATGAAAATTAAATCAATCAGTGGGAGATTATTTTTGAAGGTGAAAAATTTAAGCCTCAGGTCCACAAGATTAAGAAGTGACAGAATCTGTTGTTTACTGACTTTTTAATCATCACCATTCTAATGTGTGAGATGGTATCTCATTGTGGTTTTGTTTTGCCTTTCTCTAATGACCAGTGATGATATTTTTTTTCATATGTTTGTTGGCTGAATAAATGTCTTCCTTTGGGAAGTGCCTGTTCATATCCTTCGCCCACTTGCTGATGGGGTTGTTTTTTTTTCTTGTAAATTTGTTTAAGTTCCTTGTAGATCTGGGTATTAGCCCTTTGTCAGATGGACAGATTTGCAAAAATTTTCTTCCATTCTGTAGGTTGCCTGTTCACTCTGATGATAGCTTATTTTGCTGTGCAGAAGCTCTTTAATTAGATCTCATTTGTCAATTTTGGCTTTTGTTGCCATTGCTTTTGGTATTTTAGTCAGAAAGTCTTTGCCCATGCTCACTGCAACCTCCACCTCCCAGGCTGAAAGGATCCTCCCACCTCAGCCTCCACGTATGCCAGCATACCTCACTAATTTTTGTTATTTCTTGTAGAGATGATGGTCTCACCTTGATGCCCAGGCTGGTTTCAAACTCACGGGCTCAAGTGATCCACAGTGTTAGCCTCTTGAAGTACTGGGATTATAGGCATGAGCCACTGTACCCAGCCACAAGGAAAAATTTGAATTAGTGTTTTCCTTATCCTCTGTGTGTTAAAAGGAAACTAAAATATTAGTATATAAGGGAACTATTGTGACACCTTTAAAATTTATAGGCTTGTAAACTTTTTTGATACCAACATTGGAGGCAAATAAACAATTAAGTATTCCTTTTAAAAGCTGAAGGGTATTTTCCAACAGTAATCATTATTTAACAGTTCCAGGGAATGGCATCTAGGATCTTAGTGTAAATGTGAAATGTTATGAACTGTGAGAAAGGAGATTGGCATTTAATTAGGTTGCAGACTATTTGAAACAATAAGAGGAATGACATTTATAAGGGAGGTCTCAACTTCAATGCAGATCAGTAGCCATGTATGAAGTCAATAGTTGTTGACAGTAAGGTTTTATTTTAAGGCTTTGTAAATATACACTTTATTCTTAATATAAATTCATAAGTTAGTTGGAGACTTGACATTCCTATAATGGAAAAAAACATACATGTGTGATATTTAAACAGTGTGGAAACATATGAACTCAAATATGAGTTCAGTTTTTTTGTTGTTTGTTTGTTTGTTTTTTGAGACAAGTGTTGCTCCGTTTCTCAGGCTGGTGTGCAGTGGCACTGTCTCAGCTCACTGCAACGTCTGTCTTCCAGATTCAAGTGATTCTCCTGCCTCAGCCTCCTGAGTAGCTGGGATTACAGGTGCACACCACCATGCCTGGCTAATTTTTTGTATTTTTAGTAGAGACAGGGTTTCACCATGCTGGCCGGGCTGGTCTTGAACTCCTGACCTGGTGATTAGCCTTCCTTGGCCTCCCAAAGTGCTGGGATTACAGGTGTGAGCCACTGTGCCGGGCCTCAATTTTTTTTTTTTTTAGCTTTAAAAGTATTGGCTGGGTATGGTGGTTCACAAGTATAATCCTGGCCAAAATGGGGAAACCCATCTCTACTGAAAATACGAAAATTAGCCAGGGATGGTGGCATGCCAGGAGAATTGCATGAACCCAGGAGACGTAGGTTGCAATGAGCTTAGATCATGCCACTGCACTCAAGCCTGGATGACAGACCTAGACTCCGCCTCAAATAAATAAATGAGTGAGTGAATGAATGAATGAATGGAATGTATTATTTAATGGAGATTTTAATGTCATTTACATGGAATATCACCCCATATATTACATGGTAATTGCTTATGTTGTTAATACACAAATATGAAATCACTTGGAAGAGTTTTTATATTATGTGCAAACAAATGAAACAAATCAGTAGTGTCTCTTTGACCAAATGCACTTTAGCTATAATACAAACACACGAATACCTTTGAATTACCTAGCTAGAGTCTTGATCCTTTTTTTTTTTTTTTTTTTAAGCTATGGGATTCTCACTATGTTGGGCAGGATGGCCTTGAACTTTTGGCCTCAAGCAACCTCCCACCTTGGCCTCACAAAGGGAACCACCACGCCTGGCCCACTTGATCCTTTAGATAGCCTTCCACTCTTTGTTACCTCTATTCTTACTTTGGACTATTTTAGGGTCACTTCATCCTTTCTTCAAGATAGCTTTCTGCCCTGGCACAGTGGATATACCTATTATCCTGGCACTTTGAGAGTTCAAGACAGAAGGATTGCTTAAGCCCAGTAGTTCAAGACTAGCTGGGGCAACATATTGAGACCTTGTGTCTACAAAAACAGCAGAAAAGAAGATAGCTATCTGACTTGCTTCTCAGACCTGTAAGAGCTTGATTTTCTGGGGGCTGCAATAAGTCAATACTAGACAAACTGTCAGGGCTAAGAGTCAGTAGATCATATTGAAGACAGCAATGACAAATAATATTTTCAAGAGAAAAAAAATTGAAATTGCTAGTTAAAGCAGGTCAAAGTCTGTATTAGTTATCTGTTGTCATAAGAATGCTGTGTAACAGACAACCACTGTAGGCATGAGTGATAATAAGCGTTTATTGCTCATGCTTCTTAAGTCATATGGGGTGCTACCTAAGTGGCTTTACTGAGCTTGGCTGGGCTTACTCACAAGACTGGCTGGCTGCTAATTTAGACTGGCCTTAACCATATTAAAATCCTGCTCTGTTCTACATGTCTCTAATCCTGCAGCAGGCTATCCTGGCTTGATCTCATGGTGAAGAAAGGGGCACAGAAGACGAAATATTCCCCTAAGTCTCACTCACCAAAACAACCCCTCCACAGTGCAAAACTAAATAGCAAAGAAGGTAAAGAATTGGAACAAATTATGCCATCTATCACAAAGCCAAATTGAGAGCATGCAACAGTTAAAAAAGAGAGCTCATGAACTTTCTTAATTTTAATTTTTAGTATTTAGAGATGGGATATTCCTGTGTTCCCAGACTGTTACACAGGGAGTATTCACAGTTGCAATCAATGTTCTCTAAAGTCCCAAACTCCTAGGCTCAAGCAATCCCCCTGCCTCAACCTGTCAGGTATCTGGAACTACAGGCAGCTCTACCACACCTGGCTGAGCTTTTATTTTTATTCCCAAAGGTGTAAGCTCCCTACTTGAATCCTAATAGTGTGTATTTGTTAAATTTTTATGTCATTTGACACCACCCTCATTGTCAAAGAAGAGAGAAATTTATTACTATGGTAATTTACTTGACGATTTCAGTTAATGTTAATATTAGTATAAAATTCATAAGCCCTTTTTCTGTATGACTTTTAAATTATATGTGTTGATCTCTTATCACATTTTCTAATCTTTATTGTCCTAAACCCCTTTTCGTTATACACCACAGGCATATAATATTGAAATATTTTCCTTCTATTTTTTCTTTATTTTTCTCATTAATTTTTTTTCTTTATTCCAGAATGTGGAGTTTTTTTAGTCTCTGAGTAATTGGAATCCTCTATAACCACCAAGAAAATATTAGTATTAGAAGCTTGAAAAGAAATTGAGCAATTAAATCTTGCCCCATAATTTTTTTACTGCCATGTTATCACTTCAATACCATCAAGAAGATTTTTGAAATATGTTGTTTAGTTTTTCCAGGTGGTTCTCATTGAGAGGAGTAGTCAGTTACATAGTCAATCTTTTATAATTGTTTTTATAATTTTTTATAAGTTTTTACAATTTTTCACAATTTTTAGGAAGTTCTAACACTATAGAGCTTTTATATCTGTTGAGGCATATTAGTGATCAAGTAGAGCTTTTAATCCTACCCTGTTCCAAGGTATGAACTATGATTTAATTCTTTCATGTAAGCTTAAAATTACACTATTTAAAATTATATTTCTGAGAGAGAAAATGGTCAGCATTTAGCCAAGGTTAGGCTGTGGTTTACTCAGAACACCCTCTTTCCGAGCATACACCGACGTACAAATACACATCACAGTAAAGATACAGCCATACCCATAATAAGATCTAAAGAAAACCTGTATTTACTGCCCAGGGCTGCTATAGGTATAAACCTAGTGTGACAAGCAGCAAGATTGCCTTGCAAATGGAACTAAGGCCAAAACATGCTCAGGAACTGTATCTGCAGTATCCCCGTGTGACATCAGCTACCAGCTGGGTTCTGAATTGAAGACCTGTAGTATTGGTACAGAGGGAGGCATGATTAATGGGGCAACTATAACTACCTCTTCCCCAACACACATAATTAGGCACTCAGAGAGAGGAAGAATACTTCCTTTTGAAAATTAGGATGCAAACCACAACTCTGCATTTGAGTATAAGCAAACTTGTTTGCATCTTAGAAGCTAGGGATTGTCTTTGATTATCCTTTACTTTATCAAACATGTAGCATACTTTTGAGCAGCTTTTACTCAACTCACTAGTAGTAGGTTGTACCGGTTTATTTTCTGAGACATATCTAAAAGCAAACATGGTGACATGGAAAGATTCTCTCTGTGATGGGAATTAAGAATGCCCTCTTTCTCCATCTCTTAGAAAATCTTTTTAGCATTTTCAGTATCTTAAGACAGAAATTGATAATCTGGGAATGGGTTTAGGGGATCTGTAGACCCCAGGAAATTATGAAATGTTATTTGAAATTGTGAACCTGATATAGCTGAGACAGGTCTCAATTAATTTAGAAAGTTTATTTTGTCAAGGTTGAGGACTTGCGGAGACACAGTCTCAGGAGGTCTCTGATGACGTGTACCCAACATGGTCAGAGCACCGTATGGATTTATATATTTTCGAGAGTCTTGAGACATCAATCAACGTATATAAGATGAACACTGGTTCTGTCCAGAAAGGCAGGACCACTCAAAGCTGGGAGGGGGCTTCCAGATCATAGGTAGATAAGAGATAAATGGATGCATTCTTTGGAGTTTCTGAATAGCCTCTCCAAAGGAGGCAATCAGGTATACATTTATCTCAATGAGCAGAGGGGTGACTTTGAGTAGAATGAGAGGCAGGTTTGCCATAAGCAGTTCCCAGCTTGACTTTTCCCTTTAGCTTAGTGATTTAGGGTGAAGAGGCCAAGATTTATTTTCCTTTCACAAAATTTTTCTGAAAAAATGCTCTAACAGATTTTAAAGAGGCCTGTGATTCTTTCTCCCCAAATAACTGAAAGATACCTGGGAAATCCCCCAGATATTTGAAAGCTAAACAACAAACATTTAAATGATCTGTAGGCCAAAAAGGGATATTTTTGAAAAATATTTTGAACTAAATAAAAATGAAAATAGAACAAACATACTAGCATTTGTAGGATACAGCTAACTGAGCAAAGTTTAAATCATTGAATACTTTTATTTAATGTATAAGGAAAAAAGATCTCAATCAAGGATCTAATCTTCTACCTTAAGGAACTAAAAGGGGGAAAAAAGGAGCAAATTAAACCCATAAAACATAGTAAGAAGGAATAATAAAGATGAGAGCAGAAAACAACCAAGTTAAAAACAAAAAACCAATAGAGAACCATCATTAAAGCCAAAAGCTTGCTCTAGAATTAGGATTTTAGCGAAAACATTGTATACAAGATATAACTGAAAACCCACTATATCTACCATCTACAAACAGAAAATAGACTATTTACAGTGGCAGCAGAAATTACTAAATTCTAGGAATAATTTGACAAAATATGGGCAAGACTTTATGCTGAAAACTATTGTTGCATTAAGAGAAATTAAAGAATAATGTATTAAATGATGGCATATACCCTGTTCATATATTGGATGACTCAGTACTATAAGGGGGTTGATTCTTCTGAAATTGTAATTCTAATAAAAATTCCATCTTTTTTTTAAAAAATTGATCAATTGACTATTAAATTTTTACAGAAATACAGAAGTGTCAGGAATAACCACGACACTTCTTTTAAGAGTTAGAGCCTTGCTCTGTTGCCCAGGCTAGATGCAGTGTCCTGATCCTTGCTCACTGTAGCCTGGAACTCCTGGGCTCAAGGGGTCCTTCTGCCTCAGCCTCCCCAGTAGCTGGGATTTCAGGCATGAGCTACTAGACCTGGCAATCAAGACACTTTTTTAAGAAGATGAACAATGTAGGGCGATTTGCACTACTAGATAAGAAGGCTCATTAAGCTATAGTAAAGGCCAGATGTGGTGGCTCACGTCTGTAAATCCCAACACTTTGGGAGGTTAAGGAGGGAGGATCAGTTGAGGTCAGGAGTTTTAGACCAGCCTGGGCCATTGAGTGAGATCCCATCTCTACAAAAAAAAAAAAAAAAGTTCTAGTTAAGATACTGAAGTATTAAGTATTAGTAGCACAAGTATAGAAAAATGGAACCTTAAAGAGAAACAGGCCCACACATATACAGTCACAGTATATTAGAATTCACAGTATATTAAAATTCACAGTAAACAATTTTACCAGCCACTTTTCTCCAACTGCCTAAAATAACATTATCAAAACTAAATGTAATACATATTTTGGAAGTTTGGAAAAAATAAAGGAGTAAAGGGGTGTGGTGTGTGTGTGGGGGTGTTCTTCTCTTGGGTCTACATTTCTTATTTTCACTTTTGATAATTCAAAACATATATGAGACTGGGCAAGGTGGCACATATCTCATGTCCCAGATACTTGGGAAGCTGAGGTGGGAGAATTTCTTGAGCCCAGAAGGCAGAGGCTGCAGTGAGCCAAGATTGTGGCCATGGCACTCCAGCCAGAGTAATAGAGGGAGATCTGTCTCAAAACAACAATAAAAAAAATATTTAAGTACTACCTTTGCTAACAACCCAGTTTAAAAGTTAGTAAATTGAATTTCTAACTGTAAGCATTCTGATAACCTTCAAAATTAACAATAATGACAAGGAATCTGTGAGGAGTTTAGATCTCCTTACTCTCTCTCTCAGGCCTCCACAGAAGATACATCTTCAAGAAAATATTGATAGTTGGGGAGCTTGGTTACAAATTAGTGAGAGAAATACTTTGTAGTCTCATAAAGATTTGTATGGGCTGACTCAGAAAAGTCTCTATGATATATTAGACTAGAAAAATAAGGTAAAAATAGTACATTTAGTAGTCCCATCTGTAAGTAAAATGGATATGTAAATAAATGTTTTTATACCTTTCCTTTTTTTTTTTTTTTTTTAAATTTCTGGAAGGCCACATAAGAAACTGTTCATATATGACTTTGTGGAGAATGGGACTAAGGATGTGGAGACAGAACTTTCTGAAAAATTTTATGCCTTTCAGTTCTGTTTCAGTTTTTACTATATGCAAGACTTTACAAGAAGGAATAATTTGATTAGTACTCAGAGGGACTGATCACAGTGAATGGGACTGAAGAGGCAAGTCCAGTACCTTAAAAGGCAGTAGCAGTCTGGCAGCTATTGAAGCAATGTGTGTTCTGGTATCCTTGAAACTGTTCTGATATCCTTGAAACTATGTAACCTTAACCCTAGATCATGCCGGCTCTTGCAGGCTCTAGTAAGGGCTTTGGCCTTCACTCAGAATGAGAGGGAAACTATTTAATGGTTGAATGCAGAAGGAGGAAATCTAATGCAAAAAGGAAGGATTAGAATGCAGGAAATAATAGTAAGCACAAAACATTGATAAACATGTAGGTAAATCTAATATTTAACAGCATAAAATAAGAAATAATAGTGACTAATATGAAACATAGAAGTAAGATGGAACTGAAATACAAGTCCACATTAAGGTATTAAATAAGGAAGGAATGTTGGATTTTAAAGCATTTTAAAATGCATGTCATTGTTCAGAAGGATTTTAAAGCCATGGATATATTCACTTAAATTGAATATAATTTTAACAATTTATGACTACTGAAAGAAATAGAATATATGACTTAGAATTAGGTTAATGGAAAAGGGTAAAAAAGAAGACTATCAGTTAAGTAAAAGGCTGAAAAATATACAGAAGTAAAAGAAACAAAAATTAAATCATGACAAATAAAAGAAAGTTTATAGTAAGATGGTAAAATCATTCCAACAAGTACATCACTGATCACAATAAATATAAATATACTAACCTGGCCACTGACATTTTTCAGTTTGCATAGAATCATTTACTGAATTCAGCCTTGTATAACATACCTGAAATATAAGGACAGATAAAGGATGAAAGTAAAAGAATGGAGAAAAAATATTTCAGGCAAATACTAATCAGAAGAATGCTGACATAGCTATATTAACATCAGACAGAATAGACGTTAAGTCAGAAAGCATTATTAAGGATTGTGGAGGTCACATAAAGGAAGGCAAAGAATTATGATACACCTTACGATACAGCCTCAAACTAAAAGCAAAAGCGGATACAATTATAGAGAGAAACAAACAAATCCACTACCAAAACGAAAGACTGTGATGGTGAAGAGGGTCAGTTGAGCCACATTGGAAGTATATCCTTTAAAACTACTTCTCTTGAGACATTTTCTCAAATAGGCATTTATGGCAAACACAATCATAGAATGACAAAAATAATAGTGCCATGTTTTACAAAATGAATTCTTGCTTTCTCAGGTAATTAACTTTTTTTCCTGTTTTGACATTATAAACATTAATATTAAAACCAATATACAGAAAGAGCCTAATTAACTTGGAGTTCAGTAATATACTTTTTATTATTAGGACTTCAGTCGAACTGAAGATTATTGTTGGACTATATATAAAGGATTTCTCAGGCCAGGCACGGTGACTCAGTCTGTCATCCTAGCACTTTGGGAGGCCAAGGCTGGTGGATCACCTGAGGTCTGGAGTTTGAGACTAGCCTGACCAACACGGAGAAACCCCATCTCTACTAAAAATACAAAATTAGCTGGGTGTAGTGACGCATTCCTGTAATCTCAGCTACTGGAGAGGCTGAGGCAGGAGAATCGCTTGAATCTGGGAGGCAGAGGTTGTGGTGAGCTGAGATTGCACCATTGCACTCCAGACTCCAGCCTGGGCAACAAGAGTGAAACTTTGTCTCAAGAAAAAAAAAAAGAATTTCTTACTATGAAAAGTAATAATGCATATAAGATTATAGATTTAATTACATTTTTTAAATTATTTTTTAAAAATAGATGTGGGGAGCTCACTATATTGTGCAGGCTGTTGCCCAACTCCTGGCCTCAAGCGATTCTCCCACCTCAACCTCCCAAAGTGCTGGGATTACTGGTGTGAGCCACCATGCCTGGCTTCTACACTAATTATTTTTTTTAATTGTGTTGATTAATTAAGCCTTAATACTAGTATGCTGGGATTTTAGTTATTTTGTATCCCTAAGAGTAATAAACTTTTATTATTTTTTGAAATGCTGTAGTTTGAAGCTTATTTTGTACTATAATCAGATTACTATAAATCAAAGAGGCCTTATTCTCTACATTTCATGTAAATATGAAGGATTTTTTAAATTGCTAATAAATTACTTACAGTATTCCTTATTGGAAAATGGGAAAACCTCAGCATACCTGAAACTGAACAGTTCTTTCTTTTTCAAAGAATTTTAAATATGCAGACTTACAACACTAAAATTAATTAACAAGGCCAGTGTTTAGGTCATGGGTAGGTAGAAATTCTATCTGCTGTTCAAAAGCTTAAGACCCTTTCCGGAAAAATAAAAGCTCTTAGGAAGGATAATAAACTTAATTAAATGATTCATTCTTAGCAAATTGTGTTTGCTTTTTTTATCCCCTGTATTTCCAGGTGGAGATTTTGATAGAAGCATAGGAAATGTAGAGGAGGCTAATGAGAAAGTTAGGTTGAGAAAGGGGCTTTGTGTAGTAGGACTTGGTGGTGTCTCAGCAACAGAGCTTTGAATTACAAAGCTGTATTTTATTCCTGTGTGTTGTTCATGCTTAGCTCTCATGCATAAACAAGGCTTGATTTTGTTTCCCACTTTTTAGTTTTATATTAACTGTTCAAACTGGATCACATCTCAAGCTATCATCTTTTTAATAACAGATTTGTGTGAAGATTTAGCCTGATGTCAAGATACAACATTACTATTAAATCTGTTCTATGGTTGAATTATACCTTTCTTTGTTTTGTAAATAGCTAGTAAAAAACCTCTTTTTAAAATTAAGTTGTCAAACATTTGATAAATTTAACAGTCTGGGATATAATTAAGAACCAAGAAGGCAATGAAATCATTCTCTGAACTGCTAGAATTGATGTTACAATGTCCATATACTAAAGCACACACACATAACTCATAGGAAAGTCTCCCAGCTTTAACATGGTTAGTCCTGTGGCTTCCCACTTCAAAGCAAATTAGACCAAGATGAGGGAAGAATATCAAAAAGATAACAAAAAAGAGAAGGCTTACACCTTAGGAATAAGGGAAGGACTCGTAAAATCACCAAAATTTGAAGAATAGGAAACACCAAACATCAAAAGAGTTAGTAATCTAAGTTTATTTAATGAATGAAGGTGAATGCAGGGGAATACCCTGCTAAGCTTGGATAAAGTCAGTAAAAGCAGAGAAGAGACGTACAGCCTAAAAATACTGCTCAAACACTAGTGAACATTTACAATGGTTAACCTAAGTAGAACTTGCCTTCTTCAGGTACATGTTCTGTGTACCTTAATTATGAAACCAGAAAAGTGTGACATACACTTTGGGAATATTTTCTTGAAAATATTTTCTGATAGTTTTGGCACCCAAGAAATTAGTTTTATATATCATCAAAGTTTAGTTAGATTAATGTGCTGGGAAAATGCAAATTGCTATGTAAACCTACAGATTTGTCCTTTTTTATACATTTTCAGAAACATATCCTAAACCTGGATATCACATAAAATATTTCTAATGTATTACAGACTCACTCTCTCCCCCTATATACACACACACATCACACACATACATATTTTTTTTTCATTTTTTTGGGAGACAGGGTCTCTCTGTCACCCTGGCTGGAGTGCAGTGGTATAGTCACAGTTTACTGCAGCCTTGACCTCCTGGGCTGAAGAAATCCTCCTGCCTCAGCCTCCTGAGGACCTGGGACTATAGGCAAGCACCACTCTGCCCAGCTAATTTTTTCATTTTTTGTAGAGACAAAGTTTCACTATATTGCCCAGGTTGGTCCCAAACTCCTGAGCTCAGGCTGTACTCCCACTTTGGCCTCCTAAAGTGCTGGGATTACAGGCCTGAGCCACGTGCCCAGCCTATACAAACTATATTTAGCGTGAAGGATCTTTGATAATTGTGAGCACATACGTATTTAAACATATAATTTTATATTTTTATAGGATAATTGCCATGTTATGATAAACTAAGTGATATTTAATCAGAACTCTTATGAATTATGATTAAAATCTGAACCAGGTAATCTGCGATTATCAATCTGAACCAGGTAATCTATGATTAAAGCATTTGAAAAATAAACATGAATAAAAATTAAGGCTGGGTGCAGCGCCTCACACCTGCAATCTTTGGAAGATCCCAAAGATGACTTCTTAAGCTCAAGAGTTTGAGACTAGTGAGGGCACATAGTGGACCCTGTCTCTACGGAAAATTTTAAAATTAGCTGGGCATGATGGTACATGCCTGTGTTCCCAGCTACTCTGGAAGCTGATATGGGAGAATCACTTGATCCCAGGAGGTTGAGACTGCAGTGAATCATGATCATGCCACTGTACTTCAGCCTGTGTGACGGAGGGAGACCCTGTCTCAAAAAATAAAATAAAAATTATTTTTGTCTGTGTCACAGATGAGTAGATTAAAAAGTACCTTGATGAGATTATCTTTCCCCAAATCCTTTCTTTGGACAGGAAAACAACCAAAGCAGTTTATTTTCTCATATTGTTGTAAATCTTTGAGAGATGGAGATTATATCCTCTTAATGTTTATAATGTGTGAAATTACATTGTGTAGCAATTTCTAAGTATATTCTACAAGTAAACCTTTCAGATACTTTATGGAATTCCAGTACCCTTTAATAGTATTTTACTAACCTTCCTCTTTATGTAATGCTTCACACTATTTCTTTATGTTTTTGCTTTATTTTTTTCCAGTCTTTTTGTGAAAGCAAATGGCTATATAGACATATCTGCTTTCTTTTTTTACAGTTAACAGTGTAACATTAGTAACTTCCATTGTTTGTTCCATTATGTCAGTTGCCTGATAGACCCAACCATTCCCTTATTTTTCAACATGTAGGATTTTCCGATTTCTCAGTTTGATAAATCTTTGTGCATAAACCTTTCTTTATTATTTTCTTATGATACATTTTCTGGGGTTAGTTTTTGGTTTTTGTTGTTTTGAGGCAGGATCTGGCTCTGTCATCCAGGCCGGAGTGCAGTGGAATGATCTTGAGTCACTGCTGTAACCAGGGGGAGCCCACTCAGCTCCCAGTTCAGAAGGGCTTCCTGGCCTCTTACCCCAAAGAATGGGGAGAGGGGCCCAGGAGGTGTGGTGAGCTTACCGTTCAAATAAATATCATGGACCCAAAGAGTTTTGCAGAAGAGCAATTTATTAGACTGAGAGAGAGCGAGAGAGCGTGTGAGCCCACGGTGCTGTGTGAGGGGATTCCAGAGCAGGCAGTCCCTTCAGGTAAGGAGCAGCTGAAGTTTTAACCCTTGAGTTACTCCCTCCCCCATTAATGTTTTCGTTCAATGAAAGGAGTTCTTTCAAATGTTGTCTGGAGTGATTGATCTTTGACTCTGATACTGGATTGGCTACTTGGTCCACAGCCCTGAGTTACAGAACCCCCTGCACCCTGAGCTTTCGGGGGAATATTTGGATAAAGAAGCGTCACTTGGCTTTCCCTACGTGGCCCGTGGCCCGTGCTAGGGAGCATCAGAGAAAGAACTTTACATTTGAAACCCCTCTGGTGCCTGGATGGAGGCGTGGAGTCAGGAAACTCCTGCCTTTGAAAACACGCCCCTTGCTGAACTGGGAAGAGAAGTCCCTCACTGCAGCCTCCCCTACCAGACTTACACCATCCTCACACGTTAGCTTCGAGAGTAGCTGGGACCTACAGGCACACACCATCACGCCAGGCTAATTTTTGTATTTTTTGTGGAGATGGGGTTTTGCCATATTGCCCAGGCTGATCTCAAACTCCTCGGCTCAAGTCACCCTCCTGCCTCACCCTCCCAAAGTGCTGGGATTACAGGTGTGAGCCACTGTCCCTGGCTTCCTTGTCTGGATTTTTTTTTTTTTTTTTTTTTTAAAAGTATTTTTTTTTACAGTTTTTTTTTTTTTTCTCCCAGCTTTTTTTTTTTTTGAGACGGAGATTCGCTCTTGTTACCCAGGCTGGAGTGCAATGGCGCGATCTCGGCTCACCGCAACCTCCGCCTCCTGGGTTCGGGCAATTCTCCTGCCTCAGCCTCCTGAGTAGCTGGGATTACAGGCACGCGCCACCATGCCCAGCTGATTTTTTGTATTTTTAGTAGAGACGGGGTTTCACCATGTTGACCAGGATGGTCTCGATCTCTTGACCTCGTGATCCACCCGCCTCGGCCTCCCAAAGTGCTGGGATTACAGGCGTGAGCCAGCGCGCCCGGCTCTTACAGTATTTTCTTACATATGTAAGGATATGGCAATTTTGAGACTCTTGGAATATACTGCTCCTTGGTATCTCTTGACCTAGAGGATCACTGAACTGTATGTCTAAAAAAGTAATATGTGTAGATCAGGAATTACTAATAGATTTTATGCCCTGGGTCAAGTGTTAGAGATTTGTAGTCACTGCCTGGAGTGCCATGTTGAGAGAGACCATAACAGGGCCACAACTGATTATTAATATCTTCTATACTCATGGGAGTGGGCATAAATAGACCACTGGAAGTGTTTCCCTATTATCTGGAAAGTAACTTACTTACCCTTTTGTAGTTTATAAGTAATCTATAATATATTTTCTTATTTTGTTCTTTTTAGACATTTTTCTGACTCATCAACTTTATAACTCCCCAGAAATAATTGTTAGATTTCTGAATAGAAACTTAAAGTTGTCATCCAACTCATCCCTTGTATTGTCAGTTTTATTTCTTTTACTTTTAGTCCTCACACATGATGATTAGGGAGATCTTGGTCATTTCATCTGCAGATAAAACATTTTTCATGTTATTATAACTAGGTAGTTTATTGTTGCAGGAATTCAGTCTCATCAGTTGTTTCTCACACATGGAATTCACATGCTGTTCCTAATGAGCAGATGTACAGAATTAGAATTTCTGAAGAATATTTTGTTCAGATAATTAAATTTAAAAAGGAATAGTGTATCTTGTCATTTGCACATAAGAATTATTTTAATTTTTATTTAAGTATTTGTTTAGCGTTTGGATTCCCTCTCATTCCCTGAGTGTGTGTGTGTGTGTGTGTGTGTGTGTGTGTGTGTGTGATTTTTAAAAAGAAATTCAAATGCAACTCTTTTGGTTTCTAAAATCTTTCTAGATTGTATTGGAATAGTGTAACATGATGAACCAGTATGTACATTGCTCCTATTTTACAATGTTGAATCTCTTATTGCTCCTAATTTTCTAGTTCCCTCGTTCACAGTGCTTTACAGCCAAAGCTGTATTTTTGCACCTTGGTACAATTTTATTCATCTCAAATAAGACAGGCTTTGAAAAAACAACCTTATGTAATTACATCATCTACTTTGAGATGCCTTGCTGAACATACACATGAATTAGTGATAAGTCAATTTTAAGGAGTTTCCAGGAAATAGCTTGGGATAATAAAGGTTAAGCTGGCTCAAGATGGGTAGAGGATTATGTAGTAGTTGGAGTGCCTACTTTGTGCAAGATGCTTTGTTACCACAACCCAAATGGAGCAAAACCTCCTCTGTAACTCCAGGCAGCTTCACTGGCATTTGGTTCTCATTCCTAAATGCTAATCTGTTCCGTTGGTCCCTAGCCAGCTCTGAGTTAGACTAGAGGTTGGAGGAAGGAACCAAGCAACGAATAAGTGAAAAGAAAATACGAATAAGACATAGAATTGTCTGGAGATAGAAATATATGGTATTATCATTTTTAAGGCTTTTTACCGTTTACATACCATACCTTGGTATAAACTGTATTATTAGTTCCATGTTACAGATGAAATTGAAGCTACAAGTCACTCGGCTAGCAAGTGGTAGGGACAGCAGACATTCTGGGAACAGGAGTTTTCTGATTGCTTCTATTTTTTCAGGGAAGTATATAGCAAAGTCATCAGCTGAGTATGAGGAGGAAAAGAGGAGGTGTTGGAGAGTAGAGAAATGAGAAGGTGAGGAACAGTCTTCTAGGGGCTTAGGAACATGAATGGGATACTTAACGGTATTGACAGGCAACACCAACAACCCACCTTGGTTTGGTGATCATAGATTTAAATTCCAACCAGTGAGAAGCTCATTCAGCTTCTCACATTCAAGCATTGACTTGGCTTCACCCAGGACTAGGGTTTTCCTAAGTGACCGTTAATATATGTATCCTTAATACCTTGCCCTCCTGACTCTCTGAAAACTAACTCTCCAGGGACCATTTTAAAGGAGTATCTCAACAAGTGCACTGGATCCCATCTTCTCTTAGGATACCACTCACTGCTGAAAAGATGTCACTCACTGCTGAAATTGATTATGAATCACATAATCTAATCAGAAAGGAAAGAAGAAATGGGTGTCAAGGACACCTGTGAGATAGAATGAGCAGGTG
The DNA here is from genome assembly GCF_009761245.1 of Sapajus apella. Lineage (NCBI taxonomy): Eukaryota > Metazoa > Chordata > Mammalia > Primates > Cebidae > Sapajus > Sapajus apella. The sequence continues at coordinate 33,625,095 of NW_022436947.1, forward strand.
GTACATTTGGGAGGTCTTAAGAGGTTACTGAATTATTGGAATTAGAATCAAAGGGACAGTCAGTGTGATGGCTCATGCCTGTAATCCCAGCATGTTGGGAGTCTCAGGCAGGCAGATCGCTTGAGGCCAGGAGTTCGAGACCAACCTAGCTAACATGGCAAAAACTCATCTCTACTAAAAATACAAAAATTAGCCAGGCATGGTGGTACGTGCCTTTAATCCCAGTTACTCAGGAGGCTGAGGCATGAGAATCACTTGAACCCAGTAGGGTGAAGGTTGCTGTGAGCCGAGATCATGCCACTGTCCTCCAGTTTGAGTGTCAGAGAGAGTCTATCTTAAAGAAAAAAGAAAGAGAAACATAAATATATATACCTACTGTGTACTCTCAAAATTAAAAAAAGAAAAATCAAAGGGAAAGATTTGAAATGGCAGCTGAGAGTATACTTGAAATCAGATTGGAGAGGGAGTTCAGTCATTACAATGGCAAGATTAGAGAGTGTAACTATGCAAGAAGATAAATGAGTTGGAATAAAGAAAAAGATCACTCACTGAAGGAGCAGAGGACAAGGAACTGAGAGTCCATTGTATTGGAAGGATCATTTATTTGAATATTGATTTAATCAAAACTTATTGCAGGGGTCAACAGCAATGAGAAACCAAAATGTTGGTCTCTAATTCTATTAAGAAAACCCAAATGTTGGTCTCTAATTCTATTTTCCACTAAAGGGAACTAGAACTGTTTGGAGACATGGCTGTTTTCGGATAAAAGTATTGCAACACTGTAAATCTATGAAGTTGATAACATAACTGTAATTTTGTAAGACAGTAACCTTATTAGGAAATATACAAATATTTAGGGGTAAAGGGCCGTAATATGCGTATAATTCAGAAAACAAATTATGCGCATTCCCGTATGTGACAGAAGGAGAGAGAATACAAATGATAAAGCACACCGGATAAAATGAAACAATTGGTAAATCCAGATAGAGAATATACAGTATTCATTGTACTCTTTTTATTTTTGCAACTTTCTCTAAATTTGAGATTACAGTTGCATGGGTACACTTGTACACAGATTTTTTTTTCAATCAGAGACAGATCAAAAATACCCTATTCACAGGATAGAAAACCTGTATATATATATAGAACCAACTTTTCCTATAACGCAGGTTCCTCAGGGCCCACTGTGGGACATGAGTATGCATAGATTTAGGTGAGGGATGGGCGTTGTAGTCCTGGAACCACTCTTCCCTCCATGTATACTGAGGGAAGAGTGTATTTAAAAAAAAAATGAAACTATGACAAGAGTGGTGTTGGAGAGACACAAGGTCATCCACTTAGTTAAGTGTTGAACTTGGACTGATTATATTCTGTGTGGTAAAATCAGGATAAGAGGCAGATTATTTACATCTCTAAGCTTTTGGAAACTTACATTTTCACTTTGATATTTTTATTTTGTTCTTTGTTTTTGGCATGATGACCTTTCATTTTTAGTTCAATGATGTTTTATAACCAAAACTATTATATTCTTTTCATGTAACTTTATAGATCGTTTGAATTTAAGTCATCCTGTCTTAACCGTCATTTTCACAAGGTTATCAGGGCATCAGTTGAAAACCTTAGAAGTCTGGGATTCTTTCTGTGCTTTTTTAAAAAACAGTTTTATTAAGATACATATTAAGATATAATTCACATGTCATATAACTTGTACATTTTAATAAAGTATACAAGTCAGTGGTTTTTAGTATATTCACAGTCAATTTTAAAACATTTTATCACCCCAATAAGAAACCTCATTCCGGTTAGCACTCACTCCTGATACACTTCACTACTCCACTGCAGTTTCCAATCTACTTTTGTCTGTATGAATTTGCCTACTCTGGATATTTCATATAAATGTAACCATTTAATATGTCGCTTTTGTGGCTGGTTTTTTTCACGTAGAATAATGTTTTCAGAATTCACCTATGTTGTAGCATGTATCAGAGCTTTATTCTTTTGTGTGGTAAGTAATGTTCCATTGCATGGATATTCTACATTTTATTTGTCAGTTGGTTGACATTGGGTTGTTTCTATTTTCTTATTATAAATAAATGTTGCTATGAACATTTGTGTACAGGTTTTTATGTGAACATATGTTTTTAGTTCTCTTATACATATCAGTAGGAGTTGAATTGGCTGTGTCACATGGTCACTGTGTATTTACCTTTGAGGAAAGACCAGATTGTTTCCAAGCAGCTCCTCCAATTTTATATTCCCACCAGCAGTGTATGAGGGTTGTTTCTCTACATCCTGGCCAGCATTTGTTATTACTTATCTTCCTGATTATAGCATCCCAGTGGGTGTGAAGTGGACCTGTCTATACTTTTAAACCCCCAAAATATGATCAGTCCTCAATAATAAAAGATCTCCACCCTTTTCTAGCAGCAAGCATATCTCCTCATTAAATACACACAAAACAAATTGAAATAAAATAGCATAAAAATTATTTCCCTTTCCCATTTCTTTGTTCTTCAAAATTGATTGGAGAGAATCTCAGGAGAAGTAATTGGATTTTTTAAAATTGTGCAGCTAGAGTTCATAACTTTTAAATGCCCATTATAGTCAGATGTATGTTTAGCATCTGACCCCTACCCCGCCCCATGTCTGTCATACCCACTGATGCCACTCAACATTGCCACTTACACTTCCAGAGTGCCTTATTCAGGAGCCTTTCCCCATCCTCAGCTTAGCACAGAGCCTATCATTTGCTTTCTCTTGGTAGCTCAGAGCTTCTATTAGTATTAGTTCAACACATTATTGATTAAATTGAATTTTGTGGGGTCTCCTGAGTGCCTAAGTGCTATTTTTTTAACATGGTTTCTACAGGAAAATATGTATCTTTCCAGGTCAACACCTTAGAACACAGCTTGATTGCAAGTTTGTGATTATCTATGTCCATGAAGAAAGTCAAAATAAATTGGAGTTGTTTAACCTGGTGTCAGAAAGTCTTCTGTTGACTTAATAACCCCCATCATATTGCAACTTTAGCAAGCATTATTCCCTTTGTTTAAATTGCAATTTCTAATTTTAAAAATTATATTTTATTATATGTAATAAAATGACAAGTAAAAATTGAATTCAATTTTGAAAAAATATATATTAAAGGAAAGTAGAAAGAAAAGAGTAGCATTTTTCTCATATTGTATTTGGCTTACTACAATAATAGAAAGTTGCTCTTAGTTTCAGTTCTCCTAAAAGGCCAACTTATGTTTGAGATGTATATCCTCAGTAGTAGAATGAGTTACATCATGCTTTCCATGTTCTGATGAAGTTTAATTTACCTTTAAATAATAATTGTTACAGAGGATTGGATTAAAATCTGATCAATATGAGAATGATTGATATATGTGTATTTTTTTCTTAAATTTGAACCATGACAGTTAGAGATTAACTCAATAAAGCATTCTATGTCCCTTTCCCAAAAACACATACATTTAGAAGTAAATTAAAGATCAGGTGTAGAAAGTTTTTAACACCACTTCTATTGATCTGCTATCCACAGTATAATTTTGGGCTTTTTTTTTAATCTATAAAAAATCAGAGTAATACCCTGTTTGCACCATTCATTTCATTGGAGTATTAGGATGGCTGTCAAATATACATGGGATTTAGGTTTATTTTTATTTCTCTCTCTAACCATCACCTTTCCCCCTCCTTCCCCTCTGTCAGTTCTCTCTTTTCCTCCTTCCTTTTTTTGCGGGCTTATTTCTGAGTGTTTGAATAGAAAGAAGGCCAGTTGGCAGTTGCCAGAAGGTATTCCTTAGGATTACTATGTTACTATATCAAAATAACAGCACACATGGGGCATTTGGGTCATACCTGCCTCAAGGGTCCCTCAGCTTTGAAGTATTAACAGAGATGTTCTTCCTGTGCAAGACCAATTGCGCTTCCACATCCATGGCGTTTTCTCTACACAGATTGCTGGCTTTACCTCAAGTCCAAAGCTTTGACTTGACCTGAATATTCCAGTTAACATTCTCTTTGTCAGAGGGGCATGAACTTCTCCCCTGTTAGAGAAATTGTGTGTGTGTGTGTGTGTGTGTGTGTGTGAATTACCTTTTTGACATGTTTCTTTTGTGTTGAATTCTGACAGCTCTCCACACAAGGAGATGCAAGTCAGGTGATTGGGCCTCTTACTGAAGGACAGAGAAGAAATGTGGCAGTAGTGAATTCACTGTATAAATTGCACCAGTCAGTAACAAAGGTAACCTTTATTTTTATTAAGTTTTTTTTTAACTTAATTTTAAATTCTTGTCTCAAATTTGAACAGTTTACAAATTAGTATTTAGTACTTTGGAAAAGAATACAATGAAAATGTGATTACTATGAAATAAACTAAGGAGTTAACTCTTTTTAAACAGTCTTTGATTTTGACCTTCATTGTTTGTGTGACTTTTAGTCTGTACATTCAGTTTAAAACACATGAACTGTAGATCCTCAAGTTAGTTAAGTTTAGTGAACAAATTATTGGAAGGCAAACATACATTTTCATACTTTTTGAAACACGCATATAGTGTTTGATATAGTGTAGATGGTAGTAAATTATAGCAAAGCTAATGACAGAATAAGACCCTGAAGTCCTCCAACATGTCAAGAATGTTCTATTAATATCTTTGCATTAAAAAGGTGGGGAGAAGCTGTATTGAAAACTGAATTTTTATGACATAATCACTGATGACTACTTGCAAATAGACAATGTGTATTCTTTTGCTCTTTTTCTACTAAGCATTTAAAAGAAATGACTGAACTCTAACTTGTTGGCCTCAATATATTACGTCCAAGGTGAACTGTATTGTTAATTACTAAGAAAGCAATACTCTTAAGTCCATCTGTGACTTTTGAGTAAATTGTGCTTAATTATTCTCTATAGGTCATTTTAAAAATATTTTATAAGTGGGAAGATAGTAATTTAGAAGACCTGAAGGAAGCTAATGGTTAAAATAATGTTCTTGAAAACTTGACTTCTCATATAAACTTTAATATACTAGATTGTGTTTTGGAATAATTTTAAGTGACTATTACTCATTTATTTAAAGATTTTAACAAGTCATTTTATCAATTAGGGGTTTCTAAAAATGTGTGTTTTACACAGTAAACAAAATATATGTTAAAGAGTTATTAACGGGTACATCTCAGAAAGGTAAAAATTATTAAAAAACACTAAATGATATATTTCCCATTCTCTTTAATCATTACTCCAAAGCACCACAAGCAAAGAAAGATTGTGTTCTATCTAGCCTGCTTTAAATGTCTTTATTGATATTTTCAAAATTTGCATGATGTTTGTATTGATTTATAAAAATTGAAATGCTGACATTTTTATTTTAAAGACTTGTTGGAAATTAGAGTCAGCCTAAAGACAAGTTATTTTTTTTTTAAGAAATGAGTAAATATGGCTTTATTCTGACCTTTTCAAGTTAAAACTTCGTAATTAAAACCTATGTAAAATGAATAAAGGAAACATAGCTCGTAGTAGTATTAATGTTATTTGAAGTATGTATTTGATGTATACACAAAATTATTTTTCAACCTATCTTAATCCTGATTTTTAAAATCATGTATAAAATATTATGATAAACAGTGATAATACTGTATATATAGTATGTGGAAACAGCATTATATGCTATAATCAAAATTAGTATTTGTAGAAACAGACTTAAGCAAAACTATAACCAGATCAAAACCTTGTTCTAGGTCGTTTCCAGTCAGAGTTCATTCCCACCGGCAGCTGAGCAAACTATAATTTCAGCTCTAAAGGTAAAATAATTTAATTTAATTTTTGACTCTGTAGATCAGAGCGGTTTTAGGATTATTTGTTTAACTGAGTGGGTGATGTCACACTTTCTAAATACTTCAGAATCCTCTATATATACAAAAGTAGCACGTTGATAATTATCATAAAGAGAATAGATACCAAATGTGTTTATATTTTCTATAATTTAAAAATAGACCATTTTGGTGTCTACAGATTGTGTTCTACTTATGATAATTGTGTACATAGAAGCAAGAGTCTTACATGTGTTTATCTAATGGCAGTACAACTCAGCATTATCCCAGTAAAGCAATGGTTCTCCACCAGAATCAATCCTCTAGGTGACATCTGACAGTATCTGGAGACGTTCTGGATTGGCATGACAAGGTGGAGATGCTACTGGCATCTAGGGAGTAGAGGCCAAGGATGTTGCTGAACATCTTGGACTACATAGGACAATGCCCACCCCTCTCTCATAAAAGAGTTTTCTAGTCCAAAATGTCAGTAATGCCAAGGTTGAGAAACCGTACTTTAAACGTGGCATAAAACCAGAATATATTTTTATTTTTTATATATGAACATAAGTGTACCCCTTTTCTATTATTTAGGAAATTTTATTACAGATAATGGTATGAGATTCAGAGCCATATGTAGTTGACAGTATCTCTTTAAAAAACAAGCAGATTATTCATTTTTACAACAGTACTAGAGAGGCACATTTTGAAATATTACCGCAACCCTTCAAGTTATGTATTTGTATTACCATTTTTATACATCTTAGAAATAATACCTTGTTCAAGGTCCTATTGCTGATAAATGCAGACCTTGTTAACTCTAAAGCGTTAAGTCTACTACAGCTTGCCACCATCATTCCTTTATTTGCTAAATATTTATTTAGTACTTGGTGAGTAAGTAAGGCCATACAGCATAGACTCAGGAGCCAAACTACCTGTAACCCATCTCAGCTATTCATCTAGCTGTGTGACCTCAAACAAGTGAATAAGCTCTCTCTTGCCTTAGTTTCTGCATCTGTAAAATGATACAATAAACCTACACAAAAGTAATAAATTTCAACGATTAGATTGGATTTAGGTCTCTAAGGGAGAGTTTTAAAAAGTGAGATCAAAGTCTGCAAGGCAACATTAAGGATAAACACATACTTAGAGAAAACAGAAAACAATCAGAAGAAGGAAGAAAATTAGAACACTGTGTCACAAATCCTAAAGAGGGAGGGAGCTTTTAAAGTCAGATGCTTTAGAATTTACAGGGAATGAGGATTTAACAGGCACCAAAATGTAAGGACACTAAATTCATATATGAATGTATTTGATTCATTGAGGGTAAGATAAGGAGACACTATTTTCCCCCAATGTATTAAAAGTACACTTGGATGTTCTCTGTATCCCTTTTTCTCCCCTTATGCTTTAAAATATTTTGCCATAATAAAATAATCGTTTTTAGTAAGGTTGGCATACATATTGATGATCATAAAATCAGGTCAATATGACAAACCTTAAAGTCTTAACATTCTTGATTCCAGACAAGTAATGTATAGTCTTCTATTCTGTAATTCCACGTTTTTTTCTTATAGCAGTAACTATCAAACATTTTTTCTATCACTACCCAAAATAAGTACATTTTACTTTGTGCCCTCATACATAATACATAAGCATTTACAAATATATACATAGATTTGTAATTGCATGAAGTGTACATCTGTACACATTTATCTATAGTTGGTAGAGCAGTTTCATAAAATAATACTTATCCTTATTTTGTGTACTCATTCTAATATTTTCTTTGCTAAACTATTACTTTTTAAAACATGATAGTGACCCACTGAATTGATTTTTTTGACCTCTAATGATCAGACACAACTCATAGTTTCACAAAGTCCATTCTCTAGATTAAGACAGAAGAATGCCTTCACTTTGCTTGATGATAGAAATCACTTGGAGAGTTAAAAGTAGAAATTACTCAGAGACTATATTTCAGTCTAGGGTAGTTTCTTTGAATCTTGGTTTTTAACAGACAAAAATTATTATTTCAATATTAGTCACTTGGGCAGGGAGTTGGAGTCAGTGCAGGGAAAATTGCCCTAATCTTGGGCTGCAGCCGTCACTGAGGTTTGCTTACCAGGACCGGTACCCCGTGGAGCTGGGTGCTGCACTTTGCTAAGGCATGCAGATTTTGCCTTTAAGAACTGGATAAGAGAAGACTGACAATAAGTACAAGGCCCTCCTGCGGTGGCCTCATCAGTTAGAGACTTAATTGCTCATGTTAATACACTCAGTGAAAGTTTTGACTTTGCTATTTAAGTCTTATAAAAAACCGTTATGACTTATTAAGTAAAAAGTAAACAAAACCCTCAGACTTAGGATAAAAAAGAATGTTGAATTTCATAAAATTGTAAGAAATTTATTAAATTACTTTGAATTCAAGGTAGACAGTTATGATATACAAATGCTTGCAGCCCAAAAAATCTATTTAATTTTATTTGATAGAGAAGATATTAAACATACTTTTTAACTTACTGAAAAATATATAGACATTTAACAGTCCTTTCTTCTCTACCTTGCTGAGATTTTATCCAAAATTAAATGTTATTGTAGGCTTGAGGTTCATCATTATGTATTATTTTTTCATTTATTCAAAAATATTTATTACCATATGCCAGGTATTAGTGATACACAGTGAAAGTCACAAATAAAGTCCTTTCCCATGTGGAGCTTTTACTGTAGTGAGGAGCCCAGTGGCGACAAGTGCTATGATGAAAAATAGAGCACAGTAAAGGATAGAGAATGGGGAATGAAAGGAAAGTGCTATTTTATATAGGCCTCTCTAATCAAGAGACATTTTAACAAAAATCTGAAGGAACTGAAGGGTGAGCCAAACAGCCATCTGGGGCAAGTGTTCCAGGAATAGAGACCTGAATTGGACAACCTTGTAATATTCACAGAACAGCCAGGAGGCCAGAGTGGCTTGAGCAGAGTGAGTGACAGCAAAGAAGCAGGAGTGAAGTTGGAGAGGGAGCAGAGCAGGGGTGGGGTGGAGAGCAGAACATGCAGTCTCCGTCATCACATATTCTAAGCATTATCTAATATGTCACGAATGGCATAATTAATATTGAGTATACATTTAGAGTTATTTCATTATAACCACCATAGCTATAAGTATCATTTAAACCCCTTGGCCCAGTAAATCTGATCCATTTTTTACTGAGATTTGACTTGTGAAGATAGTGATTACATTGCCAAATTTATATATGGCAAGGCTTCTTTCTCCCTTTTTGTGTGGGTTTGATGCTCTATATAAAGGAATATTCCAGATTGCTGAGGCTCCAATATTTTTGTAATTTTAACTATTTTAGGTAACTATTTTAAATGTATAACATATTTTTAACTATTTTAAATGTATAACATATTTCCTTGCTTTGTAAAGAGCATATGAAATACAATCTAATCTCCTTTCTCAGTTTCCTTGTTAGTTGTTAGTTTCTACCCATCCTTGAAATGAAGGCATTCCCCAAGATGCTCTCTTCTCTTCCTATTTCATATTTTCCCTAAGTGGGAAACCTTACCCAGCAATAAAGTTTTCTATGTAAACCACCATATCTTATGCAAGTAGAGATTTTTACCTTCTGATCTTTATACCTGTTTTTCCATGCCTTATTTCACTGTCCAGGATCTGTTGTACAATGTTGAATAGAACTGGTGAGAATGGACCTCATTCACTTGTTTCTGACTTGGAGGAAAGCATTCGTTATTTTACCATTTTAAGTATAGTATTAAGTATAGGTTAATGATGTAATAATGTTAGCTGTAGGCTTTTAATAGATGACCTTTGTCAGACTAAACAAGTTCCCTTCTATCTTAGTTTTCTGTTTATTTATTATAAATAATGTTGAGTTTCATTAAACAACTTTTTCTATGTCTATTGAAATAATCATATGGCTCTTTTATTCTGCTAATGAAGTATACTATAGTAATTTATTTCCAAATATCAAACAAACCTTAGTCATGACGTATTACCCTTTTTATGTATTCCTGGATACTTAATGTATCCTTTTATGTATTCCTGGATACTGATTCACTTAATTTTTGTTAAGCATGTTTATTTACATCTATATTCATAAAGAATATTGTTATAAAATTTTCTATGTCTTTATGTGGTTTTGGTAGCAATTTAATACTGGCCTCACTCAATGAGTTTGAATGTTTCATCCTCTTTTGTTTCCTACAAGAGTTTGTGTAGAATTTGTATTATTTTTTTCCTCAAGTGTTTAGTAGAAATCACCAATGAAGCCATCTGGGCCTGTAGTTTTCTCTGCAGAAAGGCTTATAACTACACATTAATTCATTTAATAGACAAAAGGCTATTTGTGTTATCTATTCTTCTTTTTTTTTTTTTTTTTTTTGAGATGGAGTTTCACTCATGTTACCTAGGCTGGAGTGCAATGGCGCAATCTCGGCTCACGGCAACCTCCACCTCCTGGATTCAGGCAATTCTCCTGCCTCAGCCTCCTGAGTAGCTGGGATTACAGGCACGTGCCACCATGCCCAGCTAATTTTTTGTAGTTTTAGTAGAGACAGGGTTTCACCATGTTGACCAGGATGGTCTCAATCTCTTGACCTTGTGATCCACCCGCCTCGGCCTCCCAAAGTGCTGGGATAACAGGCTTGAGCCACCGCGCCCAGCCATCTATTCTTCTTAAATGAGCTTTGACACTTCGTGATGTTGAAGGTGTTTGTCTACTAACCTTAGTTATTTCATTTGTCAGAATAATCTATATAATATTTAAAATCCTTTTGTGCTTGGTTAGTTGCTTTGTTTAAAGATGGTGTCCCACTATGTTGCCCAGGCTCGAGTGCAGTGGCTATTCATTGGCACGATTATAGCATGCTACAGCCTTAAACTCCTAGGTTCATGGGATCCTTCTGCCTAAACCTTTGAAGTAGCTGGAGCTACAGGCATACACCACAGTGCTGAGCTCACTTAACCATCTGTTTGATGTTTTTAGGACCTATGAGGATAACCTCTTTTTCATTTTTGATATTGTTATTTGTATTCTGTTTTTTTCTTGATCAATCCAGCTAGGAGTTTAGCAACTGTGTTAATCTTTTCAGTGAAACAGCTTTTAGCTTTATTAGTTTTCTTTGTTTTCTATTTTATTGATTTCTGCTTTTATCTTTTTTAATTTTCTTCTTTTTGCTGGCTTCAAGATTTTCTGTTTATCTTTGGGTGTGTGAATTTTCTTTGCTACTTTTTAAAGATTTTTTTGAGACTTTACATCATTGATTTTAGACTACTTTCCCCACAAATAAACATTTAACGATATAAATTTTCCACTAAGCACTGTAATTTTTCTACAATATACTTCTATCTTTATTCAGTTTGAAATATTTTTCTAATTTCCTTTGTGATTTCTTATTTGAGTTATGGATTATTTAGAGATGTGTTTTTAAAATTTCTAATTACTTTTGGTTTCTGTATATATCTTGTTACTGATTTCTAATTTAATTCTGATAACAGAATTAAATGTTGATGATTTTACCTTTCTTTAAGTAAAAGCAAGTTTATTAAGAAAAGAAACAAAAGAATGACTATTTCTTAGGCAGAGCAGCCAAATGATGATTTTTTAATAATTATTTTAAATTAAATCATCATTTAAAATCTGATGAGTTTAAATTAAATTTTATCATGTGAGTGTGATGGCAATGAACTCTCCTAATTTTCTTTTGCCAAATATGTATTTTACTCTCATCTTTGAAGGATATTTATACAGAAAACATAATTAAGGATTTGAGAGGTTTTTTTTTTTTCTCTCAGCACTTAAAATATGTTCTACTGTTTTCTGGCCTCCATGCTTTCTAATAAGAAGTCATTACTTATTAAAATTATTTCCCTTGTATGTTTTTTTTTTTTCCTAGTTTCAAGGTTTTCTGTTTATCTTTGGTTTGCAGCAGTTTATGGTGTGCCTAGGCATAGTTCCCATCAAAATTATCCTGTTTGGGATCTGCTGACCTTCCTGAATCTGTAAATTCATGCTTTTCATTATTTTGGAAAGTTTGAGGCATTTTTCCCTCACAAGTAGTTTTGCTGCCTTACTCTCTCTCTGCCCCATTCTTTTCTCTTTTTACAGGACTTCAGTCACCAGTATGTTAGACATTTTGCAGTTGTTTCATAGGTTTAATTATTTTTTAGTATGTTTTCTTTTCTCCAGAGGGATTTCTGTTAATTCTATCTTCAGGTTCATTGACTCTTTCCTCTGTCATCGCTACATAAAATTCTTCTACTAAGCCTATCCAGTCAATTTTAAAATTTCAGATGGTATAATTTTTTAGTTTAAAATTACTTTTTTTTTTAACATTTTATTCACTCTACTGAGATTTCTTATTATTTTATTTATTGTGAGCATATTTTTCTTTGCCTCATTGAGGTTCTTGCCTGATAATTCTAGAGTCCGGTTTATCTCAGGGTTGGCATCTCTTGATTGTCTTTTCCTTTGAGAATTGATAAAATTTCGTAGCATTTTCTATATGTAGTAATTTTGAACAAATCCTAAGCACTGTGAATGTTATGTTGTGTAGAACCAGGAATTTTTTTTTTTTTTTTTTTACATTTCTTATAAGCATGTTGATTTTGCTTTAGCAGACAATTAACTTGGTTATACTCAAACTGTGTACTCTCGCACCTGCAGTTGGCCGCACCTCAGTCAATTCACTTCTTTAAGCCTCAATTGCAAGCCACATTTAGTTTGCTTTCCACTTGCATTGTTAATGAGTTAGCTGAAGACTTGTGCTGAGTTTAAGCATAAAATTAGGCAGTCCTCTCGAGCTCTCTCCTTTTCAAGCTCCCTCTCTCAGTCTCCAGCAGCTCAGTACCACTGCTGTGACCTCATTTGTACTCCTTTTTGTAGTCTAATTCATCCAATTTATTATCCCACATGATTTTTCCTAAATCCAAATCATTAACCACATTTTTTGTATTGCTTAAAACCCATCATTGGTTTCCTGGTCCCTTTAGGATAAATTCCTAACTTCTTAGTAGCCTGTACCTCTGTCTCTTCCAAACACTTGTAATCTGTATGTGCTGTATGCCTTGTGGTTGTCCAAGTACCTCAACTTTCCCAAATTCCTATGCCTGGGAAAATCCAAGACTTTTTTAGTGTCAACATGATGCTCAAAGGAAGTATTCACTGGACCTTTCCAGATTTTGGATTTTGGGCTACTCAACCTGTATAACTTTTTAACTATTATCACTGGCCTCTGAGCTCCTATATGGAAGGCAAACTTTATGTGTACACACACACACACACACACACACACACACACACACTCTCTCTCTCTCTCTCTCTCTCTCTCTCTCTCTCTCTCTCTCTCTCTCTTTCTCACACATACATACATACCTACACACACATTCCTGTACATTGTATATTTATTTTTACCAGCGATTAAGGGCTATAGATTAGGAATTTAATGATTAAGGATCCTATATTTTACTTTTTCTCATTTATTTTGATGATTTGTTTGAGCCAAAACTATCTATCTTCATTATATTTATTTATCTTTGAAGTGACTATAATATACTTATATTTTTTTATTATAAGTGTTTGAAGCCTCAGCCATTACTTCCACACCAAAAACTCATAACTAAGACCTAGGATTTTACATCAAGTAACTGACGATTTAAACCCCATTGAACAGTTTCCCAACCATGGCACTGTCGACATTTTGAGCTAGAGAATTCTTTGTTATAGGGGCTGTTCTATGCTCCATAGGATGTTTATCAGCATCTTTGTCCTCCACCTACCAGATGCTAGTAACAAACTTGTACACCTATCCCCAACTGTGACAATAAAAAATGTCTCCGAACGATACCAAATGTTTCCTGGGGAGCAAAACTGCCCATGGTTGAGAATCACTGCTGTAGAACTCTCAACAGAAACCTAACTCTTAAAATGCCCAACTGTTGTGCCCTGTTAGAATCATTGTACTGGAGCCTACTTAAGGGTAGAAGGTGGGAGCAGGGGGAAGGAGCAGAAAAAATAACTATTGGGTACTAGGCTTAGTGCTTGGGTGATGAAATAATTTGTCCAACAAATCCCCACGACACAGCAAACCCCTATATAATAAACCTACACATGTATCCCTGAACCTAAAAGTTAGAGAGAATCAATATCTGTTTATTATATTCAATTTGGTTAAAAGCATAGGATGTTGTTCCAGTTCTTAAATAGTTACTTTTGGTCTTACCTAACTCTTCTGTGAAACTTAAATGTGTTTATTTGACCTTTACCTCATTAGTTGAACTACTGTCTTCTTCTGTATGCCTGCCTTTCTCCATGGACACATTTAACCACTGAACCTTTTGGGAAAAGTGACAAGAATGGGGATATTGAAATTGTTTAGTGCCGTCTTCCACGTATTTTAAGCTTTAAAAATCATTGCCAATAGTGGTTAGGGAGAGGAGCAGACTTCTGTTAACTTAGTCTGCATTTGATATAATATGAAAACTGTTAGTCACGGTGTTTCTCACATCTCAGATTTCTTTGTGTTGGTCTTCTTTAATTTTGCCCCTTACTCTTTTTCTCTTCTTTTCAGGCTATTCATGCTCTTATGGAAAATGCTGTGCAACCCTTACTCACTTCTGTGGGAGATGCTGTAGAGGCCATAATCATCACCATGCATCAAGAAGATTTTTCTGGGTAATGATTTCCAACCAAATTTTTACTAACTTTTACTGCCTTTGTTTTCTATTCCCACCCCTACCCTTACTCCCTAAGCTGCCCCCTGCCATCCAGCGCCTTGTTCCTTTTGTGATGGCATTAGCTTCCAGCCCTCTCCTTCATTGTGAGCGCCATTCACAGATTAAAATTTTTCAGTTCTCGTTTTCATCACTTCGTTCCTCTTTTTAAATTATTTTTTTCTTTATGAACAGTATCACATCACATGTATATAACATTTCTCTCTTACTGAAATATAAAATGAGTCTGTGGGACTCAGCCTGACACTTCAGGACTTTTGGTAATTTGTACCCTCTTCCCTTCCCAAGCTTGTCTTTTTCCTTATTTCTCACAAATATCCTCGAGTTCAGCCTCTTTGTTACCCCTTGGCAAAGGCATGGTGTTCCTTATATAAAATGCTCTCCCTCTGCCACTGTGCTAGTCCAAATCCTGCTTTGGCTCTGGGGTAAGCTCCAGCCCAACCTTTTCCAAGACTTATTTTTCTTCCTTGGCGGTTCTTTGGCAATCTAATCACATCACACCTAGCCACAAATGCTATGGTGTTATTCCAGACCTGTTTCATATGTGTCTTGCTCATCCATATCATAGGTATCCTGAGAATAATAATCATAGTTTCTAATCCGATGTTTACAGAAATCTTTTAAAATAGAGTAAAATGGTTTTGATTCAGTGTATTAGAAAAGTGTGGAGCATTTGGAATAGTTATTTGCAAATGCTTTTAAAAAACTTAACCACATTCTACAGCTAAACAGTCAAATATTAATATGTATTTTATATCCCTGAGTCCATAGTTAGTTACTGTTTTTGAACAGTTCTGTTTCTCTTTACGTTCTTGTTCTTTTAAAGAATATCTTTTTTATGAAATTTCCATCTACTAGTTTAGCTATTTGTAGAAAAATATTGATTATTTCACTGTCCTCTATTTTTTTTTCAAATTATTTCATTTACAAAGTTTCTTTTTTATTTTTTAAACTTTTATATTAGGTTTGGGGGCACATATGAAGGTTTGTTACACAGGTAAACACGTGTCATGGGGATTTGTTGTACATATTATTTAATCAGCTGGGTATTAATTAACCCCAGTACCCTGTAGTTATAATTTCTGCTCCTCTCCGTTTTCCCACCCTCTCCCATCAAGTAGACCCCAGTGATGGCTGTTTCCTTCTTTGTGTTCATAAGTTCTTATCATTTAGCTCCCACTTATGAGTGAGAACATGTGGTATTTGATTTTCTGTTTCTGCAATAAGTTGCTGAGGATAATAGCCTCCAGCTTCATCCATGTTCCCACCAAAGACATGATCTCATTATTTTTATGGCTGCATAGTATTCCATGGTATATATGTACCACATTTTCTTTATCAAGTATGTCATTGATGGGCATTTAGGTTGATTCCATGTCTTAGCTATTGTGAATAGTGCTGTGATGAACTTTCACATGCATATCTTTTTATGGTAGAATGATTTATATCCCTCTGGGTATATACCCAGTAAAGGGATTGCTTGGTCAAATGGTAGTTCTGCTTTTAGCTCTTTGAGGAATCACCATACTGCTTTCCACAATGGTTGAACTAATGTACACTCCTACCACCAGTGTTACAAGTGTTCCCTTTTCCCTGCAACCTCACCAGCATTTTATTCTTTTGCCCTTTTAATGATAGCCATTCTGACTGGTGTGAGATGGTATCTCATTGTGGTTTTGATTTGCATTTCTCTAGTGGTCGGTGGTGTTGAGCATTTTTTCATGTGATTGCTGGCCACATGTATGTCTTCTTTTGAGAAGTCTCTGCTCATGTGAGTTGCCCACTTTTTAATGGGATTGTTTTTCTCTTATAAATTTGTTTAAGTTCCTTATGGATTCTAGATCTTAGACCTTTGTCAGGTACATAGTTTGCAAACATTTTCTCCCATTCTGTAGGTTGTCTGTTTGTTGATAATTTCTTTTGCTCTGCAGAAGCTCTTAGATTTAATTAGATCCCACTTGTCAATTTTTTGTTTTATTGTGATTGCTTCTGATGTCTTTGTCATGAAATCTTTACCTATTCCTATGTCCAGGATAGTATTGCCTAAGTTGTCTTCCAGGGATTTTATAGTTTGGAGTTTTACATGTAAGTTTAAGCCATCTTGAGTTGATTGTTGTGTATGGTATAAGGAAGGGGTCCTGCTTCAGTCTTCTGTGTATGAGTAGCCAGTTAGCCTAGCACTATTTCTTGTATAGGGAATCTTTTCCCACTACTTGCTTTTGTCAGCTTTGTCAAAGATCAGATGGTCATAGATGTGCAATCAGATTTCTGGGCTCTCTATTCTGTTCCATTGGTCTGTGTGCCTGTTTTTGTACCAGTACCATGCTGTTTTGGTTACCGTAGCCTTGTAGTATAGTTTGAAGTCAGGTACCCGGGTGTCTCCAGCTTTTTGGTTTTTTTTGCATAGGATTGCCTTGGCTATGTAGGCTCTTTTTTGTTTTGTTCCCATATGAATTTTTAAATAGTTTTTTTTTTTTTTTAGTTCTGTGAAGAATGTCATTTATAGTTTTATAGGAATAGCATTAAACTGAAGATTGCTTTGGACAGTATAACCATTTTAATTATACTGATTCTTCCTATCCATGATCATGGAATGTCCTTCCATTTGTTTGTGTTTTCTCTTATTTCTTTGAGCAATGTTTTGTCATTCTCATTGTAGAGATCTTTTACCTCTCTGGTTGCTGGTATTCCTAGATGTTGTATTGTTTTGTGGCAATTATAAATGGGATTGCCTTTCTCATTTGGTTTTCAGTTTGGCTGTTGGTGATGTATAGGAATGCTATTGATTTTGTATTCCGTGACTTGGCTGAAGTTGTTTATCAGCTGGAGAAGCTTTTGGGCCAAGACTATGGGGTTTTCTAGATACAGAATCATATCCTCTGCAAACAGAGATAGTTTAACTTCTTCTGTTCCTATTTAGATGCTCTTTATTCCTTCCTCTTGCCTGGTTGCTCCAGCAAGGACTCCTAATACTGTGTTGAATAGAAGTGGTGAAAGAGGGCATCCTTGTCTTGTGCTGATTTTCAAGGGAAATGCTTCCAGCTTTGCCCCATTCAGTATGATGTTGGCTGTGGATTTGTCAGGGATGGCTCTTATTATTTTGAGGTATGTTCCTTCAATAACTAATTTATTGAGAATTTTTAACATGAGGGAATGCTGAATTTTATCAGAAGACTTTTCTGTGTTTGTTGAGATAATCATGTGATTTTTGTCTTTAATTCTGTTTATGTGATGAATCACATTTATTGATTTGCGTATATTGAACCAATTTTGCGTCCCGGGAATGAAGCCTACTTGATTGGCCTGAAGTTTTTTGTTGTTGTTTTGTCTCTGCCAACTTTTGGTATAAAGATGATGCTGGCCTCATAGAATGAGGGTTAGGGAAGGAGTCCCTCATCCTCAGTATTTTGGATTAGTTTCTGTAGGAATGGTACCAGCTCTTTTTTGTACATCTGGTAAACTTCAGCTGCGAATCCATCAGGCATCAAACTTTTTTTAGTTGGTAGGCTATTCATTACTGATTCAATTTTGGAACTCATAATTGGTCTGTTCAGGGAATCAGTTTCTTCCTGGCTCAGTCTTAGGAGGGGTGTATGTGTTGAGGAATGTATCCATCTCTTCTAGATTGTCTAGTTTTTGTGTGTAGAGGTGTTCATAGTAGTTTCTGATTTTTTTTTTCCTGTGGGGTCAGTAGTAACATTTTCTTCTCCATTTCTAATTGTGTTTATTTGGATCTTCTTTCTTTTCTTCTTCATTAGTCTAGTTAGTGGCCTGTTTTGTTAATTTTTTCAAAAACCAACTCCTGGATTCATTGATCTTCTGAATGGTTTTCATGTCTCAATTTTCTTCAGTTCAGCTCTGATTTCTGTTACATCTCATCTTCTGCTAACTTTTGGATTGATTTGTTCATGCTTTTCTAATTCTTTAAGTTGTAAAATTAGGTTGTTAATTTGAGATTTTTTTTGCTTTTTGATGTCAGCATTTGGTGCTGTGAATTTCCTTCTTAACACTGCCTTAGCAGAGATTCTGATATGTTGTATCATTGTTCTCATTATTTTCAAAGAACTTTTGTTTTTGTTTTTGTTTTTTGTTTGTTTGTTTATTTGTTTTTTGAGATGGAGTCATGCTGGAGTGCAGTGGTATGATCTTGGCTCACTGCAGCCTCCACCTCCTGGGTTCACGTGATTCTCCTGCCTCAGCCTCCTGAATAGCTGGGATTACAGGCCCGCACCACCCCCATGCCCAGCTAATCTTTGTATTTTTTTTTTTTTTTTTTAATTAGAGATGGGGCTTTGCCATGTTGGGCAGGCTGGTCTCCAACTTCTGACCTCAAGTGATATGCCTGCCTCAGCCTCCCAAAGTGCTGGGATTACAGCTGTGAGTCACCATGCCTAGCCCAAAGAACGTTTTGATTGCTGCCTTCATTTCATTATTTACCCAAAAGTCATTCAGGAGAAAGTTGTTTAATTTCCATGTAATTGCATGGTTTTAAGCAATTTTCATAGTCTTGACTTCTGTTTGTATTGTACTGTGGTCTGAGAGTGTGTTTGGTATGATCATGGTTCTTTTACATTTGTTAAGGATTGTTTTATGTCCAGTTATGAGGTAAATATTGGAGTATGTGCCATGTGGTGATGAGAAGAATGTATATTCTGTTGTTTTGGGATGGAGAGTTTTGTAAAGGTCTATCAGTTACATTTGGTCCAATGTTGAATTAAGGTGTTGAATATCTTTGTTAATTTTCTGCTTTGATGATCTCTCTAATACTGTCAGTGGAGTATTGAAGTCTCCCAACATTATTGTGTGGGAGTCTTTGAAGGTCTCTAAGAACTTGCTTTACCAATCTGTGTCCTCCTTTGTTGGGTGCATATATATTTAGGATAGTTAAATCTTCTTGTTGAATTGAACCCTTTCCATTATGTAATGCCCTTCTTTGTCTTTTTTTGATGTTTGTTGGTTTGAAATCTGTTTTGCCTGAAATTAGGACTGCAACCCCTGTTTTTTTGTGTATGTTTTTCATTTGCTTGGTGTATTTTCCTTCATCCCTTTATTTTGAGCCTCTGAGTGTCATTACATGTGAGATGGGTTTCTGGGGTGATCTCAGTGTTCCTTCCCCATGTAGGAGGCAGCAGAGGAAGGGTAGTGGTTGTGGCCCAGAGTCGTTTGCTTGTCTCCTGGGGAATCCACCCCAAACAGATGCATGTTAGCATTCACTCAGTGCAATCAACCCAGCAGGGAGCGTCTGTGCTGTGGGCCCAAGCCAGGGGTTCTCTTGGTAACAAGCATTGGGGTGGGGGGGCAGAGGGACCTGTGGGAGACAGACTGGCTTCCTCTCCTTGGGTTACTGCAGCTTGTTGGAGGTATGGATAGGGTACTTAGGGTCTTTGCTCCTTTGTTAGTCCAAGGATGACGAGGGCAGTTCCATTGCAGGGGCAGTGACAAAGAGGCTTTCAGCTGCCCCTGGAGGCTCTGCACATGGAGTTGCCGAGTTGCTGCTGGCTTGATAGGTCTGGCTAGGGATGGCTGGAGGCCCAGGCCTGCCGGATGAGGAGATTTGGGAACAGGTACCCATGTAACAGTCTGGCCACTTTTCCACAGGGCTGCTGCAGTATGCTTGGGGCCTTTTCCTGTCCCTAGTTGCCTCGGATTTTCCAGTGCTTGGAGTTACCACCAGTAAGGCACTTTTCTGGGCAAGGGAGGTTTGCCTCCCTGGCTCTGTGTTGCACCCGGGTGGGCCATTGTCCTGTTTTGCTTTTCTTCATTCTTCATGGATCAAGTTGTGTCCTTGATTAGTCTCTATCAGAGTATCTGCATGTTTCAGTTGAAGGTGTTATTTACTTACCCCTTCTGTTCCTCTCCATGAGAGCCATGCACACTAGCTGCTTCTAATCAGCCATCTTGGCCTCTTCCACATGGGAAATGCGGGAAATGTCAAAAGATCAACCTAGGCTTATGCCTATAATTACAATGGTTTATGCCTGTGATTCCACCCTCCTTTGGGAGGCTGAGGTGGGCAGACTGCCTGAGCTTAGGAGTTCAGGACCAACCTACGCAACATAGCAAAACCCTGTCGCTACAAAAAATGTAAAAATTAGCTGGTCATGGTGGTACGCATCTGTAGTTCCAGCTGTTTGGGGAGCTAAGGCAAGGGGATGGTTTCATCCCAAGGGAATTGAGGCTGCAATGAGCTGTGATGATGCCATTGCACTCCAGCCTAGATGACAAAGTGACATATTGTCTCAAAAAAGAAAAGATCAGTCTCTATTTTTAAAAATGTATGAAGCACAGAAGGGTAAAGTGGATTCTACCAAAAAAACAAAACAAAACTATATTTGGAACTCAATAGGACATAGACTATTTAACTGCTGATTACCAATATTTTAGAGAGGAATGGATTTTGTTCTAAAGTGATCTGAAGTGTCCCAGTTAGATCGATCATGAATGCTCCTCAGAAGGGAGCCAAAACAAGCTGATTTTTGAAGGCTTATTCTATAATAACAGTGGTCACATAATTTTAATTGGTGAGCTGCAACTAATGCCTACAGATGACACATTAGATATTAACAGCTGAAAGTTAGTTCCCAAAGAGATATGTTTTTACTCATGTGCTTAAATACTAGTGAGCCCGATTGTTTCTTCAACTGATAGGTTGCCATGAGTATGAAGCAATATTTTAAGGTGCCTAACATTGTCCTTATTTTTTATTTCCCAGTTGCTTTGGTGACTCCTTTTCAGCTCAGTTTATACAACAGTCATTTGAGATTCATGTATACAGCAATCAGTTGAGATTCCAGTGAAGATTGTTCTGCATATGTAGCAGGATAGGTGTATGGAACACTGCTGCTTTTATTTAAAGTACTGCCCCCAAAGCAGTAATTTTCCTACTTTGTATAGTCTTATGATTAGTAATTCTGTAATGTCATGTCATTTCATATGCGTATGGCTTATGTGAAATATGAGGTGGAGTTGGATTAGTCAAGAACCAGGAATTGCCTTTATTTTAGGGCCAGCCCTTAGGGATAACAATTAGAAAAATAATAGTGAAAACCTGACCCATCAGACCCTCCATACCTATTCCTAGGTAAAAGGAATAAATCAAGTTTACCTTCAAGATGAACCTTATATGTAGTAGGGTTACAGGATCTCCTGCCAAATAAGTAATCATCGGTTGGGCATGGTGGCTCATGCCTGTAATCTCAGCGCTTTAGGAGGCCAAGGCAGGTGGATCACTTGAGGTCAGGAGTTCAAGACCAGCCTGGCCAACATGGTGAAACCCCATCTCTACTAACAATACAAAAATTACCTGGACGTGGTGGCAGGCACCTGTAATCCCGACTACACAGGAGGCTGAGGCAGGAGATTCACTTGAACCCAGGAGGCAGTTTGCAGTGGGCTGAGATCACACCACTGCACTCCATCCAGCCTGGGCAACAGAGTAAGATCGTGTCTCAATGAATGAATAAATAAATAAGTAAGTCAGTAGAGAGTAATCATCAGCATGGCTTCTTGGTATTTGATATTTATTTTAAAAGACTGGTGTGCTTCTTTCCAAATTAGATAAAGTTTAAAATGTAAATGTCTGCTTGACATAGAACATTGATTAAAATTGTTGCGCTCAATGTAAAGTGACTCATATCTGATTACAGTTTTGAGTAGGGAAGGGAAGGCAGTGAAAGAAGAACTCTTAGATCATTGAAGTAATAGATGAGCCACTTTGTGGAGGGGAAAGTACACACACAAAAGATTAGCAGCATGAAGATTAACATTCACTTCTCAGTTTTGCGTATTTTTCATTCTTCTGCCTTCAGCTTCTGCATACTCACTACCATTATGTTATAACGACACTTAAATTTCTTCATAACTCATTCTTGCACTTTATCAGTTTAAAATCTCCCACTAAAGGCTTTGGTTTAATTGGGAAAACTGAGCTGTAGCAGTAGACAAGCAAGTTTGTATTCTGATAAATTAAATTCAAGCTTCCAGTCCACAATGATATTTGATAATATATATGTATATATCAAAACTTTGTCTAATACATCACTTACTTTCTTTTAATTATGTTGACACATGCTTATGCAACTTGTTTTTTAATGTTATTTTTTACTCCTCAAGGATATTGTTTCAACTGAGTAGATTAAAATTCTTGAGACAGTACTCCAAAGTAGCACCGAGTTAACACTGTGCTTTTGATCACGCATAAGAAATCATGAAGGACCAACTATATGCTGCCTACCAAGACTCACTTCATCTTCACGGAAACACAAACTGAAAGTGAAGGGATAGAAAAAGATATTCCATGCAAAGAGAATCCAAAAGAGGACAGGGATAAACTTTTTTATGAGACAAGAAAGACTTTAAGAACTATAAAATGAGATAAAGAAGGTCATTGAATAATGATAATGGAGTGACTTTATTAAGAAGATAAAACAAATGTAAATACATATGTACCTAACATCAGAGCACCTAAATATGTAAAGCAAGTATCAAAGCATCTAAAGAGAGAATTAATTGTAATTCAATAATAGAAGGAACTTTAATACCTCATTTTCAACAATGGCAGATCATCTAGACAGAAAATTAATAAGGAAACACTGGACCTGAACTACTTTTTAAACTAACTGAACCTAACAGATACATACAGAATATTGCATCCAACAGCAAGTGACCATATGTCTTCTCAAGTATACACAAAACTTGCTTCAGTCAATGTAAAGTTGACTCATATCTGATTATAGTTTTGAATAGGGAGGAAAGGCAGTGAAGGAAGAACCTAGATCACTGAAGTGATAGATGAGCCCCTTTGCGGAGACTAAACACACAAAAGATTAGTGGCATGAAGATTAACATTCACTTCTCAGTTATGCGTATATTTAAATCTTCCATGTTATATATGTTAGGCCACAAACCAAGTCCGAACAAATGAAAGTGAACTGAAATCATATCAAGTATCTTTTCTAATCAAAATGGTGTGAAACTATACATCAGTAATATGAGAAATCTTGGAAATTTCACAAATTTGTGGAACTTAAACAACATGCTCCTGAACAACCAATGGATCAAGGAGAAATAAAAAATACCTTGGGACAAATGAAGAAAATGGAGTCAAAATACATTTTGTTTAAACAAGGAAATAAAAGATCTATACACTGAAAACTATAAAATATTAATGAAAGAAATCAACAAAGACACAAATAAATGGAAAGATATTCTGTGTTCATGAATTCAAAGAATATCATTAAAAGGTCCATACCACCCAAACCAGCCTGCAGATTTAATGCAGTCTCTACCAAAATTCCAGTGTCATTTTTCACAGAAATAGAAAATATAATCTTAAAATTCATATGGAACTACCAAAACCTCTGAATAGCCAAGGCAATCTTGAGCAAAAATAAAGCTAGAGGCATCACACTACCTAATTTGAAACTATATTACAGAGCTACATGATGATTAAAGTGGCATGGTGCACTGGCATATAAATAGAAACACTGACCAATGAAACAGAGCAGAGAGCCCAGAAATGAGCTCACACATTTACAGTCAATTGATTTTTGACAGAGGTGCCAGGAACACACAATGGAATAAGGACAGTTCCTTCAATAAATACGTGTTAGTAAAACTGTATATCCACATGCAGAAGAATGAAATTGGACCCTTATCTCATACCATATATGAAAATAAAATGAAAATAGATGAAAAACTTTACACCTGAAGCTAAAACTAACTGAAGAAAAGGGGAAAATCTGAGGAATAATTTTTTTGGATTCGACCCCAGGAGCTCAGACTCCAAAACAAAAATACACAAATATGATTACATTTATCTAAAAAGCTTCTAAACAGCAAACAAAACAAGGGTGAAGTGACAACCTATGGATTATGGAAAATATTTACAAGGCATACATCTGATATGGGGATTAACATCCACAGTATGTAAGGAACTCAACTCAGTAACAAAACAACCTGATTTAAATGTAGGCAAAGACCTGAGTAGACATTTCTTAAAAAAAGACATACAAATGCAAATGGCCAACAGGTACATGAAAAAATGTTCAATATCCCTAATCGTCAGGGGAATGCAAATTAAAACCACAATCAGATTTCACCTCACACCTATCAGAATGACTTATCAAAAAGATGAAAGATAACAAGTGTGAAAGATGATGTACAGAAAAGGGAACCCTTGTATACTGTCGTTGGAATGCAAATTAGCCATGATGGAAAACTGAAAATAGAGCTACCACATGATCCTGCAGTCCCACTTCTGGGTATATAACCTAAGAACTTGAAATCAGTATGTCAGAAAGATACATGCACTTCCATGTTCATTGCAGCATTACTTAGAATAGCCAAGTTATGGAATCAATCTAAATGGCCACCAGCATTTAGATTGATAAATGGATAAAGAAAATATGGTATACATACACAATGGAATACCATCCAGCCTTCAGAAAGACAGGAATTCTGTTAATTGCAACAACATAGATGAACCTAGAGAAGATTATGCTAAGTAAAGGAAGCCAGACACAGAACAACAAATACCACATGACCTCACTTATATCTGTTGTCTAAAACAATCAAACGCGTAGAAACAGAGTAGAATGACAGCAGCAGCTAGAGGGTGGAGGGAATAGAGAGATGTTGGTCAAAGGGTACAAAGTTGCAGTTGGATGAAGTAAATGATAAGTATTTAAGGTGATGAGTATGCTAATTTCATTGATTCAGTCATTTCATAGGTATACGTATGAAATTACTGTGTATCCCATAATTGTATATGATTATAATTCATCAAAAATAAAAATGAAAAATATATGAAAGAGATTGGCACCATTTTCGGGAAGGGGGCCTTCTTTTATTTGTTTTTTGCACCCTAGCCTTGTGTAGTGGCAAACCTAGAGTAAAGCTAGGCTATGCAGGTGTGTGAATCTGGCAAAACCAAACCCCACACGAAGATAGCCATCATTTACTAAGGCTCCCCTGTACCCAAGCAGCACTCCACCATGTGATGATACTGCAAACAAAAACGTTCCTCCATGCACCCTTTAGAAGCCTTGCTATTGCTGGCACAGTCTTATACCTTTATGAAATCCCTTCCTGCTGGAACACAGGCTTACTTTCTCTATCTCTATATACTTCTGGAAGCCATGGACCTCTAGTTAGCATCCTATTTATAGTAACCACTGCTGTATTTGAAGACAATTAAGTTCAACTCATTCTTTTGCTCTGAGCATTTTAGTCATATCTGTTGTTCTTCTGTAGACCATCACCAATTTCTCTACGTCATTCTCAGAATATGGAACCACTTAACTTGCTTTTTGAAAAAGATTCAGCATGATGTAGCCAATGATCTCATTATTAGAAAATATCAGGTATTAGTTTTGGTATATCTCTTTCCTGTAAGTATTTCACATTCTTTTAATATATTCCTTAAAGAGCAATTATAAACAGTTATAAATTATAAATAGTATTTCATGGAGCATCAGCTGGTATCATTTGTTGATCCAAATTAAAGGCTTTCCAAACCTCATCATCTGGAGGAAAAAATTGCATACCATGTGTACTGTTACATAACCATTTCCACAGTCAGAATTCTGTTGGATGGATCAGATTAAATAGCATAAGAGCAGAGAGGTCTTTGCCAAGAATTGTATAGGGAAAGCAGCGTTTTCTGCCATTGCAGAGTGTAAAATGCTGTTTTGGGATTCATTATTGATACATTCGTTTACCAGGCAAAACATGAGTGGATGGAGAGTTAAGAGGCTGGGAGGGACCTTGAGAGGCCAAAGAGTGGCACTTATTTGACTCATCCAAGATAGATGGTTGTCTATTTCTTTCTTAATAATCTTTAGATAAATGAATTCTAAAATTCCTTCAGTAATTCTCCTAGCATCTAAACCACTTTTTAAAATGTAATTTAAACATTGTTTTCTGTTGACACGTATAAAAAATAAATAATGCCTTTTATACCATTAAGGGAAAACATTACAAAAGATTAAAATAGCAGCATTGGTAGGAAGAGAAGTACAAATTCAAAGAGTACAATTTAGTGCATCGGTGCTGAAAAGGGCTACTTTTTCTTTTACAGATCATTACCCAGCTCAGGAAGACCTGATGTTCCTTGTTCTCTGTACATGAAGGAGCTACAAGGATTCATTGCCAGAGTTATGAGTGACTATTTTAAACACTTTGAATGCTTGGATTTTGTCTTTGACAACACTGAGGCTATTGCCCAAAGAGCAATTGAACTTTTTATCCGCCATGCCAGTCTCATAAGACCTCTTGGTGAAGGTGGGAAAATGCGACTTGCTGCTGATTTTGCACAGGTAAATTGATGGATTGCTACAAAAGAAAAAATGTTTTGGCCTCAATATTTGCTATTAAATGAAAGACTGTGTTTTCATCAGTGCTTTTAAAGAGTTGCCAGCATGAAGAAAAGTAAGCCCACTTAAGCCTAAATGGTTAAAAAAAAAAAAGAGTTTAAAGATACTTTTATACCAGATACATTTTTAACAAAATAATCATCCCTCTCTTTGGTATGTCAGGGTTATGGTGAAACAGCTCATTTCATAGGAAAGCAACACTTCCCGTTTTTCCTTAATATGGGATTTTCTCACTATTTTACTGTTCCAACAGGTCAGACCTTGCTGGCCAATAATGTAGGCAGTGAAATCATATTTCATACAGTGAAAAGAGACTGCTTGTTACCATGTCACCATTCCTAGGCAGTGCTCCCATTCATTTAAATGCACAGTAGGCCAGTAGACATAGCGTCTGATTATTTGTTCTCCCTCTATAAGGTAGAATATAGTTCTTCTCTGTGGCTAGCCTAGAAATCATTTCAACCTATCTAATATGTGTGTGAGATAGAATGACATTAAAATAGCAAAACATTATTAGGTCTTATAGAAAGGGTTTTTTTTTCTTTATCCTTTAGACAGATATTTAAAAGCCTTTCAGTAGTATCAGAGGCAGTGAAGAAAAACTTCAAACATGCTTTTATTAAAAAATTCAGAAACAAAGGTGATTGTTATTTTTTGTATAGCATGCCAAGGATAAAAAAATTTTTTTTTTTTTTTTTTTTTTTTTTGAGACAGAGTCTTGCTCTGTTGCCCAGGTTCTGTCTTCAACTTCCACCTCCCAGGTTCAAGTGATTATTCTGCCTCAGTCTCCCAAGTAGCTGGGACTACAGGCATGGACCACCAGGCCTAGCTAATTTTTGTATTTTTAGTAGAGACAGGGTTTCATCATATTGGCCAGGTTGGTCTCGAACTCCTGACCTCGTGATCCACCCACCTCAGCCTCCCAAAGTGCTAGGGTTACAGCTGTGAGCTGCTGCATCCAGCTGGTAAAAATCATTTTTAAGCTTTTCAAAGCTGTTAGCTTTACTAGTCTAAATAGTAATTGAAATAAATTCTTCACAGCAGTTTGCCAGGTCCCCCCTGCTTATAAAGATAAACGTTAATGTCAATATTGATTCTGTGTGTATCCGGGAGTGTGTCTTGCTTCATTATTTCTGCATGGAGGAAAGGACCTGGGCAGACTGCTTGTATCAAGTCAGTGGTTGCCAGATGCCCTTCTTACTTAACACACTTTCAAAAAAGGAACAGGTAACACAAACCTAAACTTTCAAGAGCCAGGTTCATTGCAAACTGATGCAGCAGTTAGTCATTTTCTTCTCCAAATAATATTCCTGAGGCCATTAGACCATAGAAAAGAGACTTCATTTAGAAAATATGCTTGTAGTAGCCACAGCATAAAAACAGAAATTAAATGTTACCATGAATATGACTCTTTTTGCCTTTTACATTTTATGAACTTCATTCTTAGGCACCTGTACATTTTACTTTGTTTTACAACTAAACTCAGCCTAAAGAAAATTATCTGTAAATAGCATCTTATTTGTCCCTTACTGGGGTTTTAGATTGCTTGTTGAAAACCTGATGATGGTTTTAAAAATCAAAATTAAACCTTGTATTCTTTTAAAAAAAAAAATTGTAAACTACGCTCAGATGGTCTCTGTTCTCTTCCCCTTTCCTCCTTAATTTTGTTTTTCTTTTTGTTTCATCTTCTTTCTCTGGGCTCCCGCCCCTACCAGCTTATTTGCATTCTGCTCCAGCTGGTTCTTGAGTCACTTTCCTGGAGGCAGCACTTCAAGTCCAATTAGAGTGGCAGCGGAGCAGGAGATAGCCAAAATGAGAGTGCTGTAGGAGAGAGGCTTGTTTTTGTTTTTTATTTTAATATGTTCCCTTATGGGTCTTGAAAGATGGAAAGTATTGTCCTTTAACCCTTGCTACTGTAGCTAACACCTGCTCAAAATGCATAGCATCCAGTGGCAGGGATGCGCTTCAACCTCCCAAAAACTGCATTATTCAAAATGTTATTTGGCATCCATTTTTTTTTTTAGACATGTTACCCAATAAGCCAAACTTTTCTGGGTCCCTTCCTTTAAGGTAAATGAAACCCATCAGTCATTATTACTAACTTATGCTCAAAAGCCTCTGTTCTCTGTTTTTTTAAATATAGAAGAAGCATTTATACACACAGCATTTACTCATTGTTAAGCCCTGCAGTGACATTTGGTTGCAGCTAGCATTGTGATATTGAAAAGCAGGTTCTTTTGTTCACCCCTGTACACTGTGTCCCAGTTTCAAAACATCCTGGCACTCACCTTGGGGATGGCTCCAGTCCTGTGGATCACGGGCACAGAAAAGACAGGTGGAAGCACTATCGTAATTAATCTTATCTGTGATCAGTATCTTTGGCAGATATTGTTCCACTGTTATGATCTCCCCCACCCAATTTTTAAATTAAAATTTGAATTTCAGAGTTTTGTTTCATTTGGTTTGGTTTCTTGCCACAACTGCACTTACGTGTTATACCTCAGCTTTCAGCATCACACTTGGTTGAAGGTGTTTTTTGGGGTCAGTCAAAACATTTAAATAGCGTAATGGTAATCCTAATATTTATATTCATGACAGGCACCAACTGGGGACTAGAGGGATTTTCAACTGCCTTATTATTGAAAGTTCTATCAATTTATATTCAAAATTAAAGCCATTGAGGTCACTGAAATAAAAAATATACAAATAATCCATGGGTTTGAAAACTGTTCTTGTGATAAAGGGCCTGCTATTCTAGCATAAATAACAAAAAGAAAGCTCAAGAAGGGACCAATAGACCAGGTTTGGGAATACTAGTTATTTGCCATAAAATGCAGTTGCAAAGACAGATAATGATATATTTTAAGGATTTCTTTAAGAATCCTAACTTCTTCTCACGGACACCAGTGCAGGAAAGAGAAAGTAGTTGTAGGGTGCCATCTGGAGGGATCGTGGTGAGAAGTGCCTGACATTCAGCCCCCTTAGGAATCCAGGTCATGGGCATGAGGTGGTTTCCTACAGGTAATTAAGTCCCTGCTGTGACCACATGGTCTCAGTGTCTACACTGATCACACAATATTTCTGAAATCACTAAGCCTTTCCACAGCACTGGGGTTCTGCTGATTCTGAATCTCTTTGGGGTCTTGCCCACAGTGTCCTCTGAAACACATAATCCCCCCTCCACCCCTCAGTTTATTTTCTTACCTGAAGGAAAGAGTGGCTGTTGAAGTTGGTATTAAATTATTTAGTGGCACTTCTAGCAGTTTCTAGTTATAGGTCTTCTGGTGCCCTATAAGTATACATTTATATCTATTTCACTTTGTACCTGAAAATATTAATTTAGAAAAGAGAAGAAGACAATCAAAATTCTAATTTTTGTTCTAATTCCTATTGCCTTTTCTTCTCCTGAACAATGTCAGGGCAGGAGTGCCCTAGGAGTATACAAAGAAGCCCTGTGGTTAACCAAATGTCGGTGGTAGGGATGGAGCAGCTATGTAATTAGCTCACCGTGCCTGCAGCTGACTGCTCATTCTCTCCACACGGGCTGGAGAGAAGCAGTTGCACATGCCATTCTTGTAGCCACTGCTAATGGCAGAGTCACCTCCTCTAAAAGGAACACTCCTGTCCTTTAAAACATGGCCTTTATTGTTTAATGGTATTCTGGAAGAAGAAAATGATTTGCAATACCCTAGAGGTCCTTTATGTATAAAAAAAATTGTTTTAAACATTTAACATTTTGAAATTGGCCTATGGCATAGAAATCTTTTACATAATCATACATTTTGCAGCCATTCGAGGTCATATTTTCTCATATCTTAACTTTTCCTAGCCATGTATTTGTTTTAACATTTGGTCCTGTTCAAGTGCCAAGGCAAAGATTGTCTTTGAAGACAGTGATTCCACTAGAGTCATTGAGAAAAAATTGACAAAAACATTTCATAAAAAATACATCACATTTCATTATGTAAAAAAACCATATATGTATATGTGTGTGTGTGTATACACACACACACACACACACACACACACATATATATATGTATATATATATTTAGGTATTTGAATGGAATTAACAAATCAAAGATACAATGATAATCACGTTTTTTCATTGTGCTCAGTGTAAAGTGACACATACTGAAAGAAACCAGAAATTCCCACCCAGTGAATAAATGAAACATGTTCCAAATAACAGCCTATCATCTACTATCTTTGAGTTAGGAACAGTGGCTCACAGCTGTTCTGTTTTGCATTGTTGGCAAGAATCCTTTTTCTTCCTTAAATTTTTATCTTTTTATTTATTTATGATTCTGCATCTTATAGTTTTCCAGCCATGTAAGGCTTACTTCTAGGACATACAGTATGCAATCCATGCAGTCTTGAAAACCTTCCTTTTTATTATTTTTCAGTGAATAAATGATCTAAACTTCTTCTTTTATATAACAAAATTAACATGGTTACTCTTCATCCTCAAGACCATCCCAAGGAAGCTATCTCCAACTGTGTCTTGACACTCAGGTCATAAGTTTGACATAGCACTTAACATTTTGCTTAATAAGAATCATTATGTGTGTATGTATATGTGTTCATACATGTATATATGTGGACATATACACAAATACTTTGATTTTGTTGATAATCATATTGTTTGAATAAATAAATATCCCCTTCTTCATTAAATTTGCAAATTTTGTGAAGGCAAGACAGTCTAATCATTTAATTATCTTATCCTCATGTTAGCTTGGTACCTAGCACTAAGGCAATCAGAATGTTTCTCAGATGAATGACTGATTGGGTCTCTGTAGTGTACCCATGGCAAGGAGATATTAAGCAATTTTTGTAATGGTGGCCAGCAGGACAGAAACCTTACTTCATATGTGCTTCTTGAAGAATGGTGCTATACTACCAGGGAGCAGCCTGTTCTCAACCATTTTCTAAACCATTTTTTACCAGGGTGCTATTTATAGGAAGAGTGGAGAAGCAGTCTATCACCTGGATAGCACATATGCAAAAAGTCTGCATATGCACTTGGTAGATAAAGAACAGGTAGCCTACTTGTGACAAGTAGAATTTCCAGTCACAGGAGGAAAATAAAGAGAAGTGAAACAAAGATTTGCTAAATTATTGAGTTAGGTAGCATATTAATTTATTAATAATTGAAAAGAGAAAAAACTTTTAAACACTGATAATAATTCCTGACAACAGCACTTATATGTATGCACATAAAGCTTTGTGGAATTATCTATTTAATTTGCGTGATTCTTTTAAGTAGGTATCATTTTCTCCATTTTATAGATGAGAGACCTGAGACTTGAAGAGGTGAAGTAACTTATCAAGGGTCACAAACTAGTAACTAGTATCAGCATTTGGAATGCGGATATAGATGTGCTACTAAAAGCTCCAGAGTTAGTGCTTGTAATTACTTGAACCACACTAACTGATAAAAGTTGTCATCATTTATATTGAATATAAAAAGACTTATAATGCCTAAAGTATACTCATGCAGTCTTGAAAACCTTCCTTTTTCTTATTTTTCAATGATGAATAAATGCAAAAGTTATGTAAGTGCTTGCCTTTTAATAACATTTCAAAGCTTGCCTCATAGTCCAGATAAAATTAAGTTTACTGCAGCTACAACTTCCTGTGATCCAGGTCTGTTCCAGATTCCCCTAAAGATTCTGACATTAAAATCAATGGAATGTCTTTTAATATTTCAGATGGAGTTGGCTGTGGGTCCATTCTGTAGACGAGTATCTGATTTAGGAAAGTCCTATCGAATGCTGAGATCATTCAGGTAAGACTGAACTCTTTGTTAATACATTCATATCCTCCAGGCAAATAAATCCTTTCTTTCTGTGCAGGTGGAACTTCATAAGATTGCCAGTATTCAGCCATTTTTAATCTACAACAGTGGCAATTTCATGACTCATCTTAGAAAGTATTCAAATCAGAAATCCATATAGAAATTTATGCAGTGACTAATAAGTTAGAGGGTATGTGTATTTTTTAGTCACAGTTCACAAGATTAAGCTGGTAAATTATGCTCTTCTTAGGGAGAATTTTTTTTAAATTGTTAGCTTCCCATTCTTACAGAAATGTGTTGAGTAGTAATACTAGGCAATTCATAATTATATAGATGTCTTTTTCTGAAATTTTCATTTATCATTTTTAACTCGGACCTTTTAACTTCTAAAAGGTCAAAAGTTACATTCGAAGATACAGATACAACAAAACTATTGAATGAAGTCTTTAAAGAATGGAGTGCAATGATGAAATGCAGATAATTACTATAAATGTAATGGCCTAATGCAGTTGAGCACAAAATTTAGTATTGAGCTTCCTAGAAATCACATTACAAAAAAACACAAGATTTGATTCATATTCATGATCTAGCAGAATACAAGTTTAATAGAAAAGTTCTTGTCAGTGCTGAACACTTAGATTTTTTCAACTCAGATTTTAAGGAACATTGAATAATGACTGGGGTCTTCACTAGCAGATATTTAGAAGATAAGGAGATGTTATTCATATGGCTGTTTATTCAATAAACCAGAACTTTGTAAGTCCATTACATCATGGCACACATAGAAGAAGATATTTTCTTTCAAAGACTCTGAAGAAACCGATTTTTTTTTTTTCTTTTTTTGAGACAGCCTTCCTCTGCCACCCAGGCTGGAGTGCAGTGGCACGATCTTGGCTCACTGCATCCACCACCTCCTGGGTTCAAGCGATTGGCTGAGCAGCTGGGATTAGAGGCACACACTGCCATGCCCAGCTAATTTTTGTATTTTTAGTAGAGATGGGGTTTCTCCATGTTGGTCAGGCTGGTCTCAAACTCCTGATCTCAAGTGATCCCCCCACCTTCACTTCCCAAAGTGTTGGGATTACAGGTGTGACATGTGTAAGCCACCACACCTGGCCTAGGCTGTTATTTTTTATAGCCCCAGTCCCATGTTTAGTTGTTTATCACATGTGTATATATCAAATAATGCTAATTTAGCCTGGCCAACATTGTGAAACCCCATCTCTACCAAAAAGTACAAAAATCAGCCAGGCATGGTGGCCCACGCCTGTAGTCCCAGCTGCTCGGGAGGCTGAGGTGGGAGAATCACTTGAACCCAAGAGGCAGAGGTTGCAGTGAGCCGAGATAGTACCACTGCACTCCAGCCTGGAGATAGTGCGACCCTGTCCCCCCACCCCCCCACCAAAATAATAATGCTAATTTTCCTGTTTCTGAGGCAGAGTGGCCTTTATGTAAGCACTTTAAAAGTTGTGTCACAGTATGGAGATACAAGGTCTGAGGATATGTTTCACCCAAGACATTCCATTTTAAGCCATTTAAGATGGGAATTTTCTGTCAGCCTTCCTATTTCTCACATGAGGAAAAGAATCTCTAAAGGAACATTTAAAGTTTGGGCGACACCTTCTAATACCTATTTATAGAATAAAGAATTGATTGATCAATGTATAATTTTAATAGTCCTACTTTTTTTTATAGCTAGCTTTTCGTGGAGTAACAGGTTTCAAACTTTTGACCATGACCCACAGTAAGATACTTTGTATTGTCGTTTGGCATATGCTTGCATGCAAACATGTGAACACACTCAAATCTATATACATATACATGGACACCCATACGTATGGTTCATGAAACAGTAATTACCCTTCATGTGATAGCCTCTAACATTTCTATTTCATTTGATTATTTTAACCCACTAAATTAGTTTTATGACCCACTCATAGCCTGCATCCAGCAATTTCTCAACTTTCTCACAGGGCCCTTAACTCTTGAACTTTAGGTGCTGTAGTGACAGGGAGCCAAGTTTCTTTCTTTCCACAAACTGTGAAGATTTATGCCTTTTTATCTTGGGATTCTGGTATCTCTGAGCTTCCTCCTGCAGATGACCCCTTAGCTCCCAAGGCCTCAGGCACAGAAGAATAATTGTTTCTTGCCTATGGAGTATCCTTCATAATTTAATTGGAAAATTCCAACAGAGATATTTTTATATATACCAATATATTTCTCCAGTTATATTGAATCTACAGAAATCTACTGAATTAATCCTAGTACTTTCTCAGTTGTTTGATGGGACTGATACAACTGTTTTATAAAAAGCTTAGGATTAACTGGATCAAGAAATAAAATGGAAGCATAATATAGTACCATGTTCAAATCCAGCCCTGGTATACAAGAATGTTTTCAGTCCTATTGATTGAGAAGAAGAGAGATGTGAGCATGTGCCATGGCCTCTGCCCCGCACCATGGTTGGGAAAGCCCTGGCCCTGCCAGCTTCTTTGCAGTTGTCATGTGAAGAGAATTGACTCAAGAAAGTTTGCCCAAGTTGTGGGTCCTACCAGATTCCTTCCTGGAGAGGAGTAAATCAGTACAGAGCCATCTTTTTTCTAATAACCTAATTATAGGCCCTCTGTTTTGCCTGCCTACAAAATCTTGTTAGAAAGCTGCCTCTTTTTCAAAAATGAGTCCTGAGCAGTTGCAGTAAAGAGCTTACTCTTATAATGTGTATACTTCTTCCATCTGTGCTGGGGGCTGTGACAAAGAATAGGCATCATCCAGTGACCACGTACATATTAGACCTTGGCTCTTGTTCATGGATCTTCTCACCAAAGACTCTGAATCAAACTACAACCAGTTGGATGGTAATCCGTAGGAGATTGTTTGAATAAAATATGCCAAATTCATAGGATCAAATATATGCAGACATTAGCAGTAATGGTATTAGTTAATATCCGGTAAAATGAAAAATATTCCCTAGTATATCACTAAATTAAAAAAAAACAAAACAAAACAGGTGACTAAGCAGTATATTATATGACCTCTACTATTTTTAAAATAATAGCATTTACTAGCCTGGGCAACATGATGAAACCCTGTCTTTACAAAAGATAGAAAAACTAGCCAGACTTGGTGGTGCACACCTGTGGTCCCAGCTACTCAATAGCCTAAGGTGTGAGGACCTGAGCCCAGGGAGGTCAAGCCTGCAATGAGTTGTGATTAGGCAGCTGCACTCCAGCCTGGGTGTTAGAGTAAGACCCTGTCCCAAAGCATAAAGTAAATAAATAAAAGTATTTGTTTGAATGGAGAAGAAAAGACAAAAAGGAAAAACATGAGAATATCTTTGAGTAAGATTGTCACTTGGGGTTCTTCTTTTAGGATTTTCATATTTTTTAAATTTTCAGCCTTATTTTTGTAGTCAGAAAAGTCAATAAATACTATTTTTAAATCCCTCTTGCATTGTTTTTCCCATTGAAAACATAACCATGGAACTAAAAAGTAATGAAGAAAGAACTCAAACATTACCCAATAAAGAGCAGGTCGGAGTTGACAAGAAAAGCAGGCAGCCAAACAGCCAAAATCCAGTAGATTGCAATAGCCACAGAGGGCCTCGGTTCGAATTAGGGGCAGTGGCTGCGGGGGAGGACAACGGGTTCAGTTCAGGGGGCCCCTTTATAATGGAAGATGACAGTGGCAGCCAGAGAGTTTCCAGTCCAGACCCCACCCAGCGTGTGTACACGTACACATGCTCTCTCGTGCTCTCTCTCTCTCTCTCTCACACACACACAGACACGTGCACGTGTGTGCCTTAGTAGGCACTCCCTTCCCCCATCATGCAGCCATCTGCCACAGGGCACCTTCTTCTTGATGGTGATATTAGTGGACTATTTATGTGAGCTGGCAAGCTTCTTGCATACATTTAAATTTTACTGTCTACATTATAGTTTCTCAGGCAGCAGGAATCCTTTCGTACTCAGTAGAGAATGCTGCCTTGGAAAGCTGCTGACATTAGTGATTTGCCCCTGGGTGATTTGTATTTCTACACAAGACACACATCAGAGCTGTAGAGACCCCATATTTATCCGCCTGTCTGCAACATGGCATTATTCCCTTAGTAGTGTTTGTGAGGTTGTTACCTCAGCTCCTCCTGGCCAGAGGCCACAAGGCTGTGACCCTTGACATTGTCAGTATAGATCTTTGTAAGGCAAAGGACAGAAAAGGGACCAAAGGTTCTTCACCAGCTCAGGGGCACAGACCCTGCCTTCAGGCAGGCCTTACCACCTTTGCTCCTGAAGGGACAGCTTGTCCCTGATGATGTCCACAGTCTGCTATACTGGAAGCTCATTTCCATCTAAGGCTTAATGAAAGGGCAGTGAAAGCTGTCAGGAGATAGGGGCTGTGTTCTGATGGATCTTTTAGCATGAGGAGCGGTAGAAGAAGAAAACCATCAATAACTAGAATGTAGTGTTCCTTTTTATTTTTCTTATTTATTTATTTATTTATTTATTATTTTTATTTTTTTAAAGATGGGGTTTCACTATGTTGGCCAGGCTGGTCTTGAACTCCTGACCTCAGGTGATCCACCCGCCTCGGCCTCCCAAAGTGCTGGGATTACAGGCGTGAGCCACCATGCCCAGCTGAATGTAGTGTTCCTGTTGATTGTTTTTTATTGTAGGAGTGATGACAGTTTTCTGGGTCTATGGTTTGTATTGATGATTCTTTATTGATTCAAATTCCAAACTGTGCCTGAATGTTTATAGAACTAAAAGAAGACCATCTCTGCAGCTTCTGTTTTTAGCACCTTTAACACTAAGACCCCTCAGATGCATTCTGTCTTTTCTTTCCACTTGTGAATCTGGGGCCCTTAACCCATCCCTAGAAATAACTGTTTCTCTGAGGTTTCTGGATTCTTAATTCTAAGTTTCAAATTTCAGTGTCATGGCCAGAAGGCAACTACCATCTTGGACATGGTTGTTTTGTTGCTCTTTGCTATAACTTTGACAGTGCCAGGAGCACCTAGGTAAACATAAAGGGTTGAATATTTGCTTTATCATCATTTTTATTATTTCTGAAAACTTTTATTCGGTTATTCATTTTATGCCAAGCCTGTGCTAAGTGTTTTGCTGATAGTTTCTCATTTAGCCCTCACAGCACTTAAAAGTTAGTATGATCCCCATGAGGCACCTGAAACCCACAGCAGCAAAGTGGGAGAATCCGAGAGCCACATTTCAGACCCACACTGCCTGATTGCAAAGCCTGTGCTTGTAACCACTATACCCCACATCTTATTCTAGAAGTTTCTGTTTGTTTTTATTCTGGATGGTCCTGGAACAGCATTTGAACGATTGCAGGTATCATCCAGGAAAATCAGAAAGTTTTAAAGAGAATCTAAACTCGCCACTTTGGTGGCCACCTCCTGCTGCTCAATAGCCTCATCTCACTGTCTTCTGCTGCATTCAGGCTCCCAGACAGGACACAAGGAACATTCAGCCAAATGTACACTTTTATTTGTAGAGATTGTCTGCCCAAATCCCTGCCTCCATTCCTACCTGGTCTGCTGGTATAGACAATCTAAACTGAGAAAAGGACATTTCTAACCTCTCTACTTCCAACCCAAATCACCCTCCTGCTTCAGTCTCTCCTGGGACCCACATGGCCCCTTGTGCCACAAACTCGGCCTCCCTAAAAAATCTCCATAGAAATGCTCACTTTCTGCAGGCCTCCAGCACTTTCTTTTCTCTCTCAAAGGCCCTCATTGTGTCCTGTGCAGGGAGCATGGCCACCTGTGCCCCACCCCCTGAAGAGAATCGTGTTCCTTCTCCTACTCTTTGATTTCTGTGCTGGTTCCAGATCTCAGTACACATACTCAGTGGTCTTGCTGCCTTCCCAGGCCCTTCTACAAGAGGAGGTCAAGATGAGGTTGTGGCAGGTGGCATGGAAGAGAACGATGCCTGTATCTGTCTCAGGGTACCACTAAAGTTGGATGTGGACACGGAAGTAGCAGAATTTTTAGCTTACTTTACTTCATGATTGGCCTTAACAAGCTGTCAGAAGACTGACAGCTGCATAGCTATGAGGCGTTTAAATGTGAATCTTGCTGAGCAGAAATGCAGTTGTTTTTTTTTTAATGGGACCTAACACGACAAATTAACACTACCTTCAACCTGTAAAGTTTAACCTTGAAAGTGCTGCTATATTTAGAATATTATCCTCTAAGAATGATATTGTGGCATTTGGTGTATCTGCATTTTATAACACCTTATTTTCTTTTGTTTCATAAAGTACTTTAGATGGTTATTTATTTTTTAACTTTCTGGTGTTTCAAATTCCACCTGGAATCAGGGAGAAGGGAGTGCTCAAGCTGTGTTCTTCAGCCTCTTAAAATAAGCACCCAAAATAAAATGTCCGTGTTTGATGTTTACAGGTAATTATGACAGTGATGCACAATACAGAATCAAATCTAGTTTTGCTTTTCGTGGATCTTTTGACAGCCCTATTGAAAGGGACAGGTGGCCAAGCGTGGTGGTTCACGCCTGTAATCCCAGCACTTTGGGAGGCCAAGGCGGGTGGATCATGGGGTCAGGAGTTCAAGACCAGCCTGACCAACATGGTGAAACCCTGTCTCTACTAAAAATGCAAAAAAAAAAAATAGCCAGATCTGGTGTCGCATACCTGTAATCTCATATACTCGGGAGGCTGAGGCAGGGGAATTGCTTGAACCAGGGAGGTGGAGGTTGCAGTGAGCCAAGATCACAGCACTGCACTCTGGCCTGGGTGACAGAGCAAGACTCCATCTCAAAAAAAAAAAAAAGGGACAGGTGAGGCTGGGTGCGGTGGCTTACGCCTGTAATCCCAGCATTTTGGTAGGCTCAGGTGGTGGATCATGAAGTCAAGAGCTTGAGACCAGCCTGGCCAGCATGGTGAAACCCTGCCCCTACTAAAAATATAAAAATTAGTCGGGCATGGTAGCATGCGCCCGTAATTCTAGCTACTCAGGAGACTGAGGCAGGAGAATCACTTCAACCCAGGAGGTGGAGGTTACAGTGAGCTGATATTGTGCCACTGCACTCCACCCTGGGTGACAGAGTGAGACTGTCACTCTGGGGAGGTGATTACCCAAAAGATTCCATTTTAAAATGAGCTGGTTTTTTTTACCAGGCCTGGCTTAGACAGGCATCTCAGCCAGCAACTTCCATGTGGGCTGGGCTGCTAGACATGTTGTTATGTGCATGTAGTGTTCAGATTGTTTCCTCTCCTTGTCTCTCTCCCCCCTTATCCTTCCCCTTCTACCCTTCTTTCCTTCCTTGTATCATTTACGGTTTGCATAAAGAATATATTGGAGAAAAATAAAAATACAAATATTCAGACCTTAAAACTAACTTAATTGCTATAGATAAGTTTCAAACTTGGCTTTAAACTTCATGAAGCCAAAGATAAGAAACAATCAGCTATCTGATTCTCATTATCAGAAGGAAGAAAATATATTAATTCCTAAGAGAAAGTTAAGCATTTCTTAGCACTTAATTCTAAAGTACTTATAAGGACTTTTATGTAGAGAGCTTTATATAGGAAGTACTGAGAGAGGGGAGGGCCAAAATTCTTGATTACCTTCCTGTTGTAGAGGTAGTATAGGATTCCATATGGCTACTCTTCATTAACAATCAAGGACTGTCTCATAGGACTGAAGCTCCCCACCCCCAGGTCTTGTCACATTATAAACTAGGGTTTGAGATGAATCCTACAATATCACATGGCATGAACAAAGAATGGGCTTTAATGGGGAAAGGGAAAAACTCAAAGGACTAATGTAGCGTTGAACATGACAACCAGGGACAGCAGGACAGAAGTGAAAGCATGAGGCCTGGTGCCATGGCTCATGCCTGTAATCTCGGCACTTTGGGAGGCCACCGCAGGTGGATCACTTGAGGTCAGGAGTTCGAGACCAGCCTGACTAACATAGTGAAACCCCATCTCTACTAAAAATACAAAAAATAGCTGGATGTGGTGACAGGCACCTTTCGTCAGCTACTTGGGAAGCTGAGGCAAGAGAATCACTTGAACCTGGGAGGTGGAGGTTGTAGTAAGCCAAGATGGCACCACTGCACTCCAGCCTGGGCAACAAAAGTATGCCCCCCCCCAAAAAAAAAAAAAAAAAAAAATAGTGAAGGCATGAGTCCTGCTATCCTATCCCTCAAAGTCCCTTTTTGGGGCCTGGGCACACCAGACCTACAATGTGAACTTGTGACCCAGTGGAGGGACTTCTCACTACCCCTTTTCCCTGCAATAGCTGAAACATGAGAGCAGCCTCGTCACCACAAGCCGGTTAGTGTCATGGGCTGGGTTTGGAGTTTAGGGAGCTGTCTGGTAATATCAGCTGCTCAGTATCCAGGGACCACAGGGCTGTAAGATACTTCATCTTTTTCTGTTAGGGACAAATAGTGACCAGTCTATGGAAAGCAGAGCTGAGGCATAGCCTTGTCACCCTTCCAACCC
Source organism: Sapajus apella (assembly GCF_009761245.1). Taxonomy (NCBI): domain Eukaryota; kingdom Metazoa; phylum Chordata; class Mammalia; order Primates; family Cebidae; genus Sapajus; species Sapajus apella. The sequence continues at coordinate 33,666,313 of NW_022436947.1, forward strand.
AGTGTCAGCTTCGAGACCTTTAAGACACCACCACCCATTACCCCAAAGGATCTTAAGGTCACACCAGGTTAAAATAATTCTGAAAGAGACTGTGATGATATGCTTCAAGTGGTTAAGTGACTAGAGGTCCATTTTGACCCAAAGGTAGAATTTGGAGTACCTGGAGAGGTAATAATTGTGTGACCTTCAAATGATAATCCTGTACACATTAGTTTTCTCAGATAGGCTTTTCTATACAAAATTACACTTTCTTCCAGGGTTCTGTTTCTGGCTGTGAGTCAGTATAGCTGTTCTAGAAACAGGATGAGTAGTTGCTACAGTTGGTGTTCTAATAGAGGATGCATCGCAGAGTGAAGAGCCAGGCTTTCTGGGTTTGAATCCTTGCTTTGCCACTTATAGCTTTTACTTGATTTCTCTATGCCTTGGTTTACCCGTCTGTAAAATGGGGATGTAATAGTACCTAACTCATAGGATTTTTAGAAGAATAAATGAGTTAACATATATTTGTTTATTGTCTATACTTATGGGGATATAAAGTGATATTATATGTATACAGTGTGGGATGATTAATTCAGACTAACACATCACCTCAGATACCTAGCATTTTTAGTGGTGAGAGCATTTAAAATTCTATTAGCAATTTTGAAATGTATTATGCATTACTACTAACTTTAGTCACCATGCTATGTAATAGATTTCAAAAAAACATCTTCCTCCTGTCTAACTGTAACTTTGTACCCTTTGACTAAAACCTCCCCATATCCTCCCCCTCTTAGACTCTGGTAACTACCATTCTGCTCTCTGCCTCTGTGAGTTCTATTGTTTAAGATCCCACAAATAAGTGAGACCATGTGGTATTTGTCTTTCTGTGCCTGGTTTATTTAACTTAATGTAATGCCCTCCAGGCTCATCCATGTTGTCGAATGACAGGATTTCCTTCTTTTCGAAGGCTGGTTAGTATTCTGTTTTGTATATATGCCACATTTTCTTTATCTACTCATCCATTGATGGACACTTAGATTGATTCCATAACTTGGGTATTGTAAGTAATGTTGTAGTGAACATGGAAGCGGAGCTATCTGTTCAACATGCCGATTTCCAGTCTTTAGGATATGTACTTAGAAGTGGAATTGCTGAGTCATATGGTAATTCCATTTTTAGTCTTTTTCAGGAACTGCCATACAGTTTTCCAAAATGGTTGTATTAATTTACATTCCCACCAACAGTGTACAAGGGTTCCCTTTTCCCCACACTCTCACCACACTTATCTTTCATTTTTTTAAATAATAGCCATTCTGACAATTGTGAAATGATTGATATCTCATTGTAGTTTTAATTTGCATTTTCCTTACAGTCAGTGATGTGGAGCATTTTTTCATATATCTGTTGGTCATTTATATGAATTCTTTTGAGAAATGTCTATTCAGGTTTTTTTGCACATTTTTTAATTGGGTGGTTTTCTTGCCATTTTTGTGTTCCTTACAGATTTCAAATGTTAACTTATCAGATGTATGGCTTTCTTCCAATCTATCAGTTGTCTTTTTACTAAGTTTCTTTTGCTGTGCAGAAGCTTTTCAGTTTGATGTAATCCCAATTGTCTCTTTTTTCTTTTGTTGTCTCAGCTTTTGGGGTCAAATCCAAAAAGTTACTTCACAGACCAATGTCATGGCGCTTTCCCCCATGTTTTCTTCCTTCTAATATTGTTACAGTTTCTTTTCAAGACCACACCTTGACTTTTTTTCATTTTGAATTAATTTTTATAAGGTATGACATAAGGATCCAATTGATTCTTCTTTAGGTGGATATCCAGTTGTCCCAGCACTCTCTGTAAGAGAGGTTGTCCTTTTCCCATTGTGTTTTCTTGGCTCCTTTGTTGAAAGTCAATTGACTGTAAATGTGTGGATTCATTTTTGGGGTCTATATTCTGTTCTGTCCCTCAGTGTTTCTATTTGTATGCCAGTACCATGCTGTTCTAATTATTATATAGTTCTGTAATGTAGCTTAAAATTAGGTAGTCATACCTCCAGCTTTGTTATTTTTACTTACTATTGCCTTAGCTAATCAGGGATTCTTGTAGTTCCATATGAATTAAAGGATTATTTTTTCTATTTCTGGGAAAAATGACATTGGAATTTTCATAGGGATTGCATCAAATTTGCAGATTGGTTTGGATAGTATAGACTTTTTTTTTTTTTGAGACGCAGTTTCGCTCTTGTTACCCAGGCTGGAGTGCAATGGCGCGATCTCGGCTCACCGCAACCTCCGCCTCCTGGGCTCAAGCAATTCTCCTGCCTCAGCCTCCTGAGTAGCTGGGACTACAGGCACATGCCACCATGCCCAGCTAATTTTTTGTATTTTTAGTAAGACGGGGTTTCACCATGTTGACCAGGATGGTCTCGATCTCTTGACCTCGTGATCCACCCGCCTCGGCCTCCCAAAGTGCTGGGATTACAGGCTTGAGCCACCGCGCCCGGCCAGTATAGACATTTTAACAGTATTCTTTTGTTCTGTGAACACAGAATAGCTTTCCATTTATTTATGTCTTTGTCAACGTCTTTCATCAATGCTTTACAGTTTTTAGTGTACAGATCTTTCACTTTATTGGTTACGTTTATTCTTAAGTATTTTGTATTTTTGTAGCTATTATAAGTGGGTGTTTTCTTGATTTCTTTTTCAGATCATTCATTGTTATTAATTAGATTTGTCTTAATTTTGTATCTGTGACTTTATTCCTTTATTCTATCTTTTGGTTTCAGATATATAAGATTATTTTGTATCCTGTGACTTTATTCCTTTATTAATTCTGTCTTTTTGGTTTCAGACATATAAGATAATGTCATATGCAAACAGGTAATATTTCATGTCTTTCTTCTCTATTTGAATGCCTTATCTTTCTTTCTCTTGCCTAACTGCTCTGTCAAAGACCTCCAGTAGGATAATTAATAAAAGTGCTTGCTGACAGTGGACATCTTTGTCTTGTTCCTGATCTTACAGGAAAAGCTTTCAACTTTTCACTATTGAGTACAATGTTAGCTATAGGCTTATTGTATGTGGCCCTTAATTTGTTGAGAGTTTTTATTATAAAAGGGTGTTGAATTTTGTCAAATGCTTTTTCTGCATCTAATAAAATAATCATATGGTTTTTGTCTTTTGTTCTGCTGATATGCGTCACATTTATTGATGTATATATGTTGACCCATCCTTGCATCCCAGAGAGAAATCTCATTTGATCATTGTGAATAATCCTTTTTATGTGCCATAGAATTGGGTTCGTTAATAATTTGTTGAGGATTTTGTATCTACATACGATGAACATAGAGTTCATCAAGGATATTGTCCTATAAGTTTCTTCTTTTGTGGCTTTTGTGGCTTTAGTATCAGGGCCTCCTAAAACTAGCTTGGAAGTATTCCTTCCTTTTTTATTTTTTTGGGGACAAGTTTGAAAAGGATTGGTATTAGCTCTGTATACCTTTTGTAGAATTCACCTGTGGAGCCATCAGGTCCTGGGCTTTTCTTTGTTTGGAGGCTTTTTATTATGGATCCAATCTCTTTACTCATTATTGGTTTATTCAGATTTTCTGTTTCTTCTATTTCTATTTTCTGTTTCTTTTTGATTCAGCGTTAGCAGGTTATATGTGTCTAGGAATTTTATCCATTTTTTTCTAGGTTACTGAATTTGTGGCCATATAATTTTTCATAGTAATCACTCATGATCCTTTGTATTTCAGTGGTATCAGTTGTAATATCTTCTCTTTCATTTCCAATTTTATTTGAGTCTTTCTTTTTTAGTCTAGTTAAGGGTTTGTCGATTTTGTTTAACTTTTCAAATTGTTTTGTTGATTGTTTTTCCCTGGGTTTCTAGTTTATATTTATTTCTCCTCTGATCTTTGTATTGTTTTCCATCTGCTAACTTTTGGCTTAAATTGATTCTTCTCTTGTTTCTTGAGGTGTACCATTAGGTTGTTTATTTGAGATATTTATTTAAGTATTTGTTGCTATAAATTTCCTTCTTAGACCTGCTTTTGCTGTATCCCATACGTTTTGGTATGTTGCATTTCCATTTTCATTTCTTCCGAAATGTTTTTTTGATTTCTCTTTTGTTTTCTCCTTTGACCCATTGGTTATTAGGGGCATATTGTTTAATTTCCACATATTTGTGGCATTTCAAAGTTTTCTTCTATTATTGATGTCTAGTTTCATACCATTGTGATTAGAAAAGACACTAGATATGATTTCATTTCTCCTAAATTTGTTCAGACTTGGTTTGCAACCTAATATATGATATATCCTGAAGCAAGATATGTGTGCACTTGAGAAGACATGTATTCTCTTGTTGTTGAATAGGATATGCTGTATATGTCTTTTAGGTCCATTTGGTCTAAAATGTAGTTCAAGTTTACTGTTTCCTTATTAACTTTCTATCTGGATGATCTGCCGTTGTTGAAAGTGGGATATTGAAGTCCCCTACTATTACTGCATTGTAAGTTATTTCTTTTTTAGATCCTTTAATATTTGCTTTACGTATTTAGATGCTCTAATGTTCGGTACGTATATATTTACAATTGTTATATCCTCCTGATGAATTGACACCTTTATCATGATGACTTTCTTTACCTTTTTTTGTTGTTTTGAGCTAAAACCTATTTTGTCTGATAAAGGTATAGCTAACCCTGCTTGCTCTCAGTTTCCATTTGCACGGAATATCTTTCTTCATACTTTCTCTTTTATTCTGTGTGTCCTTAGAAGTCAGTTGAGTCTCTTGTAGGCAGCACGTAGCTGGGTCTTACTTTTTTAATACATTCAGCCATTTTGTCTTTTGCTGGAGATTTTAGTTCTCTTAAAATCCAAGTAAATATTGATAGGTAAGGACTTGACACTACTAATTTGTAGTCTGTTCTCTGATTGTTTTGTGGATGCTTTGTTTCCTTGTTTCTCTCTTGCTGTCCTCCCTTGTGATCTGATTTCTTTTCTGTAATGGTATGCTTTGAATTATTTCCATGTATGTTTTGTGCTTCTACTCTAGATTGTTGTTTTGTATTTACCATGAATCTTCCAAAAGCAATATGCTAATGATAGGATATTTCAAGCTGATAACAACTGAATTTTGATACATACAACAGCTGTACATGTGTATTCCCCTTCTCTACACATTTTAATATTTTGATGTCAAAATATACATCATTTTGCAATTTGTATCCCTAATTTGGGCTATAAGTTTTTTGGGGTTTTTTTTTTTTTTTTTTGAGACGGAGTTTCGCTCTTGTTACCCAGGCTGGAGTGCAATGGCGCGATCTCGGCTCACCGCAACCTCCGCCTCCTGCCTCAGCCTCCTGAGTAGCTGGGATTACAGGCACGCACCACCATGCCCAGCTAATTTTTTGTATTTTTAGTAGAGACGGGGTTTCACCATGTTGACCAGGATGGTCTCGATCTCTTGACCTTGTGATCCACCCGCCTCGGCCTCCCAAAGTGCTGGGATTACAGGCTTGAGCCACCGCGCCCGGCCTTTGGGGTTTTTTTGTTTGTTTTGAGACAGAGTCTCACTCCATCACTCAGGCTGGAGTACAGTGGTGTAGTCTTGGATCACTGCAACTACCACCTCCCAGTTCAAGCAATTCTTGTGTCTCAGCCTCCTGAGTAGCTGGGACCACAGGTACACACCACCACCCCTGGCTAATTTTTGTATTTTTGGTAAAGACAGGGTTTTGCCATGTTGGCCAGGCTGGTCTGAAACTTCTTGTCCCAAGTTACCTGCCCACCTCAACCTCCCAAAGCACTTGCAATATGCTTTGGCATAAGCCACCGTGCCCAGCCTTCAGCTATAATTTTAATAGCCTCATATTAGAGATAAAATTATTTTACAGACCACTATTGCAGTTTAGATTTTTCTGAGTGTGATTCTATATCATTTATAGCATTGTTTTTTGTGTTTTTACATATTTTATTAATTAGCAGCCTTTTATATCAGCTTAGAGAACTCCATTTAGCAATTTCAATTGGCTGGTTTAGTGCTGATGAACTCTGTTAGCTTTTGCTTGGGAAAGTTTTTATTTCTTTCCCATTTCTGAAGTATAGCTTTTTTGATTGGTAGTTATTTTCCTTCAGCACTTTAAATATATCATCTCATTTCATCCTGCCCTACAGGGTTTTTGCTGAGAATCCTCTAGTAGCCATATTGCAAGTTCTTTGTATGTAATAAGTTTCTTATTTCTTGCTGCTCTCAGAATTTTTGTCTTTGATTTTTGATAGTTTATTATGTGTGTTGGTGAACTCCTCTTTGGGCTGAATTTTTTGTACAAGTCTCCAGATGAAACTTGCTATTTAATTTTTCATTTCGGTTGCCTTCTCCATCTCCAGGATTTCCATTGTTTTTGTTGCAGTTTCTATGTCTCTGTCAAATTTCTCATTTTGTTCGTATATTGTGTTTCAGATTTCATTTAACTTTTTATTTTGTATATTCTTGTAGTTTGCTGAACTTCCTTAAGAGGATTGTTGTGTATTATTTGTCAGTCATTCCATAGATGTACATTTCTTTGGGGTTCATTATTATAGCTTTATTAGTTTGTTTTGGTGATATCATGATTCCCGTAATTCTTCTTTTTTGAGACAGAATCTCACTCTGTCATTAGTGGCACAATCTGAGCTCACTGTAACTTCCACCTCCCGGGTTCAAGCAATTTTTCTGCCTCAGCGTCCTGAGTAGCTGGGTCTACAGCTGTGTGCCATCATGCCCTGCTAATTTTTAATATTTTTAGTAGAGAGGGGTTTCACCATGTTGGCCAGGATGGTCTCGATCTCTTGACCTTGTGATCTGCCCACCTCAGCCTCCCAAAGTACTGGGATTACAGGTGTGAGCCACCGCACCCAGCCTCCATAATCCTCATGTCCTTGTATTGATGTCTGTGCATTTCAGGAGACAGCTACCTCTTCTGTCTTTTAGAGGTGTTCTTTAGTATAGATTAAACTTCATTATTTACTTTAGTCTATGATTCTGGATAAGCCAGCTGATATCAACCTCAAGGAAGCAGAGCTTGCTGTCATTTTCTTTAGTTCGCTGGGTCTCTGCCTTTGCTCTGCGTTTGGGTGGGGCTGCTCGCTGAGCTTCACCATCCAGCAGGACCACCAGTTGGGCTCTGCAGTCAAGTGGAGCTACTGGCTGGGAACTGTGATTGCCTCTGGCAGGATCACAAAGCGTATTTCTTTGCTGGGCAGTATTGCTATTTAGGTTATGCAGTTGGGCAGGTCTGCAGGCCAGACTCTAGGTTTACATGGATCACTGTTCTAGACAGACAGGTCCAGATGTTATGCTCCATAGAAATACACACTGGTAGGAATCTCCTTGCCTGAGCTGGACCCTGGGGTGGGCTCTGACACTGGGTGGAGCCATTGTTTGGAGCTGCTCTTTGGACTTCAGGGTTTGGGCAAATCTAGCCTCTGTTCTCTGCAAAAAATGCCCTGTGGTGAGCATCTCTTTTCCTGGGCAGGGCCCTGGAGTGGGCTCTGAGGCTGGGTATAGAGGCTGGCTTTCTAGGGACTCAAGCCAGGTTGAACTTCTTATTCAGCTTCTGGGAGCAGCCAACTCAGCTTTGAAGGTAAGGTAGATCATTAGCTGGTCTCTCTGATCAGGTGCCACTGCTGGCAGGAACACAGAGCTACCATCCAGATCTGCACGCTAGTCACTGCAAGCTCTACCTGCTTGATTTGTTTCACACCAGGGGATCTTGTTCTGTTGTTACTCCAATATTCCCTTTGAGGCAAGACAGTAGTAGTGGGCTTCCTTCAAAGCACCACACAATGCTAGGGAAGCTAGCATTCTGTCTACTTTCAGTTCTCTTTTCCTCTGTAGAAAATGTGGGCTTAGGAGAATCCCCCTGTGCCTCCTTGTTGACTTGGAGGAGTGATATGGTCAAGGTGAAACCATGTCTCGTACTCTTCTAATGTAGTTTTTATGTGGTTCTTTGTTCCATTAGATGTTTCAGTCTCATTCTCAAGTTTTGGGGTCTTCACAAAGATGTTCTTTTCTGTGAATAATTGTTAGTTGAATTTTCTGTGGGTGGGGAATGAAACCTGGAAATTGCTGTTCTACCATCTTGCTGACCTCACCCTCTATAAAGCTTTAAACTGTGCCTGTCACATTGTGGGTGCTATATTTGTTAGCTCTTGCGACTATTGATGATGAAAATGATGTTAAAACTAGGGGCTTTTACCTAGATGAAAACAGTGTCATCCACAAAGAGAAGGACTTACAGGGATGCCTACCAACAAAACTGAAATTTGCTCAGCTAAGTTTTCATATTTGTTTAGGTACTTGACTGATTGCCTAAAGCTCTTCAGCATTGAACACTGTGAAATTATTTGGGCCTTGCAGATTTTCAAGGCAGGTGCATCACATTATCGTGTGGCCATAAGAAGACCTTAGTCGTCATCTCATGGAACGTCTGGTTTGGAGCTTTATGGCTTTCTGGTGATAAGCAATGACTGAAATGTTTCTCCAGAAACCAAAGAAAATAAATTACAACATAATGTTATTTGATAGAAATAGATTTTTACTTGTAGAATAGCTAATATAAAGTCATCTTTCCTAATAATAATTCTGTATCTAATGAGAATCAGCTGTCTATTGAGAACATTCCTGACTCTTGACGACCTTATCATTAGTGTAGGGAAGAAGTTCACTTCTGTATTTTGTACAGGCCTTCATTCATAATTAGAGTAATTAAGGTGGGGTGAAGAAAGAGCCCAGGATACAGTGCTGTTTTACATAGTTCAGAATCACATCTGATCTGTCAAGAGATGTTGCTGCCATCTTACCACTTGAGATTCAGTGTCCACTGAATTAGAAGCTCAGGTTCTCCTAATCAGCTCTCATCCATAAGAGCTCAAAGCCAATAACAATTCAAATAATTCTTGCCAGCCTTTTGCAAAAGGTGGTATATAATTGCTGGTGGAAAGGATTCACCTCCATGCTCCTTCTATAAAATGTGAACAATGAAACCCAGAGATGTAATATAGTATAAGGGAGCTAGCATAAATTTTTGACAGAATGTTCAGCAAACTAATAACTGTACATACAAAGACATATTTGCCTTTTTGAAAAGTTGTGTAGAAAATGTTTGAGTATACTCACATTTGATTATGGCCCAAAGAAGGATTCTATTTTAAATGAAAGCTAAAAGGATTGATCAAGGTAAGAATCTGTTAGTAACAACTAGTTGAAGGCTTTACTTTTGTTCTTTATTTGCTTTTAGCTTAGTAATTAGATGAACTTTTGCTGAGCCCCCTGGATGTCAGACTTGTAGACTAGTGAACTGGGGGTTGAATGGGAGCTGAAGGGTAGATCATTAGATCAGCCTGTGAGCATGTGGGCGTGTGGGGCCGGAGGCATGTGTGCATCTCAAGGCTGAATAGGGTGGTTAAGCAGTGGAGGGCTCCTTCACTAGCCAGTCTAGGAAGAATGCTATTCTACAAGAATAATGATTGTCCCACCAAATCACCTCTTTCAGCATTGAACAGTATGAAATAACTTCTGTCTTTTCGTCTAGACCTCTCCTCTTCCAAACAAGTGAACATGTAGCCAATAGTCCTGCACTGGGGGATGTGATTCCGTTCAGCATCATTATTCAGTTTTTGTTCACGAGAGCACCTGCTGAGCTGAAATCTCCTTTCCAGGTAATAAGTAAAGTCAAACCAGATCTGTTTTGTGACTCTTCCCATTACCTTTGTGAATCCGGAGCCCCCACTCACTGAATGGTTCCTGGCCCTCCGCTGCTTTGTTTAGTCGTTGATGTCTATCTTTGACAGTGAATAGATATTAGAAAAGAAAAAGTCCCACTGCCCAGTGTCTTCTTTCTCAGCAGTGCAAAAAATTACCTGATGCATCCAGAATTTGCCTTTAATAATGATACAAGTAAATTATGTTCATAAAGAATTTTTGATGGTAGCCCCATTTTTTTTTTTTTTTTTTTTTTTTTACTGACCCACCATCACCTGGCAAATCTAGAAGGCTCCTTGTAGTCAGGAAGGTACACCGAGGCCTGTGCCCCCTTCCCACTTCCCTCAGGCAGGTGTTGGGCAGTTTCACCTTGGGAATCCTTGAGAGTGCTTTTTGTACCAGAACTTGCTGCCATTTACTGAAGAATGCTTATGCACTTTTCTCTTCTCTAATTGTGTTTCAACCCTGCAGAGGGCAGAGTGGTCCCACGCACGCTTCTCTCAGTGGCTAGATGACCACCCATCTGAAAAGGACAGGCTCCTCCTCATCAGGTAAAGCCAGATGCTCCAGAGGTACCCATCTGGGTTGAAAGCCCAGGGAGGGTGGGGATGCAGGAGAGGATGAAGCAGTGCCTGGGGGCATGGACATGTGACTGCACCTTCTGGTGGCAGGCCACCTCACTGCCCAGGCACAGGTGATGAACAGCCAGCAGTTGGAACACAACATCTTTCGCTTTCTTTCACTTCCAAACCTTCATATCCCAGATGTGCAATCCTGTGTCCCATGCACCCCTAAGGACCCTGCATTTCTACCTTTGAAAGTCATCATCTGCTTGAAAAGTCTTGCCCTAGTTCCGCATCTTTTACTTTTTTCATATGCTGCAGTTACTGAATTGGTGGAACACAGATGTGAGTGAATTTTAAAAATACTCAAGTGCAAAACAGTTCTTAGGAAACGAGAACAACCCAGCAGCCACTTGGATGCCATGGACCTCCAGTAGTGCCCCATGAATGCATTTACATACATACGCATGTGCCTGCGCACACACTTGCACATGCCCCCATGTACCCCAACCATGCCCTGGGTGCGGTGCTTTAACTGTCATATATGACTTGTTAAGCAACACTCTTCCCTGTAATTGCTCTTACCAACACCGGAGACCTTCCAGCCACCAAACATTCCCGTTTTTACCACTCTGTAGCTTTAGCTAGACTTGGCCGCCATTTCCTTCTTTAAACTCAAACTGGGACTCAGCACATTTTTACTGATGCTAAGCCCACATTTGATTGGCATGGTAGGCCCTGGGCCAGGAACTGAGGATACACAGTAAGCTGAGGTGTGGCCCTGTCCTCTCAGAGCTAGCGTTACACCACAGCCATCTTTCGGTTCTAACATCTGTTTTTTTTTTTTCTATTTCATTTGCTGAATTTTTTTCTTCTAGCCATTCCTTAAATGCTATCATTTCCCATATTTTGTTCTTCTCATCCTGCCTCTGCCTTGATCCCCAGGTGGGCTTGTCCAGACCTGTGCCTTTAGTGCCCCTTGTATACTGAAGAGCCCCCAGGTCTGTGACTGCCTATTGCATGGGGTCTTGGCCCAGTAAACTTGCTATCTTATGTCACCACCCACAGAAATCCCAACCCCAAAATGGTCAAAATAATCTTTTCTATTAAACCTTCTCATTCTTTTATCCCTGTCTTGGTTGGGAGGTCAAAGTCACCTACCTAGCCAAGCTAGAAAACCTTTATATCGTCATTCAACTCCTCTGTTAACCTTATTCCTCAAAACCACTCCATTGTGCCTCTCTAAAATAGCTCTTGAAGTCATTCTCAACTCTCCCAGGGGATCCCAATTCTGTTGGTCTGGGCCCACTGCACCCAGTGATCCTTTGTTGCCTCAGTACCAGGTGATGAGTTTTCTAAAGCTAGAGTGGCGCTGACATGATGAGGTGGTTCTAAACCATGTGTGTTAACAGAATCATTTATACAGCTTGGAACATTCCTACTGCCCAAGCCTCTCACCCTTGCCTACCTCAGAATCTCTGGGGTAGGCCTGGAATCAGGATTTGTGTATAGCTCCCCAAGAAGGTCCAGGGTGTAGCCAAGGGCATGTACCCCTGCCATAGTGGGTCATATTCCATTGCAGATGAAAGACTGCTGAGGAAGCTTTGAGAGGTCAGCAGGAAATACCAGCTTGTCAGCTTTGTTTTCAGAAGTGACCCTGAGCCCTCAAGCTTGGTGCCCAGATCCTACATAAGCCATTGGCCCTCTGGGCCTATGTGTGGATAAACATTAGCTCGGACTGTGCTCCTTTTCCTTGCTTATCTGTTACTCAGCTGTAAGCATCTGACATAGAAATGGGAGAGGTTGCCAGCCCTGTGAATGTTCCTGGTAAAATCTGCCCTCTGGCAAGGCTTTGGATTTGGGTGAGGAATTTGGGCCTGGGGCTAACTCAGGGATTTGCAATGTCTGTGTGGATTATTTTTCCTGAGTCCCAAAGATTCACTCAGCTGCAACACACTTGGTAATATAAAAAGAGGATTCAGTTAATTGAACAGGGTTCATTTTGTCATCTTAACAAGTTGGTCATTTTTGTGGTCTTAACAAGTTGGAATGAGTTCATCCAAAACAGTTGTCCTGCTGTGGGTACATCACAAATCTGTTTTCTTTTGCTTCTCTTTAAAAATGTCTCCTGAGTGACTTCATCAGCAGTGCTGTTGCTAAGCCTATATTTAGCAACTGAAAATCATGCTCAGAAATACTGTCATGCTTTTTAAAAAAGGCATACCCATCCCTCCACACATGGCTGATTTCAGAACCTTCATGCCCTTAGCAAAAAATTGAGTTCTTCTTCAAGGATTAAAAAAAATACCGTACTCCTGCTGCATCGCAGGCTTTGGCAAGGAGGGGCCTTTGTCCTAGAGAATGTTCTTTCTTATGTATTATTGCAAAGCAGTTTTGTTCCTACATACTGAAGCATCACTGGATGAACTTCTTTCCCCTGTAGACAAACTGAGGGTGAGTATTGCTCTTTAAATGTCAGTAAATTTGTTTTAGCTTCTGGGGCAAACCTTGTTGTATACTTATGCTGTTCCTCCCAGCATAATATGTTAGGTTGTCATAACATAGGGCAAGTTGAGGATAGTGTAACTACTGCTGCTGAATGGCAAATAGTCAACTCTCCTGCCTGCCTTTTTTCTTCTAACACCAGATGCTTTCTGAAGCTTGAAATGAATACTAGTCAAGTTCATTTGAAAATCAGAGTAATGACTTACTCATGGGGCCAAGTAGTGTAAGTGAGGGCAGTTGTATGTACTCAACCCTATCAGGCAGGTGCTCCAGACACGTGTGCCCCCTTGGATGCAGAGGCAGCGGCCTGGCTCATGCCTGTGGGTCTGTAAGTGTTGAATGTGTATTCAATAGAGTTTCTAATGCAAAGATTTCTCAAGCTCTGTAACAGCAGTGGAATTGGCCTCAAATCCATTTACTCTGGCTATTTGCTGTGGAGCAGCATCCGTTCTTATGGTCCTCTTTGAGTAGGTGTACACTTTAATGATGTCAAAAATGTTCACAAACCTTATTAGCCTAGTGGAGCTTTTAGCTACATTATCAGAGAATGTTTGGTGCCATGGATCCCTTCCCCTTTCGCCATAGTCCAGGGCCCACAAGCTGGAAGCCATTCCCTCGGCCCCTCTGTATTTCTGCAGAACTCCCAGATCTCCACTGATGGAGGGTAATGTTTCTCCTCCTGGTACCCCTTTGTCACTAGCTACCTATCAGTGCTGGGAACAGAGTGCCTGAGATAGGACCAAGAGGGAGGATGGAACCAGGGAAAAGCCTGGGGTTAACTGCTTATTGAGGCATGTAGTGTATCTTTATCATTTTTGCATTTCAGTACTTAACAAAAATCAGTGCTGTTTTCTATGAAAACCTCCACTTGGCTAGTTTTAGTCACCTTGAGCAGTGTTGCCAAGTTACCACAGACCATTCCTCTACTAATCATGTTTTGTTTTTTTCCCAATAAGGATAAACAAAATAATCAACTTCTTTTGGTTTCAAACCAGAGTTAAGACTTACATAATGCTTGGCCCGACTTCCAAGAAAGCTAATGTTTTGCTTAAGCAAATAAAGTAATTTAATAAGTAGTCGAAAATCTTGCTCTGATTTCATGTAGGAGGGCAGCTTAATCTTTTTTTCCCCATACTTCCGATGATGTTTTTGATGACTACTCAGAAATCTAACCAAACCCATTTCTGATCTTTCTTCTACATATTGTGTAACTTACGTGATGTCTTGTCTTTAAATGACAACGAAACTAAGTTGATTTTTGTCCATCAAATACCTCTAATCCATTCACTATGAAATGATTATAGTTCCTGTCAATTTAAACACTTCTTAGACACCGATACATACACCTCACTGTCTTAAAGACAGATGAGCCCTTGGGGATTTCTCTACTGTATATGAATTATATGAAATCTTGGACTACATTTGGGGAGTGGAGACAGTTTCCCAGGATGGCACACCAACTAGAAGCATATTACTAAAAGAAGCAAGTTTTTTTCATAGCCAAGTGTCTCCATTAAGGGTCAGCTCTGACTTGAACTAAGGCATCTCACAAAACATTGTTCTCTAAGAGCACTAAATCCCACCTTGCATGCCAATTAAGAGTGATGCGTTAGCTGGGATTGAAACTGAGTATGTGAGCTGAGTAATGGTATTAAATTACATCTTAAACAGCTACGCTTTTTCGATAAGGGCTTGCCCATCCCTCCACATACCTGATTTAAAGTACTCCTGCCCTGACCAGAGCATGAGTCAGCCTTCAGGGATTCCAAAATGCTGGATCCTGCTAAGTCAAGGCTGTTGATAAACAAGTTAGATCGTTCCACAAACTTGTGTGACTCCAAGGTGGTTTCCATTCTTTCCTGCTGCCTGGAGTTAAGAAAGGCATTTCTTGAAAGGGAGCATTTGAAGCTGAGTCCTAGAATATAAAGAGCTGTTTAGGAAAGAAAGCAAGGAAGGGTATTCTAAGGATAAGGAAGATAATGTGCAAAGGGCTAAGAGAATGTGGCTCCTTAACTGAAACATTCAGTATGGCCAAAGATAAACAGGCCCTTTGCCACCCCATACTTTGTTAGGCAGAGACACCTTTATTTCATAGTAACACATGAACAAACAGCCTTGGTCTTTCCCTAGGTGGGCAGTGATGTTGCACTATACAAATGAGGCGAATATGCTTTGCATATTACTTGGTAACACAAAAATGGAAACTAATGATTTGAAGGTGTTTTTGGCCACATCAAGTTATCTAAAACCCAGAAGTAGCACAGAAGGGGCTGGAAGCAGCTTGATGATGAAGCTAGTTAGGTCACATCTGGGCACCGACCAGAGCATGGAGCCAGCCTTCGGGGATTCCAAAATGCTGGATCCTGCATAGTCAAGGATGTTGATACACGTCAGACCTTTCCATATTTCCTATAAAGAATAGGGCATGGCAAGTGCTTGATACTTCAGGGAGAGCTCTCTTGCTGTAATATGGAAGACCATAACAGGGGAGAAACAGCACCAGGATGATCACTACCTGAGAGGCTACAGCAATCCTTAGGGCACAAGATAACAAGGGTTCAAACTGAAGCAAAGGGAAGAGGAGGGACTGGATGTGGAAATGTGTGTAGTAAATTAATAGGATTTGGTAAACGCTTAGATGTAGGAGGGGAAAAGAGAGACCTTAAGATGGTGCCCTTTGTTGACATAAGGGAAGGCGGGTAGAACGCTGCCCCAAGTTTTTGACAAGTAAGTTTGAGGGCTACCTGGAAGCAAGTCAGATAAAACTGTCCAGAGGACAGGAAGAAGCAGAGATCAGGAGGGGAAGGTCAGGGCTGGAACTTAAGAGATGTGAAATCCTATTACGTGTAACAGTGGTTGATGGGATGGAAGGGCATTACAAACTGATCAGTGATAGCCAGACTCTGGGTAAGTGTATTTCCCACAATTCAATGAAAAACCTTCAACAAACCCAATTGACAGCAAAAAGAAAACCACTTAAAAATTAAGTGCCTATTGTGTGAGCTGAGTAATGGTATTAACTTACATCTTTTTACAAATGCTCCAGTCTTACTGAAATTTTGAAGAAAAGTATGGCAAAAATTTGTGTACCTGGTATTTAAATAGACCATTAATTAAAAATTAGCAATCTCATATCCATTCTTTTTAGCTCCACTTTAAACAGATGATCTGGTTCAGGGACTAACATACTTTTTCTATAAAAGAAGGACCAGATACATTTCATAATTTGCAGGTCATATGATCTCTGCCTCAACTGTTCAACTCTGCCATTGTATGAAAGCAGCCACAGCCAATACATAAATGAACAAGCATCAGGCTAGACTCAGCCTGCAGGCAGTGTGCTAACCTCCAACCTAATCCATGAGAACAATCATAATCATAAATAATGGTATGGTACTACATACCCTTAATTCAACTACTTCCCAATCATATATTTTGCCAGTAATTACAGCCCAAGAGCACTTATTCTAGTTGTTGGGTGTTCATAGTTCAGTACAACAACAGGAACATAATGCACCTACTGATGTTACCAAGTGTGCCAAAGGAACACATCCCCCTGTACTGAGTTTGCCTTTGAGAGGTGCAGGATGCCCCTTGTGAGCTCTGGGAGTAGGCACAAGTGCCCATTCCGTTTAAGGTGTCTTCAGTAGGGAAGCAGGGAAAAGGGAATGAAAACATACTTACACAGCCAGAGGGCTCTGAGTACATGACTAGACCTAACAGTAACCAGTAAACGTATGAAGGCTGCTGGTCACTTGGCTTGTGAAAATGAGCATAAAAGTTCCAGAAATGAGCTTATTTCTAATTTTCATATATTGGTATCCCCTAATCTGTTTGTGATTTATGTAATATTTTGACATTGTTTTCCTTTTGGTTTTCAGGGGAGCCCTGGAAGCTTACGTTCAATCAGTGAGAAGTAGAGAAGGCAAAGAATTTGCACCAGTTTATCCCATAATGGTTCAGCTGCTTCAAAAAGCTATGTCTGCTCTTCAGTAACAGTATGAAATCTTTGTTCATCTCCACTTTGTGCTAACCCATTCATAGTTGGCAGTTAACACATACTCCAAAAGATAGCTACTGTCCATTGTTTTAAGAATGTAATTGATTGTTCTGTATTTCCTATTGATCTTTATTTACCTCTTTAGCACTTTAGCATAAAATTGTCATCATCACATCCTTTTAATTTCATGGACCTGATTTTTCCAGAAAGTTTTCTGCTTTCAGATTTTTGTGCAAGGCTAAAATTTCTTTCCCATCCATAACTGAGTCCTCTTATGCGTACATATACCCAAAGTCCCCACTTCCTTTAAAAGGATATGATCAAGTTATATACTCTGCTTCCCCCAGCCCTGCCTTCTTCACTAAATAAGCACGTAGCTCAGTGGCTTCCAAACTTAGCTGCATGTTCATATCATCAGGGGAGTTTTTAAAAATTCTGATGCTCAACTTGCACTCCATATTAATTAACATGTGAGTGGGAGCCTAACACCAGTATCAAAAAAAAAAAAATCCCCAAAGTGATGCCAATAGACAACAAAGTTTAGGAACCACTGGCACATCTCAAAGCTAAGATCCAGGGTTAAACAGCCTTAAAATGTCATACTGGATCTTTAAATAAAGGAAGGCTTTCGTTATACTTTGTCATGGTATTAAAAGCAGACCTTTGGGGCTGTTTAACCTTGTAACAAAGATGCCACGTGAAAAGTAAACATTTTTATTCTATAGCGAAATAGTAGGTAATCTAAGGCCTTATTTTCTGATTGACTGCTCTTGTTCCACTATTAAGTTTTAATTTTTGAAATCCCATCATCACTCTTAATTAGCAGTGTTAGAAACCCGCCTTGTTTTCCATCTCCTGAATCTGAGAACTCATAAAATTCAGCCAATTAATCAGCAGATGTCAGAGATAAGCAATTTTTTTTCAATTTATTTGAAATAATATACAAGAATATAGTGTGCAAAATTTAGGGGCAACATCATGAAGTGTAATAATGAACTGAAATCAATTTTACAGCTGTGATTCCTAACCAGAAACACCACTTGGTAAGTAACATGAAAAGCCATGATTGTAGCTCAGAGCAAAAGCAGCTGTATTGCCAATGTATTTGCTCTAATTTTAGACAGTTGGAGGAAAATTAAAGTGCAAGTGTTGCACTGCAATAAGTGCAAAGTCTGCCCCCACCATAAAGATTATGATGACAAAATATATTTAAGATACATGGCTGAGGAGATATAGAACACAAAGTTAAAAAATACAATGGTGTTGACTGTTAATAGCACCATTACAGTGACTATATCCCAATGCTATTAACTAACTTTACCTTGGCCTGGGCTAGGTCTGGGTTGGAAATAATGGATGGCTGCTGCCACCTGGTGCATCAACTCAGCATGCCATGGTAACTGCAGCACGTGGCTCTTAGGCTAGGGCACCAACCCCAGCCACCTGCCACATGTTCTGGTAGCCTCTTGGCACGGACCAGACTAGGAGAGCCTACGTTTGGCACAGATGCTGAGCCATGTGGTGGTTACTTGAGGAAAGGCCGACTCCCAGCTTCTGCTTCATTCCATCATGTGTTCAATACAGATTAATAAGCAGTAAGGAGCCAATGTATAAACAGCAGTTACATATTTTTTTAAATTCCCCTTTCGTACAATTTAAAATAAAACAGGTATACACTTCTCCTCTCTTTCTACTGTACTTTAGCACCACAGGATATCAATTTTCAAGCCTATATTACCTGATAGACATATATGAAATTTGGAAGAAAAATAAGGCAATTTGGTTTACAATGTTGATAGTTTTAGCTTACTTAATGCTCTAATGGAGAAAGCAAATCCTCACTCATATTATTAAATCATTTCTAGACTCAATGCTATCAGTATCTTGTGGTCACACGAATTCTGGACAAATGGTGAGACCTTGATCTTCTGACATCTTTCCATCAAGAGTCAATGCATATGCAAATATAGACTTAAGAATGTAAGCATCCTGGTTTAATGTTGCTGTGAGCCCTGTGGAAATAAAATTAAACTCAGTGAATGTTTACAAATCAATACACAGTAGTCCTACATGTGAAAGCTAAGATAATGTATAAGATGTTTATAAATTTACTATTAGAAAATACTGCTTTCTTAAAGGTGATTTAAAAAAGCAGGCTGATAGCTGATGGCTCAAGTATCCAGAAAACATATGCAATGATAAGACATTGACTAGGATGAGCAGAAAAAGGGATACAGGCAAAGTCCTACCACATGAAAGTCTAAATTAACCAAGAACTTCCAAAACTCAGTTCAGCTTCCCTCTCATCTGACTACTGATCACTATTTTTAAAGTAACTCTTAAAACATTTAAACAGATATGACCTACATGTTACTAAGAAACAGGCACATGTACACAGAGTGAATTTAAAACATCTTTGGCTAGCCTCCTACTATATAAACTATTGATATCTTCCCTTCATTTTTAGATAATACTTCAAATTGACCCCATTCTATCACATGCAGTTTTCTTGCAATTAATCTGAAAATGCTGAAACTAAAAGATGCTAGTTTACTAATGGAAAAGTAATAAGAAATAAGTCTATCCAAGATAGCTTATTATACAGACTTGTTTGCCACCGTTCCTGGGCCTATTTCTTCTGCTTGAAATTTTTTTCAATCTAGAAATTGTGTGCCAATGGCAGAAGTCCCCATGAAGGGTAGCTAACATACCCTCAAACACCTCCATCCTTATTGGTCCAAGACATAACAAAAATTAGATAAATTTTCTACTGTGATATTAAAGGATTAATCATGCTCATTTTTCAACCCAACCCAAAATACTGCATTCTAAAATTATTTTTGCAACTCAGTGTTTAGAACAACATTCTTTGTTTGCCTGAGATTTCAACTTGCCATGTTAAGACAGTAAACGACACTTGAGGAAAGGCAGTGTTTATATGATGCAAAAACATTATTAGGTTTTGAAGTATAAAAATGCTAGAAATAGCATCAACACAACCTCTTAAAGGTTGAAACACCTGCTCCAACGTGGCAGTACTCCTACAGGGATAAGGCAAGATAATTTTAAAACGCTATTTATTGAAACATACTGAATTGGTTCTTTTCCTTTTCCAACAGTCAGGATTTAAACGTTTCTGTTCTTCAGCCAAAGCCTTTGCTTCTAATGTGTACATCCTTCTCTCTTCATTCTTCATTTTCTTCCACCTGTCACCAAGGATCACACTTATGGCTCTGTAAAATAAATATTTCACAATGCTGAAGGCACACATTTTTCATAAATCTCATGTCAAGTGCTGCTACATCAGGAGAAAAATGTGAAGTTAAAAAAAGAAGATGAAAATCTTATCATAGAGATGGGAAAAAGTCAAGGCCATAATACTCATTTCCAGTAAAATCCCAAGTAATACAGTCCATTGTTCCGTATCAGCAGCATAAAGTATTCAATGTGTACTAAAAGCTAATCTTACTATTTGTGCCTGTAACCTATTAAATAGTTTTGATAAAGGCCTTTTTTCATTCATACAACCATAGTGAAAGTGTGGAATTAACTATGCATGCCTAACTGTTTCTCTCTTAAGAGAAAACCAAGTAAATAAAACTTCAGACAGTATTATTACTTGAGAAAACTAGATAAACTCAGAATGGTAATAAACTGATAAAATACTTCATGACAAAAATTAGAAGTTATTTTCCTATTTATATTCGTTACCCTACTATGAAACATACTAAAACAGTCTCACCCAGGGCACACAGATATAAACCACCTTCCTTCTATGAAGAGCTCTTAACCATTCACTTCGTGACACCCATGTAAGACCTAGGTCATAGAAATTTTGCACAAAGCACATCAAGTGATTTTATACTAATATGGAAGCCAAAGCAACAGGCATCTGCGCCTTCGACAGTAACCGCAGAAGCTCTCCTACAAGTCTGTATTTCTCTTTTTATCCAGTAAGTTAATGCAGTTAAACACTGTGCTGCCTTTTCCTTTATTATAAACCAATTTTTGGGCTGGACATTGTGACTCATGCCTGTAATCCCAACACTTCGGGAGGCCAAGGCAGGCAGATCACTTGAGGCCACGAGTTCAAGACCAGCCTGGCCAATGTGGTGAAACCCCGTCTCTACTGTTAGCCAGGTGTGGTGCCACACGCCTGTAATCACAGCTACTGGGGAGGCTGAAGCACCAGAATCGCTGGAACCCGGGAGGCAGAGGTTGCAGTGAGCCGAGATTCCACAACTGCACTCCAGCCTGGGCAACTGAGACACTGTCTCAAAAATAAAAACATAAAAACCAATTTTTATATTCCATTTGCAGAACTCATTTAAAAAACTAACAGTCTTTGGGTTAAAGGTACTGTATAATGGTTGACATACTGGAACAAATCAGTAACTATTCACACCATCTCAGTCATCCACAGTAACAAAGAATGTGAGATATTTTTGAAGGGATGGCACTTGGGAAACAAATTTATTAAGTTAAAAGATGATAGGTAATGAAATGTACACAATGCTATAGACTATATTCCCTAACAATTGTAAAATATACATAGCTAAAGATTATTTCTGCAGTGAATTTACATCCAAATTGACATTTATAGCAACTTAAAATGAGATACATGTCTCTCTGACCTAGTCTCCACTCTCTCAGAATTTGCCTCCAAATGAGCATTTCTTTATTCATTGAATTAAGACACAGCTTTATTAGAGATAGATAGGGAAAAATTCTATTTGAAAATTATATATGATTTATCCCATTCAGTTTAAAGATGACAGGTACATCTGATGGCCCTCAATGTTAGATGATTACCAACGTATCACATGGGAACAACGCCAAAATGCAAAAAAAAAAACAAAAAAAAAAACCAGATTTGGTCAGGCACTGTGGCTCACATCTGTAATCCCAGCACTTTGGGAGTGCTAAGAGTTGGGCGGATCACCTGAGGTCGGAGTTTGAGACCAGCATGGCCAACATGACGAAACCCTGTCTCTACTAAAAATACAAAAAAATTAGCCAGGTGCAGTGGTGGGCACCTGTAGTCCCAGCTACTTGGGAGGCTGAAGCAGGAGAAATCGCTTGAACCTGGAAGGCAGAGGTTGCAGTAAGCTGAGATCACACCACTGGACTCCAGCCTGGGTGACAGAGTGAGACTCCATCTCAAAAAAAAAAAGTGTCAGTCAACCTAACAAAGAGTTGAATAAAAACTATTCAAGAATAAGTTTACTTAACTATTCCACAGATACTATGAATTGCATTGAAGTATTATTTATTATAACCAGAATTATCACTATTTTTACCTGTTATCTTTCCCTGGATACATCTGAGTATATTCAACTCTGTATTTTTTGGCAAAAAGCATGAAGGCATTCATTGGTCTTTTGCACTTATTAGGAGAAGTGGCACTCACAGTCCCTGAGCTGTGGTTTTTGACAGCTTTAGCATACAAAGAATTGGAAGAGAGCTGTGATGATCCAGGTGAGCCACAGTTTTTACTGAATCCAGATCTTGCAAAGTCTTGACCACCAGGTCCTCCACAAGACAAAGATGCACGACGCTGACGAGCCATACTACTTAACACATAAACTGCCGAAGAATCCATAGGTGTGAAGTCATAGCTATAAAATTTTTAAAAAAAATTAATAAGATTTTAATTCCATTTAGAATTATCTGATTTCTAAAAGCAGGATTGTTAAAAAAAAAAAAAATCTTTTAACGTCTGATTGGAAATTTCAGTGCATTTCCCCAAGTATCATGTTACCAACACTAACAACTTTTGCCGCTGATAGTTGCTTATAAAATGAAATCTGTGTATGTGCTAAAATTAATTTTATAAAACCTTTGCAGATAATACAAAAGCTTAAAAAAAGACTGAACCCCCAAAGGAATGTGATAATCAGCACACTTTATTCATACCAAGTAACTCCTCCAAATACTATACAGCTTACTTATTCTTACTTTAAATTCATTTCCGGGCAAATTTGACAATATAATTTCTTGGCCTATAGGAACTCAGATCTAGAAAATTAAAACAGAGTGGCAGGCAACATACCAGGACTAAGGACTAAACAACTACAGAAAACAAAAGGTTGGGAAAGGGCAGTCAAAAGCTGTTAAATCCGGCTAAAGGAACATAAGGCCCGGCATGGTGGCTCACGCCTATAATCCCAACAGTTTGGGTGGCAGAGGGCAGGTGGATCACCTGAGGTCAGGAGTTTAAGACCAGCCTGCACAACACAGTAAAACCCCATCTCTACTAAAAATACAAAAATCAGTTGGGCGCAGTGGCTGGCTGAGGCAGGAGAACTGTTTGAACCCAGGAGACAGATCGCACAACTGCACTCCAGCTTGGGTGACTGACAGAGTGAGACTGCATCTCAAAAAAAAAAAAAAAAAAAATCAGTAAAATAAAGGAACTTAAAATGTCCAGTAATCTGGGTCATTTTTTTTTTTTTTAAGACGGAGTTTCACTCATGTTACCCAGGCTAGAGTGCAATGGCGCGATCTCGGCTCACCGCAACCTCCGCCTCCTGGGTTCAGGCAATTCTCCTGCCTCAGCCTCCTGAGTAGCTGGGATTACAGGCACGCCCCACCATGCCCAGCTAATTTTTTTGTACTTTTAGTAGAGACGGGGTTTCACCATGTTGACCAGGATGGTCTCGATCTCTTGACCTCGTGATCCACCCGCCTCGGCCTCCCAAAGTGCTGGGATTACAGGCTTGAGCCACCGCGCCCAGCCTGGGTCATTTGTTTAGGTAAACAGAGCCATACATTCATCAGTCTTCTGAAAGGCCATCCATACACTGTAACACAGCCTAATAACAGAGTTTGTTGTAAAAAAAAAAAAAAAAAAAAAAAACAACTGTCAGAAAAGGCTACCTTTTGTTCTGTATATTCAGTTTACATAGACGTGGAAATAAGCTATCCATACTATCCTCTCAGCTCCTCAACAGGCCTGCTTCAAGGGCATCATTCTCCCATCTTTCATATGAAGAAACAAGCTACGACAGGTAAGGTATTATTCACCCAGGGCCACACTGCTAGGATCCAAACCCAAATCTGTCCACCTTCAAAGCCCCAGGTTTCCTTACCAATAAATACTATGGCACCTCACTAAACTCAAGGTGAAGAAATAACTGAAAATATTAGTTGAAAAAGAGCTAATGCAGACCACAACCTAAAGATACACCAAATCAAAAGAATTCTCTTTTGTTCCAGCATTAACTCTATGTCTGCCTATAGTATTTTTCTATCTTCTTGGCAGGAAACCTTTCACTCACCTTCTAATCTGACCCTAGCTCCTTCCCTGAAAACAGAAATTCCGATAATACATCAAAATAGGTTAACATTAGCTACAGGAATACCAATTGCCTAAAGGTAAAACTTGCGATTACGAAATTCTAAAGATACATGGAAACAGCCAAATGAATAAGGGTGGTCCATGCCACTGACTACACACAGTAAATCTACCAATTATCAAGCACACAAATGTCTTTTTTCTCAAAGTACTGCATGAAGTAAATGTACTTAAAAACTATGACTCCAAAATTATCTAAAGAATGCTTAGCAACCAGTATTATGTCAGGAAAACAATATCTGCTTTCTAGGTTTGCAGCTTTTGTAAGCTATCTTAAGCCCCTCCCATACATAATTTAGAAAAATAGCAAACTTCAAGCACTGACATAAAATTACTCATCTCTAGTAATGGAAAATGATTACAGTTTAAAATACCAAAAGATACAGGGTAAGCTAATTACTAAAATTTGAAAACTCCACCATCTAGTGGCACAAATATAACTATCATCTACTTCCATTATGGATACAACTTAAATCAGTTTGAAATATTCAATCACAAAATTCAATGACTAAGTTATTACTGCAGCATTAATGATACAGAATATCTTTAAAAATAGCTTCATGTTTTGCTATATAGTACCTTAGGTTAAGCATTCATTCTCTTCATTAAAGCACCTGTACCCAAATGTGCCTTTCACATCTACTTTGTGTACATGCCATTCCTTAAGCTTAGAATGCCCCTTCCCACTTCACTGTCTAATCATTAGTCTTAATGGAATGGCAAACTCCACAATAATGTAGTGCCTATTAACCATGTCACATATATTAATTTAATCCTTCCAATATTACCCCATTTTACAGATTTTTTGTTTAAAAAGAGCCATAGAAATACTAATTTACTGAGGTTCCATAGCAAATCAACTGCAGAGCTAGGATTTGAATCCAGGCAGTTGAGATCGAGCTCACGTTCCTAACAGGCTACACTGCCTCTCAATCAGCATGTACGTTTACTGTATACATTTACCAATCCATTCCTTCTCTAGACTGGAAGTAGAGGCATGCCTATTCTTAACTCATTTTTAATCAATTCTGAATAACATAATAATGGAAAATTTTGAGTTCAAATCCCAGCTAGTAATAGAACCTTGGGCAAGTAAGTTAAATAAACCCTGTAGCCTCAGTTTACTTATCTGTGAAATAAATCTATGCTATGCAGTGGTGCAAAAAGGAACAATAAATGTAAGACCCAGGGCAGAGGCTGGCACAGTGTATTACACCATCAGGAGTATCTATTATTGTTGAAGTATCTTAGGTGAGTAGCTAGAGTACTAAATATGGTATCTTTGCAAGACATGGGCTTGAATCCTAATTCTGACACTAAACTGCCTTTGTTTTGGGCATGTTCCTTAACATCTCTCAACTTTACTTCTCTCTCTATAAAATGAAGATATCATCTACTAATAGTGTAATTAATATTAAATAAGTTAATATTATATACATAGTAGGCACTCCGTAAGTTTGTTAAATCATCAAATTACTTGAACAGAAAAGTCAACCTCAAAAAGTCAAAACTGACTTGTTTTAAACTTGCTTGAGGCCTGGAAGGTTGGCCTCAATTCTCAGTATTTCAGAACAAGCTGCTTACAACAGAACCTTGAATTGTGTATGAGAGCACATCAACTTATTGCTTACTTCTGATTCTTCCTGAGCTAGAAACTACTCACATGCACTCTGTAAATCATGACCTGAGAGTCTGCTTGGAGCAGTCCCTCTTGGACTTTTTCTTCTTCTTACCTCTTTCTCTTCTTGCCCTCCCTGAGGCCAGGCATCATCTCCCTTTACCAATCCAATCCACAATAAAAATATAGTCACTTTCAGCTTCTCAGTTTTTTCCTGGTTTCTCCATGATGATACTCCCCATTTCCACTCATTTGCAGAATGGGTGTTACTGCTGTTATATTGCAGTCACTCAACAGTAAAATAAGTCCAATGACTAAAGTCATCTTAGGGGTGATTATTATTCAGTGGGATCAAATAAGAATTTGCTATCTCAGAAAAACAACATTTAGGCAGGCAAGTTTTATCTTCTGCTTTAAAAAAGTCGTCTTGAGCCGGGCGCGGTGGCTCACGCCTGTAATCCCAGCACTTTGGGAGGCCGAGGCGGGTGGATCACAAGGTCAAGAGATCAAGACCATCCTGGTCAACATGGTGAAACCCCGTCTCTACTAAAAATACAAAAAATTAGCTGGGCATGGTGGTGCGTGCCTGTAATCCCAGCTACTCAGGAGGCTGAGGCAGGAGAATTGCCTGAACCCAGGAGGCGGAGGTTGCGGTGAGCCGAGATCGCGCCATTGCACTCCAGCCTGGGAAAAAAAGAGCAAAACCCCGTCTCAAAAAAAAAAAAAAAAAAAAAAAGTCGTCTTGGTATGCAATAATATATAAAAATTACATATATATTTAATGAAGCATACAAATAAGTGAACCCACAATCCAAATTAAGAATATTTCTAGTATCAAAGTTTCATATTTGCCACTCCCAGAAATAACCACTCTCCTGAATGTTTATCATTCATTTTTTCCATAATTTTATTATGAAAATATTACTCATAAACACAACATATAAGTACCATAGTAGTGTTATATTATCTTTCTTAATATTTAAGGTACAATATTTCACTATGCAGAAATGACTGCTATCCTTTCAAAAGTCTGCTTACAAGCTTGGCCCTTGACTAATACCTATAACTTGGGATTCTGAGGAGTCCCATCATGCCCACAACTGAGAAGAGTAGCTTACTGTGCCTAAACTGGATATACAAACAACACAATTTACTCTAAATGCCTACTTTCCTTTTGGAAGTTTGGATTTTGTTATGTGGCAGGCAGAAGAAACCTATGTGACCAGCTGCACCTAACAGGCCTCACTGGGAGATGACATTTCATATATGTTGTCACAGTTCACTGCTGAAGGAATAAAACATGCCCCTAATTCCACTGGGAGAGGATCCCTGGAAGCCTGGCTTCCTCCATACTTAACCCCACATCTTCTCCCTCTCCTGATTTTGCTTTGTATTAACATCTTTTTGCCATAATAAATCATAGCCATGAGCACAACTATGTGCTGAGTCTTGTGAATTCTCTAAGCAAATCATCAAACCTGGGGGCTAGTCTTTCGGGACCCCCGACATATTTCATGTATATTACGTACCATATGTAAGGGTTATTTTATTTGATATATTTCTAAGGAACATGATTCCAGAAAACAGAATATACTGCATATTTCTAAGACTTATTTTTACTTAACATTTTTAAAAAATTGATCCATGTTTTAAAGTGTATAGCCAAGGTTCATTCATTTTGCACTAATTCCACTGTATGATTATGTCACAATTCATGGAGTCACTCTCCAGTTAAAAAGTATTAATACTGTTTCTACATTTTTGCTATCATGAGCAATACGGCTACAAATTTATTTGCACATCTCCTTAAGCATGACTACAAGAATTTACTTCTCA
This sequence comes from Sapajus apella, assembly GCF_009761245.1. Taxonomy (NCBI): domain Eukaryota; kingdom Metazoa; phylum Chordata; class Mammalia; order Primates; family Cebidae; genus Sapajus; species Sapajus apella. Next base: position 33,693,904 of record NW_022436947.1, read on the forward strand.
AGGATATATATAAAAGAGGAATGAAATTGCTGATATTCACCTCTACAAGATAAAGCCAAATTATTTTCCATAATTTTTCTATCAGGTTACAGTTGCACCAAAACATAGGTATTATCACTGATCTACATATCCTAAGTATCAGTACTTAAAATTTTGACTCATTTTTCTAGTTTTTCAAAAGAGTGTAATGAGGGATGTACTCAAACAGCATTAAGAGTATAAGCTTGTAGACATTTATTCAGCATGTGGCTTGTGTCAGGCTCTATGTGATTTGCTTTTTTAATAACAGTTTCACTCATCCTCATAATATATAAAATATATTAAGTTGAAATAAAACCTACAGGCCAGCAGGAATTCTTGAGAATTTTCTACTTAGTGCCCGTACATGCCTATGGATTTGATAAGTATCTTAAAGAAAGAATGAGTCTTTAAATCCCAGGTATCTACACACAAGACTTTCTCTAGGTTCCTTCTAGGAGTAGGGTGACCAATTGTTCCAGTTTGTCTAGGACTGAGGGGTTTCCTGAAAGTTGAACTTTCAGTCCAAAATAGGAAAGTCCCATATAAATGAAAATAGTTGGCCAACCTTCTGGAATCAGTACACATGGGTTCTTGTCCTATTCTGCCACTTACTAGCTATGTGTTCTCAGGAATAACCACTTCCCTCTCTAAGCCTTTCTAAATATCAAGTTTGGGTTAAAATATTGCAACTAGTGCTCTTGGTCATGACTATTAAACAATGATACAGTTAACTATTATATCAAGAAAAATACAGTTAACTACAAAAAACACAAGAGATTTGTAAGCTGTTTAAAAACAACTGGACAGATACCACAACTTTTAAAATGTAACTAGGAAAGCTGAACAATTAAATGCTTTGTCATATAACTTGTGATATTCTTCCTAATCCAATCTTAAATGTTTTAAAAACTCAATTGTCCTATATGACAACTATATGCAAAACTCTCTATTAACTATTATACTTTAATTACCTAATATGTTTTCATTTAATCATACATACTTTCCTCTAAATAATTCTTTTATAATTCTCAAATCTTCAAAGATTGAACTTCCTAAATACCTGATTTAGCAATCATTAAGGAAATGAGGGGTAAACTTTAACGGGGGAAAAAAAAAAAGGAAAGAATTAATCCAATATTACCTTTTAAATGTATCAAAAACACCTGAATCATCAAAATTAATGGCATCGGGGTGTCCAGGAGGTAGACATACATCGCCAATATGAACTTCACAACATGGAATCCCATGCTGTACCACAGTCAAGCTTGGATAAAATGATGACCAACCTAAAGTTAAACAATGTTGCATAAAGGATGAGGACTCACAGAAAGAACCCTTAATTACTTTAGAACAGACATATTATTTCTCTAAGTTAAAAAGTTACTGCTAAGTCCCAAGAGACACTCTAACACAAGTCACATAACTTTACAATAAAGAAGTACTAGATTAAATACTTCCTTTCAGCAACATAAAAACCTTCCAAAACTAGCTTACAATTCAGCATTTCGTTATATATACATGTATCTCCTTTATCGATCAGCACTTCCATCAGTTTACAAGACAGTAAGTGATAAAGATGACTAAGACCATGAAATAGTCTCTGAATTATTAAATTATGTTTAGCATAGTGTTACTGTAATAAGGCTCTGAAGACTGATTCAGGTTTATATCATATTTGGTAACTCTTAATAAAAATGTGATTACTAGATCACTACACATTCCCCAAACTATACCAAGATAATAGAAAGCTTATTACAGTATGCTACATGAACCTAAAAATTTCTCATACTCAAAGGAAATAGAGTTCCACCTGACTACTGCTAAGATACTTAAGCACCATTAGGTATTATTATAAGCATTGTCTATGGTAGTTTTTCATTTAGTTGAAAGACGTTTTCCCCTCAAATTATTTTTTCTTAATCATTAAAGCTGCAGTCATAATTAGAGATTTAAGAAGCTTTGTTTAAAAAAAAATTACTACAAATGCAATTGAAGCCCTACCTTTATTTTTAACATAGAAAGGGTGGTCCAGCTTACACTCTACGGTAAGTAAACCATCTTCTACTGTACCAGGATCAAAAGTCAACTTCAGTACAGACTCGCCAAATGATACACTTTCTTCATGTGATAACAACTTTAGACCATCAGAACCATAGCCCTGAAAATATATGCATAGCATGAATGAATTGGAAATGTTCAATTCAAAACACTGTGAAGTTGCCATTACATGTAAGACTTTGTGGAAAAGGTAAAAGTAACCAAGATGGGATCATCCCTACTGTTTAAGAGCTCTTAACCCAGTAGTGAAGAAAGACAGATATATATATATATAACTAGACTGGAATAAGCCCTTTCACTCAAGTATAAATAATGGTGTTGCAGTTTAATAAAGAGTTATTAATTCCAAAAGAGCGAGATTAAGAAGGGATTTTCAATTCCAACTGGAACTGAGATTTAAAAGAAGAATGCAACTGAGAAAGATAGAAGGACGTGCCTTGCACCAAGAAATTTTTAATTAACACCTTCTCTGAGAAGTGCTGGGTATTTGCTAAAAATACAAAGTGAGTTCAGATATGGGGCAAATAAAGCTAATAAAGAGAGGCCAGTTAACTAACAGGCTCTTAAAGGCAGGCAAAGTAATTACACTTTTCCCTAAGAAGGTATTGGGAAATCAAAGTGTTTTTATCCGTATGACTGTCAATGTTTAAGATGATGGTAAGTAAGAAGACTCTACAGAAGAGATCTCATATTCAATTACTTGAGGATATGAGAGAGATCCATTATAGATCTGAACTGACAAATGCAATGGTAACAGAACCAGACTAATTTAAATTCAATGAATATTGAGCATTTAACACATGCCACATGAGAGAATCTGAAAATACAAACATTAACAAACATGATCCTTACCCTTACATTCATAGAAAAATGGAGACAAACATGCCAAAAGCTAGCTAGAGTATCCAATCATAATTACACTAATACATGAACATGGTAATGAATAAGAAAGAAGGATGACTTAAGTCTTTATAGAATTAGAATCAAATGACTATAAGTAAAGGGAAGAAATGGAATAGTAAAAGACAACTTCATGATTTTGAATATGGTAATCAAGAAGGATGATCACAGTAACTTTAAAAGAATAGGTGAAAAGCCAAGAAGAGGACCAAAAAGGTGAGGGCAGTTTTAGTCACACTAAGTTTCGTTCAAATAACTGATTGATATTCATGTAGAAATGTCTAACATGCAGCTGAAAATGAACAGGTGAAGGCTACAGACATAGACTGGCAAATAAGGAAATTACAAAATCTTCTAATTCTCAGGGATACAGGAGACCTTAAAACTAATGTAATCCAATCCCATTTTTGGGAAGCCAATATTCAGAGGGGTTAACAATCTGCCTAAGATCAGTAACACAGATAATTGCTGGAGGAGCTGTAAAGTGAGTCCAGGTTTCCTGACTTCAGGTCCAGAGTGCTTTCCACAGGACATGATGGAGGTGCTGCTGACACCATCTGGAGAGAGGAACTGGTGAACAAAGTGAAGAGGGGCAGAATCTTGTATAATATTCAGCATTAGGGGCAGACGAGTATCCAGCATAAAAGACTGGGAATCAGGATGCTGCCATGCTACACAAATCAAGGGAACATAATATCAGGAACTAACCCAATGTGTCAAATGTTGTATAGATGTCAAACAGAACAAACAAAGTCTCTTGTCCTAGAAATCAGAATAAAGGTAGTAACCTTTGAGACAATTTTAGTAGAGCAGTAAAGGCCAAAGTTAGACTACTGTGAACTTCACTAACATGAAGAGTAACAGTAAGGGGAGGACACTGAAGGCAGCCAAGACAAGACAGTTTTTCCCAAGAGACTTAATAGTGAGACACGGCAGGATCAAAAACAGAATATATTTAAGCACACTTCACATGCCCATTTTCTTGCCTACAGAAGACATGCAGAAATTAAAGATTTCAAGTGAAAGGTATCAACTTTATCCTAATACTGCTCACTACTGCTTTTGCTTATCAACTTAGAAAATGCTAGTTTTAAGTAACTTAATATAACTTATATAAAGTAACTTAATATAATTGGCTGTCAATAATCTATAGGGGAATTAATCACTTTGTAGATAACCTAAGGCCAGGCTATGATTAGTTTATTTCTTCATTACATGTTTTTGATACCAGTTTTCCCCAATCTAAAGTGTATAAAACACAAAGAAGCAGTTAAGAAATACACTATTTCCCATCCAAGAAAGCATGGTAGTAAAGTCAGCCTAAAATCACTGCTCCTCCCCATCAGACTAAGCAGTGAGTAGTCACAAAAATGCTCTACCTAAAATGTAAGATGTCATATGAATATGAAAGTAAATGGAGAATATTTCTGTAGATTAATAATAAATCTTGTTTCATGTTGAAAGATTTTAAGAAATTTAAATCAACCTTGTGAACGCCCATTTGAAGATCTTCCTCATTATCACAGCCTTCAGCTCTAGCAAAATCTTCAACATCTTGCCATTCCTTATTGCTTCCCTTATGAAAGCACAGTCGTGTGCCTACGGTTTAGGTAGAAAAAAAAATATTAGACGTGTGTCTGTGCAACACAAGTAAGCTGTAAAAAATACAAGTTTTTTGTTTTGTTTTTACCTTTCAAAAAACAGTGCCAGACAGTTGAAGGCCAGGAATTGCACCATCCCAAATCATCATCATCTGACAGGGAGGACATGCAGAAAATGCCAGATTCTGACTCACTATTTGCCTATGGAGAAAAATATTATCAACTTTCATTTGTTTTCAAATATATCTCTTAATACCTGTTTTTATCCAAGTCTTTAGGCCCATGCTTATAGGTGGATAACTTCATAATTCTAAAGTTAGGAACAATACAGTGCGTTCAAAAACTGAAGTTTTTGTCAGGCTCTGGGATAATTTGCTAAAAAAACAAAAAAGTACGCACACACACACAAAGTTTTTGGAAGCTTTAGTTATATGCACATTCCCATTCATAATAAACTTTCTTAACAGATAATAGAGCTGTCTATAAAATCAAATCCAGATCACTAACAGACCAGTGAGACTTACTATTTCCTAGGGGGAAAGTTAATGTATTTCAACTGTTGTGCCAATTTTGTAAACTTTAATCTCACAAATAAACTTACCCTTTCATGTCTTACTGGTGTTTCCTCCTTCCAGTGGTGATGAGGGAAGGCTGGCTCACTCTTCGAAGAAGAGGACACTGGTGGAGGGCGTGCATAGGAATGTAAACTTTTGCTAGTGGCTATGATGTGTACAGGAGATGATCTAAAATAAAGCAACAGTTTCAACCATAAGCATAGGTCCTTAAAGTAGATCTTTCCTGTTGATGAAAGAACTTCATATTTAAAATGGTAATGTTATTACACTGAACACAATCATGGTAAACACTAGTAAATACAGTAAGATTTCATAATTGTAGTCCTTAATTCCTTATCCAAACCCTCCTCACACATTTTAGACATCATTTTTTCAGATTTGATAATATAAATTGTGACTGTTTCATTTATGTATCCCATTCATTTTTCCATCAATATATATATACATGTGTATATTTCATTTGTGAATGATATACCCCTTTATGGAGGGCTCCATATCCATTTCTTTCTTCTACTTTGATGTACTCAGTAAGTCTCAGCATGAAGCATGCAAGCTTAATGTAACCAATGCTGAACTTTTTATATGCCAACCACATATCATCAGTGGGCAGATACAAAGAATTACCTTAAGCAAAAATGCTTAAACGTTTTAGACCAGAAAGCAGCCTATCTGCCCTCCATGTAAATGGACATTCTTGTTTTCTAATACAAATTTGCTGAAAAGCAACTAAATATAAGGTCTAGTTATCTTTTCCCCACAAGGATCACCTTAGAAAAACACTTCATCGCTTCCCCTCTCTTCTCCTCCTCAAAAGTCTCTTTACCAGGCAATGCTCCCTGTAGATTATATGGAGCTCCCGGGAGCATACCCCGATCCTTCCCTCACGAACAGACCAGATATTCATGTGTAGGGTAAAACAAGCCTATAAAGGATGATTAATGATGTGTATGGACTCAGCAGTCTCGAAAGGAGGCAGAGAGGAAGACAGTCAGGTGGAGGAGGGAAAACCATCTGAAACTCAGGTCCCAAATCAGGATAATTGCCTGAGATGCCAAATAGAGATCTGGTCCTTAACAGAAAAAGTTTATGCATGTCTCTACTAATACTCTTTTTAAAAAGGGCAGGAGAGACATCGTTCCAATTTTTCCCTTATTTCCTGAGAAATTTTATTAGCCTTTCAATGTCTACTTTATCCTCATTAACATTTCTTCATTTTACCTTTCCAGAAATTACTTTTAAATAAGGATCTATACTTTGCTTCCATTTTCTTATCACTCCTTAAATAAAAAGGACCTCAGGTTTCCATGCATTTTAGCATACTCTCCAATCAATTTTGGATTTCAAATTATATGCTGAATGTTTCATCTTTTGCCCCAAAACTGCCCATCCTGTTATTACACATTTAAACATATATTAAGTATTAGAGTGGCTAAACTGCTAAAGATTCCTTTTGTTCATCGCTGACTTCATGACCAATTTTTAAAAGTTTTATCAGTTCTTCTGTTTAACCATTTAAAACAGAAGTAACGAAAAGTAAAAATAAACAAAAAGGAAGGAACAATGTAATATGCTAAAATGTATATGGCCTAAACATTGTGTGAAAATTAACATGCCAAACATGTCTGAACACTAACAGCATCAGTTTCTTCATCCCTCTGTCTATGCAGGGGTAATATAAATTTTACCTGTCCTCAACTCGTTAACTATACAGTTAAGACTTCAGATATCCAAAGCTCAGTAACACAGTTTAACATCCAACAAGAAGTTGCATGAGCAGACAGTGTTAGGAGGCAGGCCAGACAGCAGAGCATTACTCAAAATGCTGGATGGAATAATACATCCTCAGAGAGATACTCCCTTCCTTGTATCTTATGTCTTTATTTACACTGATTTTCTTCCAAAGGGTTTACTCACTTTCCATGAACTATATTACTAGTCCTATGATTCTGCTATAAAAAGTGAAAAAAAAAAAACTATTATCGCTAGAGAAATAAAAAAAACTAATAGTTAAATCAGATTTGTTGTTTTAAAAAATATAAATCATTTTTAGTTTTTTGACTATTAAGATTATAATGAAAACTAGGACTATAAAGGAAATAACTCTGAAAGCAAGTTTTATTTCCTGTGGAAATGAACACAAAATTAAACTGAAATTAGCTAAATTGAATTTGCTCTAGTAAAGATCAATATCCTGCTAAATATAAGAAAAGCAGGACCCGGGATCCAAGATGGCTGTTTAGGAACACCTCAGGATTGCAGCTCCCAGTCAAAGTGCAGAGGCTGCTGCAAGTGATCCCCAGGCAAGCAGGGCCTGGAGTGGACCTCAGCAGACCTACAGCAGAGGGCCCAGACTGTCAGAAGGAAAACCAAGGAACAGAAATAACCTCATCATCAACAAACAGAACGTCCACTCAGAGACCCAATCTGAAAGCCAGCAACTACAAAGACGACAGGTGGATAAATCCAAAAAGATGGGAAGAAACCAGCGCAAAAAGGATGAAAACACCCGAAACCAGAACACCTCTCCTCCTAAAAGGGATCACAACTCCTCGCCAGCAAGGGAACAAGGTTGGATGGAGAACGAGTGTGATGAAATGACAGAATCAGACTTCAGAAGGTGGGTAGTAAGAAACTTCTATGAACTAAAAGAACATGTTCTAACCCAATGCAAAGAAGCTAAGAACCTTGAAAAAAGATTTGACGAAATGCTAATGAGAATGGACAAAATAGAAAGGAATATAAGTGAATTGATGGAGCTGAAAAACACAACACGAGAACTTTGCGAAGCATGCACAAGTATCAACAGCCGAATTGACCAAGCAGAAGAAAGGATATCAGAGGTCGAAGATCAACTCAATGAAATAAAACGGGAAGGCAAGACTGGAGAAAAAAGGGTAAAAAGGAATGAACAAAGTCTCCAAGAAATGTGGGACTATGTGAAAAGACCTAATTTACATTTGATAGGTGTACCTGAATGCGACGAAGAGAATGAATCCAAGCTGGAAAATACTCTTCAGGATATTATCCAGGAAAACTTCCCCAACCTAGCAAGGCAGGCAAACATTCAAGTCCAGGAAATACAGAGAACACCACAAAGATATTCGTCAAGAAGAGCAACCCCAAGGCACATAATCTCAGATTCACCAGGGTTGAAATGAAGGAGAAAATACTGAGGGCAGCCAGAGAGAAAGGTCGGGTTACCCACAAAGGGAAGCCCATCAGACTCATAGCAGATCTCTCAGCAGAAACCCTACAAGCCAGAAGAGAGTGGGGGCCAATATTCAACATCCTTAAAAAAAGAACTTTCAACCCAGAATCTCCTATCCAGCCAAACTAAGCTTCATAAGTGAAGGAAAAATAAAATCCTTTGTGAATATGCAAGTACTCAGAGATTTCGTCACCACCAGGCCAGCTTTACAAGAGTTCCTGAAAGAGGCTCTACACATATAAAGGAACAACCAGTACCAGCCACTCCAAAAACATGCCAAATGGTAAAGAGAATCAACACAATGAAGAATCTGCATCAACTAATGGGCAAAACAGCCAGCTAGCACCAAAATGGCAGTATCAAATTCACACATAACAATATTAACCCTAAATGTAAATGGACTAAATGCCCCAATCAAAAGACACAGACTGGCAAATTGGATAAAAATCCAAAACCCATCAGTGTGCTGTATCCAGGAAACCCATCTCACATGCAAGGATACACAAAGGCTCAAAATAAAGGGATGGGGGAAGATTTACCAAGCAAATGGAGAGCAAAAAAAAAGCAGGAGTTGCAATTCTCATCTCTGATAAATTAAGACTTTAAAGCAACAAACATCAAAAGAGACAAAGAAGGACATTACATAATGGTAAAAGGATCAGTGCAACAAGAAGAGCTAACGATCCTAAATATATATGCACCCAATACAGGAGCACCCAGATACATAAGGCAAGCTCTTAATGACTTACAGGGAGACTTAAGACTCCCACACAATTATAATGGAGACTTTAACACCCCATTGTCAATATTAGATCAACGAAACAGAAAATTAACAAGGATATCCAGGACCTGAACTCAGACCTGGACCAAGCAAACCTAACTGACACTTAGAGAACTCTCCACCCCAAATCCACAGAATATACATTCTTCTCAGCACCACATCACACCTACTCTAAAATGACCACATAATTGGGAGTAAATCACTCCTCAGTAAATGCAAAAGAACGGAAATCGTAACAGTCTCTCAGACCACAGTGCAATCAAGTTAGAACTCAGAATTCAAAAACTAACCCATAACCACACAGCTTCATGCAAACTGAACAACTTGCTCTTGAATGTTGACTGGATAAACAATGAAATGAAGACAGAAATAAAGATGTTCTTCGAAACCAACAAGAATGAAGACACAACATACCAGAATCTCTGGGACACATTTAAAGCAGTCTCTAGAGGAAAATATATAGCAATAAGTGCCCACATGAGAAGCATGGAGAGATCAAAAATTGACACCCTATCGTCAAAATTGAAAGAGCTGGAGGTGTAAGATCAAAAAAACCCAAAGTCTAGCAGAAGACAAGAAATAGCTAAGATGAGAGCAGAACTGAAGGAGATAGACACACAAAAAACCCTTCAAAAAATCAGTAAATCCACGAGCTGGTTTTTTAAAGATCAACAAAATAGACCACTAGGCAGATTAATAAAAAAGAAAAAAGAGAATAACCAAATTGATGCAATAAAAAACGATAAAGGGGATATCACCACAGATTCCACAGAAATTCAAACCATCATCAGAGATTATTACAAACAACTCTATGCACATAAAGTAATAAACCTGGAAGAAATGGATAAATTCCTGGACACTTGCCTCCTCCCAAGACTAAACCAGGAAGATGCCGAAACCCTGAACAGACCCATAACAACGTCTGAAGTTGACGCAGCAATTAAGAGCTTACCACCCAAAAAAAGCCCAGGTCCAGACGGGTTCACAGCCGAATTCTACCAGACATACAAAGAGGAGTTGGTACTATTCCTTCTGAAACTATTCCAAACAACCCAAAAAGAGGGAATTCTTCCCAAATCATTTTATGAGACCAACATCATCCTGATTCCAAAACCCGGCAGAGGCTGAACAAGAAAAGAAAACTTCAGGCCAATATCCATGATGAACATAGATGCAAAAATCTTCAATAAAATACTGACAAGCCGATAGCAGCAGCACATCAAAAAAAGCTTATTCACCATGATCAAGTAGGCTTCATCTCAGGGATGCAAGGCTGGTTCAACATACGCAAGTCTATAAACGTAATTGAACACATAAACAGAACCAAAGACAAAAACCACATGATTATCTCAATTGATGCAGAGAAGGCCTTTGACAAAATTCAACAGCCCTTTATGCTAAAAACACTCAATAAGCTAGGTATTGATGGAACGTATCTCAAAATAATAAAAGCTATTTACGACAAACCAACAGCCAATATCACACTGAATGGGCAAAAACTTGAAGCATTCCCCTTGAAATCTGGCACTAGACAAGGATGCCCTCTCTCACCACTCCTATTCAATATAGTACTAGAAGTTCTAGCCAGAGCAATCAGGCAAGAAAAAGAAATAAAGGGCATTCAAATAGGAAAGGAGGAAGTCAAATTGTCTCTATTTGCAGACGACATGATTGTATATCTACAAGACCCCATCGTCTCAGCCCAAAAGCTCCTGAAACTGATAAGCAACTTGAGCAAAGTCTCAGGATACAAAATCAATGTGCAAAAATCACATGCATTCCTACACAACCAGTAACAGACTTAAAGAGAGCCAAATCAAGAACGAACTTCCATTCACAATTGCCACAAAAAGAATAAAATACCTGGGAATACAACTAACAAAGAACGTAAAGGACCTCTTCAAGGAGGACTACAAACCACTGCTCAACGAAATAAAAGAGGACACAAACAGATGGAGAAACATTCCATGTTCATGGTTAGGAAGAATCAAAATCGTGAAAATGGCCATACTGCCCAAAGTAATTTACAGATTCAATGCTATCCCCACCAAGCTACCAATGACCTTCTTCACAGAACTGGAAAAAACCACCTTAAACTTCATATGGAACCAAAAGAGAGCCCACATAGCCAAGTCAATTCTAAGCCAAGTCAATTCTAAGCATCACACTACTGGACTTCAAACTATACTACAAGCCTACAGTAATCAAAACAGCATGGTACTGGTACCAAAACAGAGATATAGACCAATGGAACAGAACAGAGGTTTTGGAGGCAACACAACATATCTACAACCATCTGATCTTTGACAAACCTGACAAAAACAAGCAATGGGGAAAGGATTCCCTGTTTAATAAATGGTGTTGGGAAAACTGGCTAGCCATGTGCAGAAAGCAGAAACTGGACCCCTTCGTGACACCTTACACTAAAATTAACTACAGATGGATTAAAGACTTAAACATAAGACCTAACATGATAAAAACCCTAGAAGAAAATCTAGGCAAAACCATTCAGGACATAAGTGTAGGCAAGGACTTCATGACCAAAACACCAAAAGCATTGACAACAAAAGCCAAAATAGACAAATGGGACCTAATCAAACTCCACAGCTTCTGCACGGCAAAAGAAACAGTCATTAGAGTGAATTGGCAACCAACAAAATGGGAAAAAATTTTTGCAGTTTACCCATCTGACAAAGGGCTGACATCCAGAAGTTACAAAGGACTAAAACAGATTTACAAGAAAAAAACAAACAAGCCCATTCAAAAGTGGGCAAAGGATATGAACAGATACTTTACAAAAGAAGACATACATGAGGCCAACAGACATATGAAAAAATGCTCAGCATCACTGGTCATCAGAGAAATGCCAATCAAAACAACACTGAGATACCATCTCACGCCAGTTAGAATGGCGATCATTAAAAATCTGGAGACAACATATGCTGGAGAGGATGTGGAGAAATAGGAACACTTTTACACTGTTGGTGGGAGTATA
>NW_022436947.1:33711042-33821029 GCF_009761245.1 Sapajus apella
TGGGGGGTGGGGAGTTGGGGAGAGATAGCAAGGGGAGAGATGGCAGATGTAGGTGATGGGGAGGAAGGCAGCAAATCAGACTGACACGTGTGTACCTATGCAACAATCTTGCATGTTCTTCACATGTACCCCAAAACCTAAAATGCAATAAAATAAGTGGAAAAAAATATATATATATATAAATATATATACATAAAGATTTATATAAAATATATATATATATATATAAGATATATATAAAATATATATATATATATATAAGATATATATATATAAGAAAAGCAGTGGCCAGGCAGGGTAGCTAATACCTGTAATCCCTGCACTTTGGTAGGCCACGGTGGGTGGGGGGATCATGAGGTCGAGACTGAGACCATCCTGGCCAACATGGTGAAATCCCATCTCTACTAAAAATACAAAAATCAGCTGGGTGTGGTGGCACGCGCAATGTAAGTCCCAGCTTCTTGGGAGGCTGAGACAAGAGAATGGCTTAAACCCAGGAGGCAGAGGTTGCAGTGAGCCTAGATTGTGCCACTGCACTCCAGCCTGGTGACAGAAGACTCTGTCTCAGAAAAATAAAAATAAAAATAAATTAGCTGGGCGTAGTGGTGCACATGTGTAGTCCCAGCTACTGGGAGGCTGAGGCAGGAGAATCGCTTGAACCCAGAAGGCAGAGGTTGCAGTGAGCCGAGACTGTGTCACTGCACTACAGCCTGGTAACTGGACAAGACTCTGTCTCAAAAAAAAAAAAAAAAAAGAAAAAAGAAAAAGAAAGAAAAGCAGCACAACTTAATGTGTTGCAATAAAAATGAGATATCATACCTAGTAAGTCTATTATTTGGCAATGCATGATACTAACTTAGAAGTACTAACAAAATTTACAGTTATTCCTACATTACCTAGTATAAAACTCTGGTCTTATCATTTTCCACTTATAGGTGTGCAAATATGGGCATCTGTGTCCCTTATAAACTGTCATATTTTATGGGTAATTTCTTTTTAGGGATAAATAATGAAGTGTTTTCAATTTAGGCCTCCTTAGGCATATTAGCTGGAAACTTCCATAATTTCATAACACAGCTACTCATTAACTCTGGTCTGAACATATGAAACAGTGATTTTTACCAATGGGAATCCAGTTTTGTAAGTTTAAGATTTTAATATTAGCAAATTTTAGAATTAGCAAACACATAAATAATGTAAGGCCACGTAAACTATGGAAGAAACAAAGCTAGACCAAAAGGAAACAAACTCAAGGTTGATAATATAATTTAAAATATAATCTTGATTACAACTATGCTGCTTTAGCCAAATACAGTTTTCATTTCTATATGTAGAAATGTATAATGAAGTATTTCATGGTCTATTTTAAACATTTACAAATATTTTTTACTCTCCAGTTCTCATTATCACCTTTATCTAGTTCTTAAGACATGAAATCGCGGTAGTGAGTGAAATAATTCTTTGATCATTAGATTAGGAGCTTAATTCTAATGACGATTTAAATTCTAACAATTTAAAGCATTATTACTTTTAAAATAGGAAAAAATTTAAATAAAACCTTTTTGTAATGATATAATTTTTAAATAAAAATATAATCAATGTTCCTACCTATTGTAAAATGAGCACTGCATCAGTGGACTTTGTGGACTGGTGGCAATATTTGCTAATTCTGTTAGCCAGTCCACCTCATTTTCATGGTAAGTAGTTTCTGGTATGTCTGAGGTATTTTGGTTCCAAGATGGTCTTGGGTATTCTTGATGTGAAACATCTGAACTCAGCTGGTACATGGCAGATTGGGTAGGATCACTTTGAACTGCCTGAAGTTCAGGAAGGTCATCTGCAAATAAACACAAGCAAAATCATAAAAATGAAATTACTAATACAAGGAACAATATTGTAATTAAAAGAGAAGTCCTCAATTTTAGCTAAATAATTTTGAGACAGGAAAATCATAAATTTAGAATTCTATTTGCAGACTGGAAAAACATGGTTTGGTTTGTGTTTTCTACTTTTTATACCCCCTAGTTTTTTGTACATCACCTAGGAGTGACCCATATGCCACTGGGACATTTCTACATTAACAAGTTAATGAAGAAAAAGGCATTTTATGTTTGTTATATGTACTTATTACTCACATACTTTAATAACCTGTTATACAAGTTACTATAATAATGAAAACAATAATTTACGTATATAATATAGATCATGTATTTAGCTACAACTTACACAACTCTGTGCTAAAGTATACAACTTACACAACTCTGTGCTAAAGTATTTCTTTTTACTAATAAATTCTGAACTTAATATGTATTGAGTGCATTCCTAAAAGGTAGTTATGAGACCCTCTCAGTTCCCCAAAAGATGACTAGAAATATTATCCAAGTACCACTCATGTACATACCAAGCACTATAAGGAATACTGAATTCCAAAATACTCAATTCTTCAAAAAAATCACATACACACATTCTTAAAAAAAATTACATATATATCGGCTGGGTGTGGTGACTCACGCCTATAATTCCAGTACTTTGGGAGGCCGAGGCAGGCGGATCATGAGGTCAGGAGAACAACACCATCCTGGCCAACATGGTGAAACCCCATCTCTACTAAAATACAAAACATTTGCCAGCATGGTGCTATGCGTCTGCAGTCCAGCTACTTGGGAGGCTGATGCAGGTGAATCGCTTGAACCCGGGAGGGGGAGACTGCAGTAAGCCAGACTGCAGTGAGCGGAGATTGTGCCACTGCACTTGGACCTAGTGACAGGGCAAGACTCCATCTCAAAAAAAAAAAAAAAATTATATATATAAAGATGCTTTATATTTTTTTTAATATATGCTTTATTTATATGTATATAAAGATGCTTTTTCTTTCCTACTATATACACACACACATACAGACACGTATGTCTTCTCATCTTGAAGGCTTAAAAAAACAACTCTCCATGAAACACATACCTACAAATTCCACAAACCTACTGGGTCCCTTAAATATGCAAGTCAAGAAAACTTCTAGTCTCCTAAATGTCACTATAAAAGTATGTATAATTCCTATTCAGGCAAATATTCCAAAACAGTCTACTAAAACTGAAATGTCCTAACTTTTTTTTTAAAAATTGGTCTGTTTTTTTTGAGACAGGCTCTTACTCTGTTGCCCAGGCTATAATGCAGTGGTGCAATTATAGCTCATTCCAACCTTGGACCCCTGGGCTCAAGTGATCCTCACTCCTCTGCCTAGGGAGCTAGAACTACGGGCACGTGCCCACCATGCCCAGCTAATTTAAAAAAAAAAATTTTTTTCTGGGCGCATTAGCTTAGGCCTGTAATCCCAGCACTTTGGGAGGCTGAGGCAGACGGATCACTTGAGGTCAGGAATTTGAGACCAGCCTGGCCAACATGGTGAAACCTCATATCTACTAAAAATATAAAAATTAGCTGGGCATGATGGTGCACGCCTGTAACCCAGCTGCTCAGGAGGCTGAGGCAGGAGAATCACTTGAACCTGGGAGGTGGAGGTTACAGTGAGCTGAGACCGTGCCACTGCACTCGAGCCTGGGCGACAGAGCGAGATTCCGTCTCAAAAAAAAAACCCGCGCTATATTGACCAGGCTGGTCTTGAATTCCTGGTCTCAAAATGATCCCCATACATTGGCCCCTGAAGTGCTGGGATTACTGGCATGAATCATCATGCCAAGCCAAACTGAACTGTTTTAATTAAAAGTACTGATTCAGGATATCCATTCATAAAAACTGATTTCTTTCACAAGAGTCCTGAAGCAGCCAAGGCATTCTAGAACATCATACCAATTTAAAATAATTCTACCCTACAATTTTCATGCTGGTATAGCTATTTCCCTTCCCTGTTTGCCTCTGACCAACATTTACTTACAGCAAAGAGTTCATTTCTGTTTTTGAAGGTCAGGAAATTAACTTTTTAAATGAAGTCACAGGTAGAAGGCACAAGTTTTGTTTTTTTTTTAACTGCCCTGGGACCTAAGTTTCTGAGTTCCTCCTGAAACTAAAAACATGATGGTGGAAGATCAACTACCTGATTAAAATGGCACTCCTTGCTCAACAATAACCAGTACTCAATAAATACTATGGCCGAATAAATCCCTGGCATTCAAGCACCTTAAGATCTCCAAATTTCAACCACCATCAGAGATTACTACAAACAACGCTATGCACATAAACCTGGAAGAAATGGATAAATTCCTGGACACTTGCATCCTCCCAACCCTAAACCAGGAAGAAGTCGAAACCCTGAATAGACCAATAACAAGGGCTCAAGTTGAGGCAGCAATTAATAGCCTACCCACTAAAAAAAAGCCCAGGTCCAGATGAGTTCACAGCCAAATTCTACCAGACATACAAAGAGGAGCTGGTATCACTCCTTCTGAAACTATTCCAAAAAATCCAAAAAGAGGGACTCCTTCCCAAATCATTTTATAAGACCAACATCATCCTGATACCAAAACGCAGCAGAGACTCAACAAGAAAAGAAAACTTCAATATCCATGATGAACACAGATGCAAAAATCTTCAATAATGCACTGGCAAACCGACTGCAACAGCACATCAAAAAGCTTATCCATCACAATCAACCAGGCTTCATCCCGGGGTTGCAAGGCTGGTTCAACATACACAAGTCTATAAACCTAATTTACCATATAAACAGAACCAAAGACAAAAACCACATGATTATCTCAATAGATGCAGAGCAGGCCTTTGACAAAATTCAACAGCCCTTTATGTTAAAAACTCTCAATAAACTAGGTATCGACGGAACGTATCTCAAAATAATACAAGTTATTTACAACAAACCCACAGCCAATACCATACTGAATGGACAAAAACTGGAAGCATTCCCTTTGAAATCTGGCACTAGACAAGGATGCCCTCTCTCTCACCACTCCTATTCAATATGGTATTACAAGTTCTAGCCAGAGCAATCAGGCAAGAAAAAGAAATAAAGGATATTCAATTAGGAAAGGAGGAAGTCAAACTGTCTCTATTTGCAAACGACATGATTGTGTATTTAGAAGATCCCACTGTCTCAGCCCCAAATCTCCTGAAACTGATAAGCAAATTCAGCAAAGTCCCAGGATACAAAATCAACATGCAAAAATCACAAGCATTCCGACACACCAGTAACAGACTTAAGAGAGCCAAATCAAGAACAAATTGCCATTCACAATTGCTACGAAGAGAATAAAATACCTAGGAATACAACTGACAAAGAACGTAAAGGACCTCTTCAAGGAGAACTACAAACCACTGCTCAACGAAATAAGAAAGGACACAAACAGATGGAAAAGCATTCCATGCTTATGGTTAGGAAGAATCAATATTGTGAAAATGGCCATACTGCCCAAAGTAATTTACAGATTCAACGCTATCCCCATCAAGCTACCAATGACCTTCTTCACAGAACTGGAAAAAGCCACCTTAAACTTCATACAGAACCGAAAGAGAGCCTGCATAGCCAAGTGTATTCTAAGCAAAAAGAACAAAGTGGGAGGCATCACACTACTGGACTTCAAACTATACTACAAGCCTACAGTAATCAAAACAGCATGGTACTAGTATCAAAACAGAGATATAGACCAATGGAACAGAACAGAGGCCTCGAAGGCAACACACATCTACAACCATCTGATCTTTGACAAACCTGACAAAAACAAGCAATGGGGAAAGGAGTCCCTGTTTAATAAATGGTGTTGGGAAAACTGGCTAGCCATGTGCAGAAAGCAGAAACTGGACCCCTTCGTGACACCTTACACTAAAATTAACTCCAGATGGATCAACGACTTAAACATAAGACCTAACATGATAAAAACCCTAGAAGAAAACCTAGGCAAAACCATTTAGGACATAGGCATAGGCAAGGACTTCACGGCCAAAACACCAAAAGCATTGGCAACAAAAGCCAAAATAGACAAATGGGACCTAATGAAACTCCAAAGCTTCTGCACAGCAAAAGAAGCAGTCATTAGAGTGAATCAGCAAGCAACAGAATGGGAAAAAATTTTTGTCATCTACCCATCTGACAAAAGGGCTCATATCCAGAATCTATACAGAACTAAAACAGATTTACAAGAAAAAAAACCAAACCAACCCATTCAAAAGTGGGCGAAGGATATGAACAGACACTTTACAAAAGAAGACATATATGAGGCCAACATATGAAAAAATGTTCATCATCACTGGTAATTAAAGAAATGCAAATCAAAACTACATTGAGATACCACCTCACGCCAGTTAGAATGGCGATCATTAAAAAATCTGGAGACAACATATGCTGGAGAGGATGTGGAGAAATAGGAACACTTTTACACTGTTGGTGGGAGTGTAAATTAGTTCAACCACTGTGGAAGACAGTGTGGCGATTCCTCAAGGACCTAGAAATAGAAATTCCATTTGACCCAACAATCCCATTACTGGGTACATATCCAAAGGATTATAAATTGTTCTATTATAAGGACACATGCACACAAACGTTCACTGCAGCACTGTTTACAACAGGAAAGACGTGGAACCAATCCAAATGCCCATCGATGATAGACTCGACAGGGAAAATGTGGCACATATACACCATGGAATACTGTGCAGCCATAAAAAACGATGAGTTCGTGTCCTTTGTAGGGACATGGACGAACCTGGAAACCGCCATTCTCAGCAAATTGACACAAGAACAGAAAATCAAACACTGTATGTTCTCACTCATAAGCAGGTGTTGAACAATGAGAACACATGGACGCAGGGAGGGGAGCATCACACACTGAGGCCTGTGGAGGGGAGCTAGGCGAAGGACAGCCGAGGGTGGGGAGTTTGGGAGGGATAACATGGAGAGAAATGCCAGATACAGGTGATGGGGAGGAAGGCAGGAAACCACATTGCCATGTATGTACCTATGCAACAATCTTGCATGTTCCTCACATGTACCTCAAAACCTAAAACGCAGTGTGTGTGTGTGTGTATATATATATATAAAATAAAAAAATAAAAAAGATCACCAAATTTCCAAACACTACCGTAGTACATAATCTCCTCCACTTCATGACTTGTAAAGTTAAGACAGCTGTATCTTCTCCTAAGGGTTTTTATAAACATAAAGGAAAAACCCATATTAAATGGGGGCAAAGCCAAGCTGAGAAGCTGGGCAGTAATCCAAGGTCACTTGTTAGCTCTATACTCCTGAACACCAGCCTCGAAGCAATACAATTCAAAAACATACCTCAACAAACCTACACATTCTACATACAGGTCACATATCTCGAGGAGCAGTTTAGTAATAGTGACAACCATAAATGTCAGATCCTCAAGTTTCAAGTGTCCACTGTAATTTCCACATTATACCAGCAAATGTGACATGAAGAGTGGCTAAGCGTATTTCACTGAGCTCTCTGGAGTATATTTCAAAAACAGCATCTTTCAAAAAGCCACAAGTGGGGACGAATCTTTATACACAAAGCAGTTTATTAATCTGTGAATGTATCTCTATAACCACAAATAGTCCAACTCATGTTGGTTTTAAGTAATATTTTAAAAGTAATAACATAATGTTGAAAATTCCTAATATACAAATACTTCACATACTTTTCTAGCCAGTGAAGGTTGGTGGAAAAGCTGGCCAAGTATGAAAATTTATCAGAATCTTAGTGAGATTCCTATATAACTTTTAATTTTGTTTACCAAGCTCCATGTGCTCATCACAGGAGTTATATCCAGGTGAAGATGGCAAATTCTCATTACACTGCAGCAACTCCAATGAGTCATTCATTCCTGAAGCTCTCTTGTCCATCACCAACAGGAGTTTCTGTACTGCATTAGGCATCTGATTTGTCTTCACTTCCCACACCATGTTATGGTGCTCCGACTTAAAAACAACAGAAGAAAAAATGTCAAGCCATGCCATTTGGGCATTACACAAACACAAAATAAATCAAAGGCATGACAATGTTGCTTTTTTTTTTTTTTAAGACATAGTCTCACTCTGTCACCCAGGCTGCAGTGGAGTGGCATGATCTCGGCCCACGACTACCTCCACCTCCTGGGTTCAAGGGATTCTCCTACCTCAGCCACTCAACTAGCTGGGATTACAGGCATGCACCACCACGCCCAGCTGATTTTTCTATTTTTAGTAGAGATGAGGTTTTGACATGTTGGCCAGGCTGGTCTCAAACCCCTGACCTCAAGATATCCGCCCACATCAGCCTCCCAAAGCGCAGAAATTACAGGCGTAAGCCACCATGCCCAGCCACAGTGTCACATTTTAACTTAATCATATACTGCCATTTATAGCTCCCTCAAATTCTTCAGACCAGGATGACTCCCTAATATCTTGGGCTACAACTGAAAGCTCAGTGCTAAATTATACTGGAATCCCAATAGATTAATATCTTGAATTTATTTTTTTTAAAAAGTCTTTCCTACTAAAGAATAATGGCATTATATATTTTTTTATTTATTTAACCTAGTAACCATCCTTTCAGATGCAAATACTGAGACTAATAAGACTTTGCTTCACTTGTACCTTCAAATTCAAAAGAAAATTTAAAGACTTTCCTCAATAAAAGTTAAAAAGACTGAAGGAATATTCCCTTTTTTCCTTTTTTTTTTTTTTAAGAAAAATTCTATTTTAATGTATCTATTTACTGTTTGTTATTTTGCTTCCTCATTCTGAAAGTGAACTACTTCAGCACACTTAAAAAATGCATTTTCAAAGAACGTTTAAGAAAGAGTTTCTTTAAATGGCCATATACTACAATTCTCATAAAAATAAAAATGTTCTTAGGCTTTCCTACTGAAAATTTGGGATCTAGCCAAAATAGATACCTGTCATTCTGAATAGAATATGATGTCTAAAAAGATGAATAATAATCATGGCAAACTTAGTTAAACAACTAGTAAATCTACCTGCAAGCCTACAAAGTTATCACAAGGAAGAGAATATGGGTTAACACATTTAAATAATTTCTTAGCGAAGTCCAACAACTAAATATTATTATGAAAGGAAAACGTGGTTATACCTTTTATTCCACCCTTTGCACAATAATCAAATTAGTTCTCTAACATAAGGGACAACAGCAAGATTTTCTGATTTCTCAGGCTCTAGTCTAAATTCCATTTTTTTAAAAAGTTCTAACCTGATGCAGTGGCTCACGCCTATAGTTCCAGCTACTTGGGTTAGATTGAAGTGGAAGGACTGCTTGAGCCTATGTGCTGGAATCCAATCTGGGCAATGTAGCAAGACCTCGCCTCTTAAAGAAAAATAAAGTTCTAATGAGTGAACATGAAATACCCAAAAAATCTTGACTTCTGCAACAATATATTTTTCCTCAAAATAAATAAAATACACTGCTGTTAAAAGTCACTGAAAGTCAAGTATCCCTGTGCAGGCTGATTAAAACTGCACCGAAAAAAATGTTAATTACTTAATATTTATAAACTTTCTAAGCCATTGTGTTAATTGCCAATAAACAATGGTGACACTGATAAATTTCTTTCTAAAAGGCTTTTTCATGATCTTTTACATTTTCGAAATGTTTTCTTGAATAGAAAATACAATCACTGTGCAAAAAATGGCAAAAAAAAATTTTGAGGAATATAATGATTACTTCTAACACCACCAACCAGTTTTAGATACTTTTAACATTTTGATGTATTACAATCCAATCTGTTTCATGCACACATACACAAAATAGTGTTTTTCTTCCAACTTCATATTATAGTTTGATACCTTTTTGCCTAATATAAGTTCATAAGCATTTTCTTATGCCATTAATTTTTTTCAAAGCTCTAAATAGTTAAATATACATCATAAGAATGTGCCAAAATTCACTTAACCCCCCTACTGCTAAATATGCTATTCCCAGCTTCTTCATTCTTCTAAACACCACTGAATTTATATTCTTATTCTAAAAGTTATTTGCTTACATCTGATTATTTTAGATTCCTACAGGGTTCTTGACACATAGCCCAACTGCATGCACATTGCCTTACTGTATGTCTAATATTCTATTTTGGATGCTATCTGCCTATACTCCTCAAAAATAACTCTTATCCTGGGCACTGCTTTAGATCCTTGCTCAACACTGACTACTCAATATATTATGGTGTAGCAAAAAGGGCACTGGGTTAGATGTAAGGAAACAGGTTTTGGTTTCAGCTTGATCACTTACCAAACATATGACCAAAGTAACTGAGTTTCTCATTAACTCAACATCTTCATCTGTAAAATAGAGCTAATGATACCTGCCTTACTTTACTGAGAGTTGTGAGAATGAAATGAAGTAGTGAAAAAAATGTAAAATAATGTCTTTTGAAATTTTTTTTTATCCCCAGATGTAGGGCAATATTAAACGTACTTTGGGTTTGTAATGTCCTAAATAGAACAGTTACTGAAAATACATATTTAACAGGTGGAAATCAGATAGCTATTCAGTTTCAACACTCTACTCCCTGGGAGATATTATGACAAATCATCCAACACATCTCAATAAAAGTCATATCATGCCATTACTTTAAGCCCCTAAAACATGAAATTTGGAAGGAATTAACACTTCTCCAGTTTAGTACAATGCACTGATCACAATCAGTCTTGGCAAATAATTACAACAAATATGCTGGGATATAACAATTTCCCCCACAAAACTAGCAACTAGAGAAAATGTAACACAAATCTATTTCTCAAGCATGAAATCATGATTTTGAGGCTCCACTTTCTCCCTGAAAAAATAAAAAACGGAGCAAACTGAGCTTCATCAGTGATTCTCAACTCCATCCTGTGGCACATAGAATCATATACATGCTTTAAAAAAACGTTTTCCAGGCCTCAACCCCAGAGGATCTATTTCGCATGGGGTACAACTTTATGCACTGGTTTTTGTTTCCAGGTACAAAATATTGAGACACACTGGGCTAAAAATGGTTGCTAATTTCCTACTTATTTTAAAAAATCATTAATAAATACTATGTACAAGGCATTGTATTAGTTGCAATCTGGACCTCACTAATGAACAATTAATCATGAGTCTCAAGGAATCTATGCTTTAGTGGAAAGATACAAGCAGATGACCACAGTTCTACAGAGCAGGACTTGGCTATGAATGGGTTAAAAGAAGAGCAGGGAGGGAGGTCTCCCAGTGAGAGAAACTCACAGGATTAAACTCATACAGCTGGCAAAGTCCTAGATGAGATCAGAAGAATGTAGAATCTAGTTTCACCACAAAGTAGGATGGCCTTGTGTGTCATGTGATCATGAATACTGAGGCTATAAGAATACTACTATATGGAAAGGTAGTCTAGGATCAATGTTCAATTCTACTTATAGGAAAACTATTTATTTATTTATTTAGAGACAAGAATGGGGGCTCTGAAATCAGGCTGCCTGAGTTTATACACCAGATCTGCCACTTATTAGCTATGTGCCCTAAACAATTTACTTAAAATCTTCATGCCTTGTTTATAAGATGGAAATAAAAGTACCTACACCTCACAGGTTGTTATAAAATCTCAGTGAGATTAGGTAAAATGCTCAGAATAGTGCCTAACACAAAGCACACCTTCACTGCACAGTGGCTACTGTTATGATTAGCAGTTATCAGACAATGAAGAACCACTGAGGATTTTTTAAGAGTTCTGACATGATCAGAACTATACTTTAAAACAGTCTCTTTGAGTCTATGGACAAAATCATACCGAAACACTGCATAAGTATGCAGAACACCTACAACATTTTAGGAGGTTTTTGTTTTTTTTTTTAAAAAAAGATACTCACATTCCCAATCTCTGTCTATGTAAGCCACCTGTCTCCAGCTTCCTTTACAATGGTTCTGAGAAAAGGTAATTGATAGTATCAGTGCAGATTCCTTATTTAGTAGCGCCTAAAAGTGGAACTAGTCATACTATGTGAGTTCTTTAAACAGCTAATATTAACATTTTAGATAGGAGGTTTTAACTCTTTCCATAGAAATCTTTCTAGCATCTTAAGTATACACAATATAATTTAACCTATTTTGATGACTAAAAATCCTATAATTGTACTATGCTTCACATACAGATGTGAGCTGCATAAGTCAAACCTATCTGCAATCCTGAACTTAGAACATTTACCACTTTTACCTTTGTTATGAAATTCAGAAGTTGCACTACACGTTATGCACTACACATATGTATACAGTGCATAAAGTGCAATTTTACATGCACTACACACAATAAAAGTGGACCCCAAGAACAGCACTGTTCATACACATATCCTTTGTACACATATCTTGGAGTCCACAGAAGCACAGCTGCAGTCTGTTTTGTCTACCCCCTCCCTCTGCAGAGCTCTTTGGTATCCTCATTCTTCCCAGCTAAGAACTTTTTTTCTTCCCCACAGCAGGTCCTCCAGTTTCCAACATTCACCAAGTACAGTACACTAACATCTCTTTGCAACTTCTATCATTTCTTCAGGGCTTTGTTTTCGTTACCTACCACCATTCAAAACTCCTTAAATGAAGTTGGAAAAACATATTATTTTAATTTTAAAACAGAGCTACTATAAATAACCAAAGGGACCAAATAAATATTTACTGAATGATTATGTTCACACCTCTCACTGCTCAAGGCTATGAAAAGTTTGGTCCTGAGAAAACTGAAGCTCTGCTGCTGTAAAACTACTGTACAGTAAGAGAATCTAGACTTCAAGACAACAGACTTCGGTTTCACTCTAACTGGCTGAGTAACTGGGGACAGGCCACTCAATCTCAGACTCACGCAGTCCCTCTACTTACCTCACCGGGCTATTCTGAGAATTCAATACCTGAAAACAAAATTCAAAACCATATACGCAAGTTTTCTGTCTCTTCTAATTCTGTCTATTTTCAATTGGAATTCCCTCTTTCTTTTCTAATTCTCAGTCTCAGGAATTTTGGAGAAAGCAAGCAAGGTCTCCAATACAGTAAAGGAATATCAGAAAAGTCCTTACTCAATAAGGCTCCCCTACATACATTATACCAATTACATACTCATTTTGATAAACAAGCTCCTCTTTCAGATATATCCTGGTAGAGCTAACCCTATTGTTCATTCATGCTTTTGTATACTGCTTTGGTATTAGATTCAACACAGCTTGTCTTGTATTTTAGTTCATTCTGTACATGTCATCTTTTCACTAGATCAGTGATTCTTAGTAAAATTTTCCAGAAGTTACACTCTGAAATGTCACATTCAGTATTATAAATTTTATTTTATTGGAAGACCACATTGCTTTTGGTATACAAACTTCCACAAGCAAGTATCCAAAAAATCCTAAGACAGGAAAAGAAGAGAGAATGAGAAAAAGCTAAGTCTCAATGAATGAAGAAGAGAGGTTTTACAAAATGCCTACCTACATAGCATTTCCATGTACTTCATCTAATTTTATTTTAAACACGGAACAGCTCTGTGAATAAAGTATTATTATGTATGGGGAAAGCGGGACTATGACAACTAAATGGGACCATTTTCTTTTTGAAGGGGAGCGCTGAGAGGGAAAAAAGACAAAAGGTATAGGCCAGCATGGGTTATCTCCTGCTTTCAAGGGCCTATTATTCCCTGAGTCCTTATCTTTTTATGGAATTCACAGCAGGATCTTCTATACTCTCTCCCCTAACCAGTCCAGACTACATGCTCAAATTGTTTTCAGAGTGGGTGAAGAAAAGGCAATTTGCAATTAATTTCTATCTCTGAAACTGAGGTATTTTAAATGGGTTACATAATTACACGCTAAAACAAACCTCCATAACAAAGTATATTAAATGTAACTTTCTACACCCAAAGCACCTGGGAGGACTTAATGCTGTTTTTTTAGAGTATTTCCAACAGATTTCACAGAAATGTGTCTAAAACTCTAGTTTGCCACTGGGCTAAGAAAAAAGAGGAAACAACAACAAAAAACCTTAGGGGATTCGTTTTTGTCACTTACCACTTTCATGGCCCTGAATTAAACCTCCAGGCCTGTTTTCTCGTTAGGGTCTGGTTTTTTATTTGCAAATAAGGCTAGTGGCCAGGCTCAGTGGCTCATTCCTGCAATCCCAGCACTTTGGGAGGCTGAGACAGGAGGATCGCTTGAGCCTGGAGTTCAAGACCAACCTGGGCAACAGAGCAAGACCCCATCTTTAAAAACTTTTTTTTTTTTTTTTTTTTTTTTTAAAGACAGGGTCTCCCTCTGTCACCAGGCACCAGGTGGGAATGCAGTGGCAAGACCTCTTCTCACTGCAACCTCCGCCTCCAGGGTTCAAGCAATCTCCTGCCTCAGCCTCCTGAGTAGCTGGGACTACAGGCGCACACCACCACGCCCAGCTAATTTTTCCTATTTTTTAGTAGAGACAGGGTTTCACCATGTTGGCCTGGATGGTCTCGATCTCTTGACCTCGTGATCCACCCACCTCGGCTTCCCAAAGTACTGGGATTACAGGTGTGAGCCACCACGCCCGGCCAAAACTTTTTTAAAAACAAGTAAAAAAATAAATAGGACTAGTACCTATCTACCTATCGGAATTGTTGTAGGAATAAAAGATATTACATTCCACAGACACTGCCTAATCCACATCTATACAAGATCTTAGTGATTTCATGCTCAATCAACATGAAATGCTGTATTGATCAAGACAACAGAAACCCATTAATACCACAAGCAGCCATCCATGAACTGTTTGAGTACTGTCAATTCAAATAAGTATTTAAAATGAGTCATATAATAAAATTTGACATCATCTAAAAATTCTTATGAAACTTGTTTTCCTAAACTTGATTGTTCTCCTAAATGTTTTTACATTATCTGTAAAAACTTGTGGAAAAAGCTTTTCTAAGCTATGTTCAATAACTTAAAAAAAAAAACTAAACCACATTACGGAGAAAATTACTTTTCTAGTTTATACAAAATTACAGTAGAAATTATAAAGCACGAAAGTAAATGCTGCTCAGTATATGAAAAATATGAATAATGTTATTGGTATCAGGCAGTTAATAAGAATATTACAGTATGCCATTTTTCTCTGAATTTTGTGATAAGCAGGTATCTGGCAGCTTTAATTTTTTTGTTGTTGCAATTTTTCCATCCTAAGTAAAATACTTGCTTTCATACTTAAAGATACACACAAAATTCCTAGCATTGACTCTTTTCTTTTCCTTTTTTTTTAAGAGTCTTGTTCTGTCAGCCAGGCTAGAGTGCAATTGTGCGATCTCGGCTCGCTGCAACCTCTGTCACCAGATTCAAATGATTGTCGTGCCTCAGCCTCCCAAGTAACTGGGACCACAGGCGCGCGCCACCATGCCCAGTTAACTTTTGTATTTTTAGTACAATTTCGCCACATTGGCCAGGCTGGTCCCAAACTTCTGTCAGGTGATCCGCCCGCCTTGGCCTTCCAAAGCGCCGGGCGAGACAAGAGCCACTACGCCCAGCCAGCAGTAACTTCTAATGGATAATGCGCATGCGGGAGGTGCAGAGAAGAGTAGCAGTATTTTTATCTCAAACATATATACAAAACATCAGCTTGCAATTCACCCTAAAGAACCTTCAGGGCACCGCAGTTTAATAACTCCATGCCTTTATGCAATACGCCTTCTTCACTGCGCACTTGTATTAGTGAGGAAAGAATCCAAAGAAGTTAAAATATAGTGGGCCGAGCACGGGGGCTCATACCTGTAATCCCAGCACTTTGGGAGGCCGAGGCGGGCAGATCACGAGGTCAGGACATCGAGACCATCCCGGCCAACGTGGTGAAACCCTGTCTCTACTAAAAATATCTAAAAATTAGTTGGGAGTGGTGGCGTGTGCCTGTAGTCCCACCTACTCAGGAAGCTGAGGCAGGAGAACCGCTTGAACCCGGCAGGCGGAAGTTGCAGTGAGCTGAGATCGTGCCACTGCACTCCAGCCTTGGTGACAGAGCGAGACTCCATCTAAAATACATACATACATATCACTGTAAGAGTTATAAAAATGTGAATTTTTACAATGACGGTATCATGTTTGAAGTCTGAGAGGTGTGCCCTGTGAAGCACAAAGGATAGCGGAGACACGTAGGCGGGCAATCCTGGGAAAAGGTACCCTTTCAACTAGTGTATGTAGTTAGGACTTTTGAGAGGTGAAGAAAGAGGAAGGGTATTCGAGACAGAGAAAAGATAACTGGGTTTACGAAACTAAGATGAAACTGGAAAGTGAAATCAGAACTTCATTCTGTAACTTACCATTCAAGTTAGTACAAGCAATATTTTGCTTTAAAGTGGTTAAATGGCTCCTGAAAAGTATAACCCAAAAACATTGAGTAGATTTAATTCTCAAGGTAAGTCAAATCTCCTTGAAGCTTTGTCAACTACTATCTATCTAGCAAGAAATGAGTTTGACCAAGGAAACTGAACCAATCACTGACTCTACCACTCGTTTGCAAGATAAAGCAAAACACAATATCATAAAAAACAAAAAAAGTACAAGACATACATTGCAGATTTAGATCGCTGTTAAAATGATCAGAAATTTACATATGTAAATACTTTAAAATGTTAAAATTATTCTAATTCTCAAAAAGTAACTTTAATTTCAAAACCACGATTATTAAGAGTCTTCCCACAGCTATTTAGAGGAAAATATTAATAAATCTAAAGCCCTTCATCCAAGCTGTTGGTAGGA
Source organism: Sapajus apella (assembly GCF_009761245.1). Classification (NCBI taxonomy): domain Eukaryota; kingdom Metazoa; phylum Chordata; class Mammalia; order Primates; family Cebidae; genus Sapajus; species Sapajus apella. The sequence continues at coordinate 33,727,697 of NW_022436947.1, forward strand.
CTCCATCGCTTCCCAGTATGTGTAACTCCTTTTCTAAGCCTCCTCTGGTCCTGGCATGGTGGCATCGTGAGTCAAAAACAAAACATAAAAACTTGAGTATTGCCTCGCTGTAAGTGCTCCTTCTAAAACACGACTCGAGCTGAAAACTCCCAAAGAATGAACTTAAGACTGTAGAGTGCACAGCCGAGAGTGAAATACCCGAGACAGCACGCAGCATTTAAAGCTACAAAAAACCTGGCTGTCGACTTCGCCTGGCTTCTTTTTGTTTTGTTTCAATCGGCCTGCGGCGGCAGCATAGGTTAAAAGGCGGAGACTGGAATTGCCTGCCAAGCCTCCCCTTTGGGTCACAGAGAGCAGCGCCTCCCGGTTCACGCCAAGTCCATCCCCCACCCTCTTTCGCCATTCATCGCGTTCCCCTCCCTTCCCCCCATCATGTGACCGCAGCTTGGACTCCGGGCTTGTTTTTCCCCTCGGCTCAGCCCCAGCGCGCAGGCGCCTGGGAGCCCATTCATTCGAACTGCGTAACAATGAGCCCCGGGGCCCAGCGGCTCCGCGAGCTCCTCAGCTCGGCCGGAGCCCACTCGGTCCAGAAGGAGGCGGCGCCTCACTGGGGTCCCCCACATCCGGCCGCGTCCCCACCCCTGGCCAAGCTCTGACCCTCCGCCCACAAGCGGGGAGTTGAAGTCAAACTTTCCTGGGCAGCCCCGGCGCCGCGTCGGCCCCTTCCCCCACCCAGACCCGCCCCATCTCCACACCCGGCCCGGCCACCCACCGCGCTAACCGGGCCGGGGCGTCGCCCTCCCCCAGCCTCTTCCCGGCCCCCGCCCGAGACCCCCTAGCGTCGCCGCCCCGAAGCCCAGGTGAGCTCGCGGGAGGCGCTGGTCTGTTAGGCTCGCCGCGGGCACCAGTCGAACGGTTAAGTGCCCCCATCCCAAGGGCAGCCCTGCCAGGAGGAGGAACGCGTACCCGAGCCCCCCCTCCGCGGCCGCCGGATCCCCCGGACTCCTGCCCCTCCCTTCCCCACCCCCACCTCTTCCCGAACTGAAAGACAACAAACCTGCCGCGAAGTGCCGGCAGCCCAGGCGCGGGCCGCCCCGGCCACGACAACACCACCAGCAGCTCTCGAACCCCCTCTCCGACTGACGCCGGCCTCCCCCGCGCGCGTCACTGCTGCCGCCGCCGCTCTTACTCCTCAACCGAAACTTTCCTACTTACCAAACCCGTCGCCATTACCAAGTCTTTCAAGCTTCGTCTTCCCCCTCCCCTCAACTCCCTGGGGGTTGAGCCTCCGCCCAGCTCTTTCGCCTTCTTATTGGTCTGCAGAACTGCCATTCGGTTCTTCCCCTTTCCCATTGGGTGATGCCGTGGTCCGTCTCGGGGGGCGGGCGTGTATTGACTTTTGTGTTGTGTTTACTGGAGAACACGACGTGTCAATCACCAGAGTAAGTGCTTTGGATTGGAGTACTGCCGAGAGTCGGGGGACCAGAGCAAAACTTTGTCCCCGAAGTGGATTGTGGGTTCGTAGTCTCAAGCGTTGGTCCTTGGCTGTGGGAGACTGCTTGCCGAGGAAGAACTGAACTACATATCCCAGAGGCGCTCGCACTGCGCAGTCTTGATAGTAAACAAGAGTCATAGGGACACGTGTATCAGCTCGTTTGTTTTGGTGTCTGGGACAAAAGGGAGGGGGCGGAGGAAGGGAGTGTTTTAATGCTTGGGCCTCTTCTCTTTCTCCCGGCCACTGCTAACTCTTAGAGCGGCCCAAGCTTCTTACAGCACCCTGTCCGGGCCATAAACAGCCAGAGTTGCTCGCTGCTCAAGAGTTTGGCAGGAGGCCAGGGCATTGTTTTAGTGCGAGGGGAAGGAGATGACTGCACCAGCGGAAGCACTGCAGGCTTGCGAGGAACTTGGTCACCCACAAAGCACGGTCCCTGTCACGAAGGGACCGAAAGTGATGCTGGGGGGCCCCACTGGCAGTGGGAAGAACTAGAAGTCCTTTTCTCCTGTGCCTTGCCTCACCACCCCCGGGACAGCAACTTGAGATTGCCTTGTCAGCACTGCTCAATTCACCTAACGTTTGTTGAGCGCCGGCTAAGTAACTGGAAGATTGAGGCTGGGGGAGGGACTGTGAGCAAACAAGGAGCTCAGGGTCTAGAGAATTTACGAAGCGGGGACGGGGGCGGGAGCAGGGGGCGGGCGATTACGAAATTGAGGCAAGTTAAAGCGGCATTTTCCATATTGATTAGTATGTTCGTTGGTTAACGTAATACAGAGGGGCATAATGTATGACGTAAGCTGGTTTAATTTGTGAATCATACCTGTAAGTTTCTCTGCTGAGTTTTGTTAACGCTCTTTTTCTAGAGGAGTTTTGTTAACGCTCTTCTTCAGTTTTCTCATTGGTGAAAGAAACTGTGTTTCCACTTCATTTCCACTAGGAGTTAGTTCCTCAAGTTACGAATTCTCTGACTCACCAGAGACGCTTCACTGCTTTATAGCTACCTTCACTTTAAACATGGCTGTCATCACAATTGGCAGCATCTAGTCAATAATTGGTGTCTTTACCATTCACATTACAAAGGCATGATTAAGCTTTTCCCCTTTGAACCTTTAGTGTTTAATCATGTAAATTGTGCTTCAGATTTTATAACTTTAGATCGCTAAATATATGCTTAGAATTAAGATGAGGAAAATCTACATTAGTAAGAAATCTGTAAAAGCAAATTTTTGGACAGAGCCAGAAATCAGAGCTAGTTATTTCTTTAAAAACTCCTGCATTTTTTGGATTTTTTAAATATACCTGAAAGCCGCGTAACAAATCAAGAAATCCAAAATAACCCCTCATGTTGAAATCAAGTTTAAAATTAAGGATTCCCCATTTGAATCCTTGAAGTGAAATTATTTATAAAGTAGTCCTCCCATGTGATCAAATATTTACTATTTCACAAATAGTAATAAAACATTCTATTTCTTATTAAAGTAATTCAAAGAAGAGCCAACAAAATGCTTAATTTTTTCCTTGAGGAAAAAGGACAGGATTTGAGTTTATCAAGTCTTTCAGAAGTTGTTAGAGTGACTCAAAGAAGTGAATGTCTCTGCTATTTTGTGTATGCTTTTCTAATTTTGTTTTTGTTTTTTTGTTTTTGCAATGAAGGGTCATCGTGTTCTAGAATTGAATATATAAACTCTACTCCAACATGTAATCTCTTGACAAAGAAAAGCCTGTGAAGTTCACCTGATTATTTAAAATTGTTTTATTTATGTCTAACTCCTTCTAGAAAACTAGAAAGCTTTTCTCTTTAAAAAAAAAAAAAAAGTTGGCAAGAGATTGAGATACTCACAAACTATGAGATCTGCTTTCAGCTAAACCTTATTTTTAAAAGTTAAACTATTTTAAAGGTTTTACCAAAAGCCTTAGTGGTGATACTTTTTTATTGGAGGACACCAGAAATGGGAAAAAATTTCAACTTAAGATTCAGATATTGTGCAATATATTACAAATAATAATTTATCCTTGAATAGCTCTATAAAGCCTTTTCCATTCATTCAGAAACATGTAGTTCCATTTTTTGACCACTGCCAATTAATAAGCATAAAAAGATATAAAAAATTTTTTGCATACTTTTTCTCATATTTGTCCGTCTTTGAGTTAAATTTAGTCACAAGTGATTAAATACTAGTATTAAAAAAAAATACTAGTATTAGAATTTGCTACACCTTTAAGTGGACAATTAGTCCAATCTTCTGACTTCCTGGAGAGCTAAATGACCACATTAGTACCCTCGGTGTATTTATCAGGGACATCATCATTAATTGAGTGACCAGTAAAACTGGCCAACCTGTAAGCCAGAACAAAGATCAAAGTACCAAACTAGTAAGATCTCCTTGGAAATTGTTACATGTGTAAATTATACTCAAGACTAAAACAGATATAATTACAGTTTTTAACTATCCTTCAGATGTTTCCATGATGAAATTGACATTAAAAAATCAGTTTAACACCTCCTCTTGATTGGTACACTCACTACACAAAATGTATGTAAAAATGTCAAATTGTCAAAATGTCTTTCCAACAGTTTGTAAAGTTACTTCTGTTATCTTAAATATAAAGTTCTAATTTGTTAGAAATAGTAAAAAATGAACAGAATAAAAAAAACTGATAAATCCTAATTAGAAGTGAAATAATGTTATTTCCCTGATTCCACCATATCTGACACACCAATGACTGCTTTGCCTGATATTGAATACATGGCATTGCCTGATACTGAAAATACTCAGTTTGAATTGTCAAAAGGTAAACATGAAATTATATGAACAAGTACTAAATTGAGAAATTGAATACATGTATGGTCCAAAATAGTACTTCTCAAAGTTTTCAGATAGCATCTTGCATATTTAAACTCTAACAAATATCCTTCCTTATACCTTACTATCCTCTAAAATGGGTTAATTTTCTAATTAGTTCAAAGTACTCAGGTAATTCAGGCAAGTTGTAATGAAATCTGCAGGAGCTAATGATCGCCATTTTAGAACTGAGTCATCTGTCTCCTGTTCTTGTAGTTCTTGACGCAACTCAAGTTTAGATTTTGCTCCCATGACCAGAAAGCAAGACCTTTTTCTTCAGAAGCTGATAAGTTAATGTCTTAACACTATAACCACATTAGGAAGAAAAATCATTCTAAGAGGGAGGAATCAAAATGTGTCTCTGGCTTGGGTAATTGCAGTAGTTGGGGAAGGGTGGGTATGCTGAAGTTATTGACTGACACGGAATGCTGGAGAGGACAGCAGATTTGGAGACCGTGAGGAAGCTAAAGAATAGGTTCAACCTCAGGTGATAAGCATGCTGTGCAGGCAAGAAATCTGAGTCCAGAGGTCCTGTAGGCAGCTGATTGTATTCATCTGGCATTTAGAAAGTCCAAGTCTAGAGAAATAAACCTGGGTATCCTCAGAACATAGAACTACTCTTTTTTGGTCCCAATTGTTCTAAAAAAGTTTTTGTTAAGTCTAATTTGGTACAAATGAAAGTGTATTTAAAGATGGCAACTAATAGTTCTATTTCATATTTCATCTCACTTCTAATGTATAAAATCAAGCTCAAACGACTATTCTCATGTCCTGCAAGTTTTCTGGAGATCATTACTGTTATCTGAACTATGTAACACAAACTCTCACATAGTATTTTCTACTCCTATCTATCTGGTATCCTAGGCCCTTCTCTATGTTTAGTTGCTAGCAAAAAGTACCTCATTTTAAGAACAATTAAGTCGAATAAAGAGCAATTAAAATTGTAGGACGAGTACACCACTTTTATCACACTGTGTTAAACTGTTGCTTACATTCGTACCCCCCTCCACATTTACATTCTCTTCTTCCTTATCGGTCACCATCTCATGCATTTTTTTTTGTCTGGTCCATAATAAGCAATCAAAAAAAAAAAAATACATGCCCGGGGAACAATGAAAAGTTGGGGGAAAACATGCAGCATGACTTTTCTCATATACAGCATATTGTAGCTCTATATATAGTATGCTGGTCTGAATATTTGACTTTGTTAAATAACTTACATGTGCTTTCACTGTCACTGCCTCTATGCAGTCATTGTTATTATTTGAGAACATATCTCATCTTCCAGCTATGTTTATATGACAAGCACTATTAATTGTTTTTGTTTCCCTCACTGTGCCAGTCACTCAAAGGCAAGCGAAGTATTGGATTGGTGCAAAAGTAATTTGTGATTTTTACCATTAAAAAAAAAAAGGGCAAAACTCGCAATTACTTTGCACCAGTCTGTCTTAATTAACACTTTCACTCCTTCAAGTTATACAGCATATAAGTGATAAAAATGTTGAGGGTATTTTAAGTTCTGCCTTAAAGAGCAATTATGAGAAAATAGACTTACCAAAGATGTCTTTATAGTGTGCACCTTTCTGAAAATATTACTCGGCTTTTAAAAAATGTCATTTGTATATACTTCAAGAATATAGTCATTATGTAAAGGAACTACACTTGGATTAAATGTCAGCCCTTGGCCTAAGAGAGGTAGTGAAGTTACAGGGATGCAGAGTTTATTATTCCTGAGCAGATCTAGGAAGGTTTCCAAGTAGGATCAAGATGGAAAACCAGTCATCAATAGCAACTTTATCTAAGATTTTAACTGGTCATATTTCCCTGTTCATAAACTCACTCGAGAGTCTACTCTGTAAACTTTTTTTTCCAAGTTAAATAGAAATATTTAGGGTTTCATGTCTGGGTTGTTGCAGTTAAGACCCACAGAAAACTTTCCCTTGTGCCTGTAAACAAGGCCATTTTCTGTTTTCCAGTGACAGTAAAAAATGCATGTATATGCTATAATGAATCAGTTTGGTGCTGACAAAACATGAATTTAATTTATGTACATTTTGTAGCATTTTTTGTATTTGGAAAAATGACCAGATCCAGACTATGATTACATCAAAATCTGAGAAAACCACCTCTTTGGCAGGTAGCATTCATTTTTATGGTGTAGACATTACCTCCCTATCATATATCACCACTTCTTCCCATATATAAGTGATACATACTTCTTCAGGATTTTCTAGGCAATTTTAGATTTATAAATTTAGGGCATACAGAGGTAAAGAAAGACCCAGATCTGTTGGTCAAATCAAAGTTTTCCTCTCAAAATAATCTTACCCTTTGCATTGGAAACTATATAGCAATTTATATACCAGGCTCATTAACATTATTTGGAAAAACATATGAGGCCATGAGTTGGATGAGGAACCAATCCATCTCAATTTTCCATTGAGTTCTGCCGTCGACTCACAAAGTAGATGACTTTCGTGAAGTCATTGATTGTCCTTAGGTATACAAATTGAACTGATTTAAGCTCTCATAGTACAGAAGACTTGTTTGGTACAAAAGTCTTCTGCGAATAACTGGTATACTTTACTGCTTGCATTTCCATAATTCATTATACTTTTAAAGGTTTTTTTTATACCTGTGAAGATGAACAACTCTATAGTCTATTGTTCAACCAATTTTGTTGCCTTTAAAAGTATTCTAGAACAGGTAAGTTTGTCTCAACTCATTCCAATTCTTTCTTTTTGTCAAAATTCTTTCTGATATTTGGCATCAAACTGACCAAACACTACTTTTAATTTTTAAAGTCAGCATTCCTTGTAACTCTAATTCTCTTAGGTAGTAACTTTTTTTTTTTTTTTTAAGAATCCTTTCTTCAGCAACTTAACAAAGCTCTGGCTTAATCCAGATGTATTACTTACCTCTCTAGGCCTACACATTAATTTTCCTTAAGAATGCCAAAGGTCATCTAATCCTTGTTACAACATTTTTTGAGAAAGGAAAAAATCTATCAGTATCTTTAAAGATGCTTTGGAAAGGAAAAGAACACAGGGTGTTTTTAAATCTTACACGTTTCAATAAAATCCAAAGTCCCTTGCTTCATACCGTATCACTTGAAGAATTTTTAAGCATTGTAAATGGCATTTAATCGGACTTTATAATACTAGTCCTAATGGTAACACACATATATTCACCTCAGTTGTGTCACAGGTAATATATATGTTAAAATACCTGCACTAAGTTCTAGTTCATATGGATATGCAGAAAATACACAACACACACACACTCCTTTATTTAAAACAAGGGAAAGCACCATCATTCTTGGGGAAAATGTCCTCACCCCTTTCCTTAGCCACACATGAGGCAGAGGAGGCTCCATCCTTGAATGAATGAAAGGTCAATAAAGAATTCTCACACAGTAAGGACTGTTGATTAGTAATTAAATAATGACATCCACAAATCAAACTTGAGCTGTTTTAATTACATAATTTTACACATAAATTCCTACTTAGCCAGATTTATTTGGTTATTCTAAACGGCCAAATAAATCTACAGTACACCACAATTATTTCTCCCACACATGACCAATAGCTAAAAATGTCAAAAACCTATTGCCATACAGAACCATACTTTCTGTGTTATGGCCTGGGGGTTAGCTTCCACATGCCACATTTCTATCATGCTTTTCAATGCATTATGCAAGTCAGAAAACTTTAAAGAAACAAGTAAAAAAAGTATGAAAAACAATCATTCATGTGTTTTATTATAAAAGTGTGCTTTATTATAAGGAAAATTTAAATATAACCAACAATACTGAAAATAACGTAAATGGCATTTATACCCTTGGTCAAAGTTCTTTATTAAACAGGCGTTTGCTGTTCCATGAATAGTGAACAATTAGTTTATGCAACAAAATAGATAACTTGAAAAAGTGAGTAAGAATACAGAATGATGAACTAGGAATCTGGGGTTCTTTTGTGTTTTTTCTTGTTTAACAGACACGGCTTTTAAAATAAAATCTGAAATATAAAACAAGTCATCTTCATGTAGAGAGCTCTCTTTTCCTACAAGAAGGTTTTCCAAAAATGTTAAACAGTGTTCTAAAATGTGGCTGAAGTTATACTTTACATACTTTATTAACTTCTTATATATACATTATCCAATTAACATTCTAACCACATTTTCATATACAAGTGGGACCATAAACATTCTCTAGTAAGACTACACTAGCACAGAATAATTTTACCCATGTATATATATTCATTTGAAACCTGTTTCCCCAAATGAAATCGCTCATTTAAAAGCAAACAACTGGTTGGAATTAATGTCTCTAGACAATGGGTCATGGGGCCTAGAAATCATGTAAGAGTATATTGCTTTGGTTGAATATAATTAAATTCATCTTATGTGGCAGCATACTAAGCATATCAACGAACAATGAAAATCTAATACATCTGAGTTCATTCTGCACTAATTTCAACTATGAGTCTACTTTAAAGCAATGGCAAGGCCTAATGGTATATGTGGTATGGGGAGAAATTCATTTTGTCTTTATATAGGATTATACTCATAAAAATTTATTTCTGTCACCCTAGGGGGATGTTTTTAAGAATTAAAAAAACAAAAAACAAACTGCATTGGCTGCTGATCAATGAGATTGTGGGCTGGCAACCATCCTAAGAAAGCAAAGAAACCCAAGGGAACAGATGCCTGTCTGCAAAGGACTGTATTATGTAGGCCTAGTAAAGAACAAAGAAATCAAGTGTGGGCATGCTGATAAGGATCCCAAATTATTTTTGGTATAGGAGAGTTTTTTAAAATATAAGATCTTAGAGTAGAGAATACAAAAAAAAGTCAGATCTTAAGTTTAAATCACTTTTTAAAAAACTTTGTGACATTTAATGTCAAGATCAAATTTTTAAAGATATAGGATATAGAGAACTGTAAAATAAAAAGGAAGCAGAAATGTGCTTGATGAGTGAAAAATGCATTAATGATCTCTCATCTAAAAGACTGTTTTCCTTATTATCATAATGACTAAATTGCCTATCCATAAAACCACTGGAATATGTAGGTTACTGACATTATGCCAAAGAAGTCAAAATGTACTTTATTGCAAAAATATAAAAAGTTTTAAAATTGCATATGATGTTTTATACCACTTCACCAATAGGCCAAGGCCAGCACATAACTTATCAAGCTAGAAAACTGTAAAACAAAAATGATTAAAATTTTACTATGTATGAGTTATAAAAAAAAAATGTGATGCCATGCTGTGTAGCATCTTTAACTGCCAAGTGCCCTCTTACATGGGGATAGTCACTAATATGATATCAGTCTGAATAAGTAAAACACATATAGCCTATGATAACATCCTTTAATTATCTTCTTAAACACAGATACTTTCTATATATTACAATCATTTTAATAAACCTTTCGGTCATAATTTTATGGAGTACAAAGTCATTTTATCAGTATGTTGATTTTTTTCTGAACTACTCTTTAGAAAGTGATGTTAAAGCCTACTGACTATTAAATCCCTACTGTTTATTGATACATTGTAAATGTAAAAAAAGGAAAAAACCTGAAATCACAGAAAATGCTTGGCATCTACACAAACACATTCTCAGTGGACTAACCACTACTGTGTAATTTTGTCACTACAGGTCTTCCTGCTCCATACTTTTGCTTCATGCAGTGGGTTCAACAATATCCATGTTTGTTCCAAACAAGGCAACTAATTGTTCTTCATAGGTGGTGATGTTCCTTTTCATAATTTCCATGCAAGGTCCCAAAAGCCTTTCAAATGCTTGCACATCCATGGCTAAGAAAAGAGAAGAATCTTTTTAAAAACATTCTTTGCAAATCTACAGAATTTCTAAGTAATTTATGATATCCATTCCATACATATCAATAATACAATGATATTTTAGGTAAATACCATAAAATACAAGAAAAAGCATAAAGATAAAAATGTTCCACTTGAAAAAGGAAGCAGCCAGGGCCACACCCTTGGGCCGCACTCTCCAGTCCCTCGGCAGTATGATGAGCAATGATAAGTTGGTGTGGTCCAAGCTGAGAAAAGAATGAAGGACTATCATGGGAAGACCTTAGAATTTTTCAAAATAAATGTGCTGTCTCCACCTTAGCAATGTGAACTTCTCAAAGGTGGCACAGGAGTGTTTTCTATTTTGTGTTCCCTTCTCAGGGTTTAAATGCCATATTGTGCAGGCCAAGTATTACCTTTTGTAATTTTTACTCCCATACTATTGTCTGTGCAACCCAAAAATGGCAGCTGACATAATGCTTTTGTTTACTTCTGTAAGTACATGCTATAAATCACTTTGCTTGCCTATTTCCTGGATTTTAAAACTAAATTTATAATATACAGATAGAAAATATGGTCATACTCTCTCCATAAAAATACAAATTAAAACATATCTTCTTTGCCTTTCAAATTTGCAAAGGTAGAAAAGGCAATGTTTACAAGAATAGGGTGAATGGGCGTTCTGGTGCTACTAGTAGCATGTAAATTAGTACAAATAAAAGTAATCTGGCAATGTATGTAAAAAGTTAATTTTTTAAAAACCCACTCCTGAAAACCATTTCTAAGGAAAACTCCTATATACAGAAAAGCCTTCTATGCACAAAAAAATCGATCCCCACCAAAAAGTTGGAGCCAAAACTTTCCAAGTATTTACCAGTGAGGAATAACTAATTTATCATGTATAATATTTACCTTAAAAGAATTTTAAAATTTGGTGTAATAAAACAGGAACATTCCTAAGCTAGAATGAACTTTAAAAGTTGTTTGGAAAACTGTTTCACAACTAAGCCCACACAAATAAAAAAGACAAGAAGGAACTGTAATGGTAGAAGTCACTGGGTGGCGGTGGTGTGAGGGATTCTTAGTTTTTCCTACATTGTCTATATTTCTCAGGTTTTCTTTAATGTGAATATAATAATCTAATATTGAAAAACATTAACAGAATTTCACTCACCTCACCTTTACTCTTTCTAATAGCTCTACTTAGGGGATTACCTGTCAGTTTCTAATTGTATTCTCTTCCGTCCAAATGTAACACATGATTAATATTATACTATCTAAACCCTTTTAAAGAATGACTTCTTTAAGAATTCTAATGATCCTTGCAAATCTTAAAAACATTAAAGCTAAGTTTATTCTATTGAATTATGGATAAAAAGCATGGAGAGATAATTACTGTGGAATCGATTTTCTTAAAATACCATCCATATTGCCACCTCCTCAACTATATTTTCTTATTAAAGTAAGTGATTTCTCAGATAGAAAATCTCAGATATAAGATATATATAGATGTCTGCAGCTGAAGACGGCATTTCTGCCAAGCTACTCTTGTAAAATAGTAATAACTCTTATAAAATAGTAATAACGGCTGAACAGCAAAGAACATTTGTGCTTTGACAAACCTGCACTTTTGTGTCCCAGTACTCTAATGAGTAAGGATTCTCACAATATCCCAGCATTCCCCTTACATCTTAATAATGGACTTTACAAAAACAGTACCTTAGCCTTCTCTTTTGAGGAACGCAGCATAGGTTGCTTATTTGAGAGATTCCATGTAAAACGTGGTACTTGGAATTCTAATGACTAATATGAGATGTTATTTCATACATACACAAAAGAGCAAACTATATCTGTATCTAAAAATTACAAAGAAAAAACGGCTTCCACAAATTAATTTTTATAAAGCAATGAATCCTAATCTTGTTACCTTTTGTGGGGACCACAAAAGTTATGAACCCAATAAAATAATCCATTCAACATGAATACATAAAACGCAGACATGAGTTCAACCAGGAGAAGCGCCCCGGCATTGCAAACCCTACCTAAACATTTGACAGTCCCAATGGCGTGCGCAGAAGCTGCTCGAGGTTTGTTAGTTACCAGGGCAAGCTCTCCAAAGTACTGTCCTCGCGAGCATCGAGCGATTTCTACTGCATCGTTCTCTTCCACTTCTGATTTACCCTGACAAGGCAATTAAAAAGATGAGCTTTTCCTCAACTTCTGAAAAATAAAATTAACCTTAAGTCTAAACATCAAAAAGTAAATCTGTTGTGTTCCTTGCTAACAGTATGTGGGTTTTGAGAATGCTTACTTACAATGCTTACCTTTCTTTTCATAGTTATTTTCACTTCTCCAGATTCTACAATGAAAAAAGAATCAGCCGAATCTCCCTATCAGAATAAATAACAAAAATAGAAGGTGAAAATGCAAATGAATTTGACAACAATCTTGTTACCTTTAATATCCCTAAAACTGATCCAATCCCAATGTACAGATATTCACCTGAAAGTATATCCAGTGGGAACAGGCCATCTCAGTTTCTAAATTGAGAGGTTTTGATGGACAATTATGTAGTAATGATTTTGTTTGTAAAATTATTTGAAATAATACATTCTTTTGTTTGTTTGTTTTCAAGACGGGGCCTTGCTCTGTCACTCAGGCTGGAGTGCAGCAGTGTAATCTTGGCTCACTACAGCCTCCACCTGCTGGATTCAAGTGACTCTCCCACCTCAGCCTCCCAAGTAACTGGGATTACATGTGTGTGCCACCATGCCTGGCTAATTTTTTTCCTTTTTAAAAAATTTTACTTTAAGTTCCGGGACACATGTGCAGAACATGCAGGTTTGCTACATAGGTATACATGTGCCATGGCGGTTTACTGTACCTATCAACCTGTCATCTAGGTTTTAAGCCCTGCATGCATTAGGTGTTTGTCCTAATGCTATCCCTCCCCTTGCCCCCGACCCTTCGACAGACCCCAGTGTGTGCTGTTCCCCTCCCTGTGTCCATGTGTTCTCATTGTTCAACTCCCAATTATAAGTGAGAACAAGTGGTGTTGGTTTTCTATTCGTGTGTTAGTTTGCTAAGAATGATGCCTGCCAGCTTCACCCACCTCCCTGCAAAGGACATGATCTCATTCTTTTTCAGAGCTGCCTAGTATTCCATGGTGTATATGTACCACACTTTCTTTATCCAGTCTACCATTGATAGGCATTTGGGTTGGTTCCATGTCTTTGCTATTGTAAATAGTGCTGCAATAAACATACATGTGCATATGTCTTTATAGCAGAATGATTTATATTCCTTTGGGTATATACCCAGTAATGGGATTTCTGGGTCAAATGGTATTTCTGCCATCAAAAAGTGAGCAAAAGTTTTGAACAGGCACTTCTCAAAATAAGACATTTTTGTGGCCAAAAAACATATGAAAAAAAGCTCATCATCACTGATCATTAGAGAAATGCAAATCAAAACCATAATGAGATACTATACCACGCTAGTCAGAATGGCAATTATTAAAAAGTCAAACAATAGTAGATGTTGGCGAGGCTATGAAGAAACAGGAATGCTTTTGCACTGTTGGTGGGAATGCAGATTGGTCAACCATTGTGGAGGACAGTGTGGCGATTCCTCAGGGATCTAGAACCAGTATTTTTTGTTGTTGTTTTGAATTTTTATTAGAGACGGATTTCACCATGTTGGCCAGGCTAGTCTCGAACTCCTGACCTAAATGTGATCCACCTGCCTCAGCCTCCCAAAGTGTTGGGATTACAGGCGTAAGCCACTGCACCTGGCCTAGAAATAATATATTCTCTACCACTGTATTTCTGCTAAAAACCAAGAAAATGTGACAAATAACACTGGGGTAAGAATTTCACCCAAATTTCAGCCTAGATAACAGCGTACATAGTTGGAAATGGCAACACTGCTGTGTATACCGCCAGCGTTCCCTTAGTTGGCAGAAATATGCCTACAGATCTTGTGCTCCTGAGGAAGTGCCAAGACGTCTACCCTGTGTCCTCCTAACATCACAAGCATTGGCATGGTGACCCAAGATAACCCATCAACTTGCAAAGAGCAGAAAGCACCCAGATGGGGCCGGAAGCAGCAGATGTGGGCCTTGACATTTTCACTACAGACAACTGAGGACCAAACTCTGACATGCTAGCCTATTGACGTTGCATTTCAAGGATTTGGAAGGACTTCTAAAAGAGAAATGTTGCTATTTCTAACCATATACCTGCTTCTTTCTTGTTTTTGTTTCTTAATGAACTCTGCCTTGATCTCCAAAGATGCAGTCTGCATTAAACAATACAATATGGAAGATAATACAGACCCTGACTTTACTAAGCCTCTCAAAGTGATTCTGGAGAAACTTAAACTATTGCAAAATTCTTTATTACAAATTCAAGAAATTTAGCATCTATCACAAAAATAAATGTTGAATTTAGATGTTTAGAATATTGTACAGATATGTATATTTATAAATGCTTAAAAGACAATGACTATGTAAAAGTATACTTGATAAACCCAAGTATAGCATATCTCCTTTTCCCTTATTTTTATATCAGGTTTTCATAAAAGCTTCATGTTACATTTTCAAGTGTTTTGAATCATAATAGATCTATTAACTGCTGAGAAATTTTTTAACTATTTTTAAAGCATGCCCTAACTGTATGTAAAACTGGTGAAAACTGAATACAGTCTGTGAATTATGCCAGTGTCATTTTCCTAGTTTTGATATTGTTATTAATAGTGATGCAAGATGTATAGGAGAAACTGGGTGAAGAGTACACAGGACCTCTCAGAACTATTTTTGCAACTTCCTGTGAATCTATAATTATTTCAAAATAAAACCTTTAAAAAGTCATTTAAAAGGTGCTCTGTTTTGTTATTTACCAATTTATACAGTAGAACTTTAACTGTATATGACTACAGTTCTTCCCAATCCCTGACTCCTCTAATACACACACACACACACACACACATACACACACACACACACACACACACACAGAGCAGTGGGAAAGGAGGGTTGATTGACAGATTTACTTATTTATTTGCCTTCTAAAACAATGATCTTTTTCTGAAGCTCAAAGACCTTGAATGTTGTTTCCCAGATAAAGGAAGAGACTGTATTTCAGATAAAGGGCACAAAACAGTATGAGGCTATGATACAAAAATTACAGAATCTATTAAAAATCCATTTTAATCATCTGCTCAATGCTTCAAAAATATAACTAGGAAACAAAGTGCTATCATCTGCATACTTTACCTGTTACCTTCAACTGTCTTCACAAATTCTACTTTTGGTAGCTCTACTCTAATCCGGGTATCTAATATTGGTTCCAGCTGGGATCTTAGAAAAGTATTAGGGTTAAATAACATGTTGACCCACAGGTAGTGCTTGGAAGCCAATACAGTATATGGTGTAGTATGTTCCCTGCTTGGTGAATTTTATTAACGGGCATCCTCAGGATGTTTCATCATAAAACTCATCATGCAAAACTCTATAAGTTTTCCAGTGTACTTCTGGGGTCCTCATAATATAATGGAACATTCACCTGTTTTCCCCTCTTATAAATGACTACAATGATGCAGAAAACCATTTGATGGTTTAATACATACTCATTAGGAGTTAATTATATAAACAAAAATATTCAATAGCATAACTATAAATTAAACCATTTTTAACAGGTCATTTGGTAGAAGTAATATTTATTTAACCCATCACTGCATACTAATTTTAGAAACATAAAAAGTTTACCAAGATTTACAACCGTACAAACCTTTTGGAATACAACCCTAAACTGAATTACATTTCAAAATATCATACCTGAGCAATGATTTGTTCTCCATCGTTGTATACTTTGGTGCCTATCACATCTACTACTTTCAGGCGTTCAGAAACCTACAAAGAAGAGAGACAATATTAAATACAAACAAATTAACTGGGTGAGCTTAGCTATTTTAGAAGCTAAAAACTGGTAGCCTGGCTGGGTGCAGTGGCTCACGCCTGTAATCCCAGCACTTTGGGAGGCCGAGGTGGGTGGGTCACCTGAGGTTGGGAGTTCAAGACCAGCCTGACCAACATGGAGAAACCCCATCTCTACTAAAAATACAAAAAGCAAAAACAAAACAAAAAAAAAAAACAACTGGTAGCCCATAGGCCAAATAAATCGAGCAGTGTGTAGGCTGTATATATGTTTGTTATATTAATTAACAGCCAGCATTTAAAAAAATATTTTTCATAAAAACTGAATCTCCAGCTTCTCTTGAAAAATCAGCATCACATAGCGCATATTTCCACATGATAACAATACAACTATGGTGGAATAGCAGCTGTTTCTTTAATGAAATACATGTTCTCCAATCTGCCAAAGTCCCTTCCTGGCTTGGTCTTCTTCTCTGTGTTACCTGCCTAGCTCTGAAAGCACTGGATTTCCAATACCTGACCTAATTTTATTTAAAGAAATATGCTGCTGGAAAAGATCAGCTGCCTACCATGCACAGTGATGTGCACAAAATTTCTACCAGGGTTAAGCTCATAATCCAACAAAGACATTAGAAAAGAGAAGCACCGCTATTTTGACACTTGCCATTTTATAAGATGTTGTGGGTACATATATATGCCCATCTTTAATTACCCTCAAAATATTTAAAATATGACAGTGAAATAGAAAAACATTTAATTTAATGATGAAGTGTGAAAAATAAATCTCTATCTTCAAAGATTAAAATCCTAAGAGCTGGTCTCATTGAGAAGACATTTAGGCTAAGAAATGAAGACCCTGTGGCTGTGTAGGAAGACATTCCAGACAGACAGCAAGTGTGAAGACCCTGAGGTGGGTGTGGGACAGGTGTGTTTGAGGAGTCGAAAGAAGCTGATATGTCCACAGTGAAATGATGAGTGTGGAAAAATAAGAAATGAGGTTGGGGAAAATGGGTGGGGGAATGGGGCAGATTGTGCAGAGCCTTAGAGGCTATGTGAGGAGTGTCTTAAACAGAGCAATGCCACAACCAGGGTTTTTTTGTTTTTTGGGGTGCGGGCGGTATGAGACGAGTCTCGCACTGTCATCGAGGCTGGTGTGATCTCTGCTTGCTACAACCTTCACCTCCCAGGTTGAATTGATTCTCCTGCCTCAGCCACCTGAGTGGCTAGGATTATAGGTACCCGCCACCACACCCAGCTAATTTTTTATATTTTTAGTAGAGGTGGGGTTTTGCCATGTTGGTCAGGCTGGTCTTGAACTCCTGACCTCAGGTGATCTACCCACCTCAGCCTCCCGAGGTGGTGAGATTACAGGCATGAGCCACTTTCAAATAACAAAACAAATGCAATCACAAATAGCAGAAGGAACACTGAGTTGTAAAAACTAGCACTACCATTTAATCTTTTCAAATAAAAACACAGATAGTTTTTTTTATTCAAAGCAACTTTTCTATAGAAATAAATATTCCTAGAAAAACAGACACTTAAAGCAAAATTTAAAAAAAAGCATTAAAATATACTTACCTCCAAAGATTTAAGGAATGGCAGTGACTCAATAAAGCTTTCATACATTTTTCTCTTTTTGGCATTGTTTTTCACAATTATTCTCCTGAAGGTTACCCTGTCCTACAGGCAGAATATCAAATAAAAGACATTTAAAAGGTAAATTTTATGTGGGAAAAAGTACATATAGTTTCATTTTATTCCCAAAAGAAACAATGATGGAAGATTCTGAAATAGATTAACATCGTTATACTTTCAACGCAACTCATTTCATATTTTTATTCCTCAAGCACAAAATATAATACAGAACCATATAAAATAGTTTTTATTTTTTTTTAAAAGGAAGCATCTGTTTTACTTTTATATACAACAAAAATCTGACCAACATGTTGGACTATGCCCACAAGGAGGCGCTGTCACAGCATGTTAAAAACATATATATACTAGCACTGTGCTCTTTTACTCTGTGTTACATACACTATGTTCTTTTTCATATCCACATTATGTCAAAATTTTCTTTTTGAAAATGTGGATGTATACCCAAATAAATCATAATGCTTAAAGTGCTGGGTACTCCATTTACCCTGATGTGATCATTATGCATTGTATGCTGTTATCAAAATAGCTTGTGTACCCTCCTATAAATACATACACATATTATGTACCCATGAAAAAAAAATTTTTTTTAATGTGAAGTCACAGAGAAACCACAACTTCGTTTTCGAGTAAGATCTAATTTCGAATAAGATCTAATTCCAGTGATTCCCATGTTCACAGTCTAAAATGTTCCTATTTATGTTTATACTACATGCCCTCAAAGATGCAGAACTCAGTTGAGGAACTAGTAAAAATTTTAAGGATACAGCTCAAAAAATTATTTCCCTAAAAATTTTATTCTGAATAATTTATCATAAAACAATATTTTAATTCCTTAATAAAAGTCTCAATCATTATGTTAGGTTGGCATTCATTAATAAACAATTATACCATTTTAATAAAGTAAAAATTGGGATATATCATTTAATTAATAAATTACTATATCAACATTTTAATATATTTTTTACTTTAATTTTTGTGAGTACATAGTAGGTATATATATTTATGGGGTACATGAGATGTTTTGATACAGGCATGCAATGTGAACTAAGTACACATAGAGAATGGGGTATCCATCCCCTTAATCATCTATCCTTTGAGTTATAAACAATACAATTATATTTATTTTAAAACATACAATTTTATTATTGACTATAGTCACCCTATTGTGCTACCAAACACTAGGTCTTATTCATTCTTTCTTATGTCAACATATTAAGACTGAATTTAATGAACTAGTGCGATGGAGAAAAACGCCAACATAGATGAAAATCTCTAGGTGTGATGGACTGAAACTGAATGTTTCTTTCACTCTAAAATCCCTCTGTTGAAATCCTAATCGTCCAAGACAGTTTTAGGTGGTGGAGCCTTTGGGAGATGGTTAGGTCATGATGGTGGAGCCTTCATGAATGGGATTAATGTCCTTATAAAAGAAATCCCAGTAAGCTTCCTCGCCCCTTCCACCACGGAAGAACAGAAGCAGAAGACACTATCCGTTAAACGGAAAAGAAGCCCTCTCCATACACCAAATCTTCTGGTGCCTTGATCTTGGACTTCCCGGTGTCCAGACCATGAGAAATAAATGTTTGTTGCTTAAGCCACCTGTTCTATAAGAGTTTGTCCAAAAGGACTAAGCAGCCCAAAAGGACTAAGACACCAGGAAATTAAACATCTTGTTTCCCAATTTGGTATTGATATTAGCTGTAATTTTGACTTGTTTTACTCCTAATACTTTTTTTTAAAGAAATTTTACAAGATAATTAACACAAATATTGAAATTATTTCCAAGCCTGGCTCTGCATCAGAATCAGCTATAGTATTAAAAAAGACTTCTAAGACACCAGACTTTAAGGACTCAAGATCTCTGAATATAGGGGTCAATAATCTGTATTTCATTAAAGCTCCTGAAGTGATTCTGATATATAATCAGGTTTGGAAATCAGGTATAACATCATTTTATGGACAGAGTTTACTGCAAAACAGATAAGACTCAAAGTAGCTTAATGGTTTAGAAAATAATCATAATCAGTTATAGCTCTCAAAAAGAATTTTCCATTAGTAACCTATCTCTTCACACCCACTGTGACATATAAAGTCCAGAATTTCAAACACTTTCATCCTGAAGCCATTTCAACAATCACCCTTCTAAATCATCAGTACAGTCAGGAAGATCATGTAAGCCCTAAGGCTAACGGTAACCAAATACTATTTACAGAGTGCGGCTACTCTGCAATGGACTTTTCTCTTGGGCTTTGCTTATCTTTACACCTGCATTAATATGGCAGAGCTCCAGTCTGTTAATCTTAAAAGAAAAACTTCTTTTCTACTTGACTCTCCCTGAGAAGGAGTTATAGTTAGGCAAGTTACTCTTAAAAAGCAGGTTTGAAATACTTAATAATTATGTAAATTATTCTAAAATTTTTAGAAAGCTATGTCAATATGACTATCGCAAACTGTCCACTTTTATAAAATATAATAACATGTGTAGACTACTAAAAATCTCTGAAAATGCTTAATCCTTCTTGGGAACTTATGTAGTACATGCACTAGGAAATTCTATGTCTTTTATACCCAGTTAAGGTTTCTACAAGTGCTAAAAACTATCAATATTCAAAGAGGCCAACCTACGAAATAGTTGCTCTTATTCTGAAGACGTGCAAGGAGGCATGTTCCTCACTGTGTGACAATCTGACAGTCTGAACCTGAATGGCAACTCCATTGGAATGACTACATTTAAAAAGTAAACTTCCTTAGTGAGACAAGTCATGGCAGATGCTATATTTATCCCACCATTCTATTGACAGAGAAACAAACACTTCTGTGGGTCAAGGTGTGCTTTGGTTTCGAGTTTTTCTTTGCTGGCTTTGAATATTCAAATCATTGACAGTTCTTTTAAAACACTTCAGATGATAAGTTAGTTTCCTTCTACCTGAAACAATTCAGTTTTTCTTCTAAACCTTAAAAAAGTGACTCATCACATTTTTAAATAAGTATATAATAACTGGTTCTAATTAAAAGAAATGTAAAATGTCTTGTCTCTTTGATCAAGAGATATTTTTATCAGCTGAATCAACTTCAGAGACAAATGCTGAACTGTGACTAAATAATGTGTGACTTCTGTAATGCTACATACAGTAGGCCTTGGAAATGAGGCTGTTAACAAACTTCATATTTACTTCAACTACTCTTTCCACAAAAGGATATGAGAGAAACAACCCAATAAATCATTGTCCAAACTAGTGGGTGGGCTATTTTCAACAATTTTAAAAGAAAATACATATATTATAAACATTTCCCTAACTTGAGGCTGTTTGAAGTTTGGCCTGACATCAGGCAGTACTGCCATCTCCTGGGAGCTGATGAAAAATGCAAAAATCACGGGCCTCACCCCAGAACCACAGAATCAGAATGTGCATTTTAACTGCATTCCCAGGTGATTTGTAAGCACACTAAAGTTTGAGAATCACTACCTTAACTACAATCTTCCAGGATCAGCTTTAGTAGTGCCTAACAATTGCATCCTATCATATGTGAAAATAATCTCTCCCCACCCTCTCACCTTGCCCAAATACATCTTCAAACCAGCTTTTAGGTCTTACAGGAATACCACATTAAGAAATATATTTAAAAATACTAATGCGCAGGTCCCAGTGCTGAAGATTCTGATAAATTTGCCTGTGGTGGGGTATAGGCAAGGGGATTTTTTAAAAAATACCTCATTCTGATGTGGGGCCACATGAGCACGTCCACCAAGCATGTTTTCTCTACACATCTGCTTTTAAATGCAGAGCTGTTACCCATCAATTTATAGCACCAAGAGCATCCTTTTATATTGGTTTCTCAAACTCCGAATTTCTGATGCAGTAGGTCAGAATCAGTGGGTGGGGCCCCAGAATGGCATTTCTAACAAGTTCCCAGGTGATACAGATGTCAATGTTCAGGGGACCACACTCTGGGAGCCACCAATTTATGAGATGAAAATACCTACCTCAGAAAGCCATCTGAGAAAAAGCACTGAAGGCTGTGTTTGTATGGCTGGTTATTTTCTAAGAGTGGGCAAGACAGAAGCATTCTGCATCTGAGTGTCTTTCCAGGGCCACCAGGTCCCAAGCTCCAGGCTGGACTGGAGGAGTGGGGGCAATAACCTGAGGCTCTGACTTAGTGCAGACTTCGTGCCAGTTCAGCAGTCAGTGGCTGCTTAATAAATTACCTGATGACTGATGATCTTTAAATTAAAATACCACATGTGGCAATTTGTAACAACTGTCAGAGCATTTGCTACAAATCATAACATTCAGGATAAACAAACATTTTACTCACCAAACCCCACAGAGCACCAGGAGAGGTAGCAGTGATAGTAGCTGCTCTGGGTGTATTGTACATTAAGGCCAGTTCGCCGAAACTCCCACGATTATCATAGTTACCAACACATCTTCCAACACCATCACATTTCACATAAATGTCAAATGTGCCTCTGTTGGACATATGTAGATTAGAGGTGAATTCAAGTAAAAAAGATAATTAAAATAAAACATTATTTCAGAAAAGAGCCCTGTGAAATAAAATCTTATTTCCAGCCTGTCTATCCCCTCCGATGACAAATAATAAAGGGGAATCAATCTGTGCCATCTGTTCCAGATCATGTGCCTGCTAGGGAAAATGGGAATAAACGATAAAAAATTATTGTAACAAAACATAAAACTATAACTAAAGATGACAACCAAATAGTACATGCATACAAAAAACCATCTGAAGAGGCCGGGCATTATGCCTGTACACAGCACTTTGGGAGGCCAAGACAGGTGGATCACCTGAGGTTAGGAGTTTGAGACCAGCCTGACCAACATGGTGAAACTCTGTCTCTACTAAAAATACAAAAACTTAGCTGGGTGTGGTGGTGGGTGCCTGTAATTAATCCCAGCTACTCGGGAGACTGAGGCAGGAGAATCGCCTGAACCCAGGAGGTGGAGGTTGTAGTGAGCCAACATCACACCATTGCACTCCAGCCTGGGCAACAACAGTGAAACCCCATCACCAAAAAAAAAAAAAAAAAAAAAAAAATCATCTGAAGAGCCTGGGCGTGGTGGCTTACACCTGTAATCCCAGCAATTTGGAAGTTCAAGGTGGAGGTGGAAGGATCACTTGAGCCCAGGAGTCCAAGACCAGCCTGGGCAACATAGCAAGATCTCAGCTCTATAAAAAAATTAAACTTAAAAAAAAAAGAAAGAAAATCATCTGAAGAAACATTTATCAAACCACTGACTGTAGTTATCTAAGAGCATAAGAATAGTGAGGGATTCTAGGTACATTTGCTATCTAATTTAAGAGTTCCTGTTTGTAACATGAACATATATTACTTTTGTAACCTTGAACTTTTACCAAAGTTAAGAAATAAGGACTCAGCTCTGGCTGCTCTGCTGTTAGATTTTAGGACTCATCTACTGCATAAGGCACACTGTTCTATGATGAGGTAAAGTACAACTTAAATTTCCTGAAAGTAGATTTTCAACATAAATGCAAGCATTCTTGTTTAAATAATTTCTCTCTGGAGTTTTTTTAAGACAAATATAATGATACACAATTCTTGGAAGGATGCGCAAACTACTTACTATACTGACTAGAAAGTAGGAAGACTTACTTTTCACCTTATGTCCCTGTGAAATATTTGAATTTTATTTATTTATTTATGAGCTGGAGTTTCACTCTTGTTGCCAGGCTGGAGTGCAATGGGGCGATGTTAGCTCACTGCAACCTTGGCTTCCCTGCTTCGACCGATTCTCCTGCCTCAGCCTCCCAAATAGCTGGGATAACAGGGGCTGGCCACCACACCTGGCTACTTTTTCTTGTTTTTAGTAGAGACGGGGTTTCACTACATTGGCCAGGCTGGTCTTGAACTCCTGACCTCAGGTGATCCACCTGCCTCAGCCTCCCAAAGTGCTGGGATTATAGGCATGAGCCACCATGCCTGACCAATTTTGAATTTTTCAAACCATGGGCATGTTTTACATAGTTTATAAAAGAAAGAACATTTTAAGAAAGAAATACCAGCCAGGCGCGGTGGCTTATGCCTGTAATCCCAGCACTTTGGGAGGCCGAGGCAGGCAGATCACCAGGTCAGGAGATCAAGACCATCCTGGCTAACATGGTGAAACCCTGTCTCTACTAAAAATACAAAAAATTAGCCGGGCATGGTGGCACATGCCTGTAGTACCAGCTACTTGGGAGGCTGAGGCAGGAGAACCACTTGATCCTGGGAAACAGAGGTTGCAGTGAGTGAGATCGCGCACTGCACTTTTCAGCCTGTATGACAGAGCGAGAGTCCGTCTCAAAAAAGAAAGCAAGAGATACTGATTGAGGTCCACTGTGAATTAACATTTTAGATGCTATATTATACTGCTGTTCTCATTGTAATAGGAATCTAGTATATACTAATACTATTACATACTATCTCTCAATTAGAATTTAGCAAATGAAGATGCCCACATTAAATGACTGACGTTTACAGATTAGACTAACCAAAAAGTCATCAGTTTCTCTATAAACTATACCTCTTTTCATGATGTACTGTGGTTTCACTGCATGTATTCACAACAGGATTACAGTGCCTATTATTTAGTAATAAGAGTAGAGGCAATAACAACTATCTTTTATTAACTTGTCAGCTGCCATAATAGCGGTTGAGATTTGACACAAAAGGTTCTTTAAATTTTAGTAGTAAGGTTGGGCAAAACTTACCTATCAATTACATAAAAGTTGTCACCATCGTCACCTTGATCAATTACATGCTCCCCATCTTTGACCAATTTTTCAAACATGGCATCTAATACTTGAGACATCTGCTCCTATTTTTAAAAAAGATGAGATATACTCTTTATGTTTATCTAGAACATGTTTTCTTAAGTAACCATAATTATATTTCTGTGAACAAGTCCAAAGAAATGGAACTATTATAACTACCATTAAATATTATCAGGAAAATACATAGTACAGTCTTTCTTACCACATACAAATAAGATGATTATATACTCTCATATTTAATATTTGAATGAAAGAAATTATAGTCTATTTCAGAATATTTGCAACTATCACCATTTTAAAATGAAAATTTAACCACCATATGCCTTGTGAAATATAATCTTAGCAACTAAAAAGGATTAGGTTAGTAAGGAATTATTTCAAATTTCTCTTAAAGATACTCATTTTTTAAAGCTTCCGTTTATTACATCACTAGAATATTTGTACAGATAACCTAAACACTTGGTGAATTTAGATCCTGATTCCAATCTTCTTTTGGTTTAGCACCAAAATCAAAACAGAACAAAACAGAAAAACAACAAAGCAAAACCAAAAATGGCTGTGGCAAATATTCTGTCACTATTCACTGTCATTAAGGTTGGGCTCAAGCTGTAACCACTGAGCTCACTAGGGCAGATTTGTCAGAAACATCAAAAATACTATTCAACAACTAAGTAAACTATGTAAAATTTTTATTCTGCCAAAGTGTGACTGACAAGAATAAACTAAGAGGTGAAAGAAATCTTTCACCAAAACAAATATAGAAATAATTCAAAGAACTCTGAAAAGACAGAATAAGTGGATATGAGGAAATAATACAGTACAAGAGAAAAGTCAAAAGACTTAGAGGGTTATCTGTTCTGCTACTTTATTAGCTCTGAGCCCTTGGTAAGCTACTGCTTATGGGTATAAAAAAGGTATAATGCTAACTGCCTATGCCAAAATCAATTACTACTATAAATAAATTAAGGAATTGAAGATAGATTCAAAGGGAAAAAATGCAAGTGGAAAACACAGGTTGAAGAAACAAGATATTCTGGATGAAGAGGATAACAGATCACATGTGATTCTCTTCCTTTTGAGACCCCATAAAGAATGTTACAAGGAATATGAAGATAAGAATCTACAATAGTATAGAGTACAGGAAGGGACAACTGATGGATAAGTTTCAGGGTGAAGGTAATTGCACATGGCAAAGAGAGCTCCCCCAGGTAATGCAGGCGAGACTGCAGTGTGGAGGGGCCAACGTGCCTTGCCGAGCACTGGGAGGTTCCAAAGTGGGTAACACCTGTTTCTGCCAGCGTGGGACTGAGACACAAAGCTAAAAACAAGTGGACTGATTTAAAGTCTTAGAGAGATTAGTTGACACTTTCCTTCAAAATCCCTCTACACTAATACAGAATCCCTAGCAGCCAAATGTGGACTCCCAACTCTTCCCAGACAAAAGATCAGAGAGAAAACTAAACAAATTAGAACTAGAACAGATACTGTGAGCACTAGTGCCCTAGAACAAAAACCTTCACTTGGTAGGACTGAGGGGTTCCCCAATGTAACAGCTGGCTCCCTGTCAGCTCAAGCTAAACAGTGCATTGGTTGACAGGCCTGCCCTACTTACTCAGAGCTCTAAATCAGCTTTATGTTGCTCCCCTGGCAGCCTACAAGACTAAGATAAACAGCAAAATGACAACACATGAGACAGATATTTCAGGAACTGTAGAGAGCTTTTGCAGAGACATTTAAGATGGTATTATATCCATGAGACCAAAAAAAAAAAAAAAGATATTTAGGAAAAGAGCAAATCAGAGAAAAATTGGTAGCTTGGAAATTAAAAATATGATTTTTTTTTCTTTAAAATAGATTTTTTGGCAGGGCACAGTGGCTCACGGCTATAATCTCACCACTTTGGGAGGCCAAGGCAGGCAGACTGCTTCAGCCCAGGAGTTTGAGACCAGCCTGGGCCACATGGCCAAATCCTGTCTCTACAAAAAATACAAAAATAAGCTGGGCATGGTGGCATACACCTGTAGTCTCAGCTACTCGGGGGGCCGAGATGAGAGGATTGCTTGAGTCTGGGAGGTTGAGGCTGTAGTGAGCCGTGACTGCGCCACTGCACTCCAGCCTGGACAACACAGTGAGGCTCTGCCTCAAAAAATAAATAAATAAACAAAATAGACCTTTTCAGGGCAATTTTAAGTTTATAGGAACATTAAGTAGAAAGTACAGATATACTCACATAGCCTCTGCCCCTACACATGGCACAGCCTCCCCCATGATAAACATCCTCCACCAGACATGAATCTACGCTGACATCATTATCATTCAAAGTCCACAATTTCTATTAGTATTTGCTCTTGTACATTCTATGAGTTTGACAAACATATAAAAGACATGTATCCACTATTACAATTTTTTTAAAAAGGTAAATAAAAGAGTAAGAAGATAAACTAAAACCAAACACCTCAAAAAAAAAAAAAAGTCAATAAAGAGATGAAAAGGAGTGCCAGAGACAGTAACAAAGAAAAACAAAAAGGAAGAAATAAATACAGGATGAATTTTCTAGAACCCAAGGACACAGGTTTTCAAGTGCCCAGCACAATCAATGACCATAAACCCCTATACTAACATGACATGATGAAGTTTTAGAGCACTAAAGATAAAAGATCTGCAAAGCCTCTGGAGAAGAGAAAACGGCATTCTTAAAAATATGAAAAGTTGCTCGACTTCTCTCAAAATGAAGAGAAATGCAAATTAAAATTGAAATGAAATGAGATGCCACTTTTCACTTGCCAGATTCAAAAAGATACAAATGTTAGACTCTCACACCATGCTGGAGACTGTGTGGGAAAGAGACATTCTCACACAGACTTCTGGTGAGAAGGTGAAATGGAACAAACTCTAAAAAAGCAATTTGTCAACATTTAATAAAATTTCAGATATGCATAATATTCCACCTCACAATTCCTTTTCTAGGAAGTTATTATATAGATATTTATAAAATGCATCAGCATTTTTCTTTGCATCACAATAGCAGAAGACTGGAAACAAACTAATATTTTATCAACAGGGCACTGGATAAGTAAGTTGTTATATATCCATTCACCAAAAAGCTCTGCTGTAAAAAAGAACGTAGGAATTTTCAGACATCTGTCTTCAAAGGAGTCACTGGCAGTGAGAGAACACTTGAAGGGTAATCAAGAAATCTGAAAACCTCCCATGGGGGAATTCCAGGAAACAGGGCATTTCGGTGACAGAAAAGAAGTCCAATATGAGAACATACCAGCTATCTTCTATTCACACCATGACATCAGTAGCTCTAGAGGCCATCAGTAGTTCTACTAGGCCACGACATCTAGCAGTTCTAGAACTAGTAGTTCTAGTTCTGGGACTGTTGGGTAGAAGTTTCATGGAGGTTAGCAAAATTACCACAATATAAAGACCTGCCTAGGAATGAGAGCTGTCTGGCAGTGACAAGGGCTGCCTTGCAAAGAATTCTGTCTTTTCCAAAAGGTTAAATAGTTGGAATCATGTAGTACATAGCCTTTCCATGTTGGCTTCTTTCACTTAGTACTATGCATTTAAGGTTCTTCCATGCCTTTTCATAACTAGATCACTCATTTTGTCCACTGTCTAGATGTACCATAGTTTATTTATCCATTCACATACTGAACAACATCTTGGTTGCTTCCAAGTTTTGGCAATTTTGAATAAAGCTGCTACAAATATCTGTGTACAGGTTTCTGTGTGGACCTAAGTTTTCAACTCCTTTGGGTAAATACCAAGGAGCATGACTGCTGGAGAGTATGGTATAAGAGTATGTTTAGTTGTAAGAGACACCACCAAACAATCTTCTAAAGTGGCTGTACCATTTTACATTCTCACCACCAATGAGTTCTTGTACCACCCATCTTCACCAGCATTTGGTGTTGTCAGTATTCTGAATGTTGACCATTCTAATAGATGTGTAGTAGTACCTCACTGTTGTTTTATGTTGCATTTCCCTGATGACATGTGATGTGGAACATCTTTTCACATGCTTATGTACCATTTGTATATCTTCTTCAGTGAGGTGTCTATCAACATCTTTTGTCCATTTTTTAATCTGATTGTTCACTTTTGTTGAGTTCTTTGTATATTTTGGATAACAGTCCTTTATCAGCTGTGTCTTTTGCAAATATTTCCTCCAGTCAGTAACCTGTCTTTTCATTCTGCTGACAGTGTCTTTTGCAGCAAATAAATTTCTAATTTTAATAAGCCCAGCTTATCAATTCTTCCTTTCATGGATTGTGCCATTGGTGTTATATCTAAAAAGTTATCACCAAATCCAAGGTCATCTAGATTTTCTCCCATGTTATCTCCTAGGAGTTTTATAGTTTTGTGTTTTACATTTAGGTCTGTGATCTACTTTGAGTTAATTTTTGTGAAAAGTATGAGGTCTGTTTCTAGATTCATTTTTTTTTCCATGTGGATGTCTAGTTTTTCCAGCACCATTTGTGGAAAAGACTATCTTTGCTTCATTGTGTTACCTTTGCTCCCTTGTAAAAGATCAGTTAACTTAAGTAGGGCTGCTACTGGGTTCTCTGTTCTGTTCTACTGATCAATTCGTGCATTCTTTTGCCAATACTATACTGTTTTGATTACTGTCACTTTATACTAAGTCTTGAAGTCAGTATTCACATTCTAACTTTGTTCTTTTCCTTCAATATTGTGTTAGCTATCCTAGGTCTTTTGCCTCTCCAAACTTTAAGATCAGTTTGTTTGGATTGCATTGAATCTACAGATCAAGTTGGGAAAAACTGACATCTTGACAATAATGGGTCTTCCTATCCATGAACATGGAAATCTCTCCACTTAATAAGTTCTTCCTTGATTTCCTTCATAATCTTACTGTTTTCCTCATATAGATCTTGTACATATTTTTGTTAGATGTACATTTAAGTATTTCTTTTTTGCGGGAACACTAATATAAATAATATTGTATTTTTAATTTCAAATTCCACTTATTCACTGCTGATACACAGGGAAGTGATTAACTTTTGTAGATTAACCCTGTATCCTGCAACCTTGCTATAATCACTTACTAGCTCTGGAAGTCTTTCCCATTTTCTGCTTAGATAATCATATCATCTGCAAACAAAGACAGTTATATTTCTTCCTTCTCAATACATTTTACTACACTTTCTTGTCTTACTGCATTAGTTAGGACTTCTAGTGCTATGTTGAAAAGGAGTGGCGAGAAGAAACTACAAATTTGTTGAGGTGAAATTTATGTAACCTCAACATAAATAAAATGGTTAATTTTAAACCATTTTATTTTCCTTTTTAAAACTTATAACTATCCTGGTTGGGGTGAAGTGGTATTTCATTACAGTTTTGATTTGTATTTCTCTAATGACTAAACATGTGGGGAATTTTTAAATTTGATTGCTGGTCATTTGTATATTCAAGCTATTTTGCTCAGTTCTAAACTGGGTTTGTTGTTTTTTGTTGTTGTTGTTGTTGAGTTGTGTTATTTATAGATTTTGGATGCTAGATCTTTATCAGATATATGATTGGCAAATGACTTTTGCTTCTGCAGACTATCTTTTCACTTGTTAAAATAATGTCCTTTGATGTATAAAAATGTCACATTTTTATGAAGTCCTACGTATCTCTTTTTTCTTTTCTGCTTATGATTTTGGTTTCTAAGAGTCCAATGCTAAATCTAAGACCATGAAGACTTACCCCTATGTTTCTTCTAAGAGTTTTAGAGTTTAAGCTCTTATATCTTAGGTCTTCAATACCTTTTGAATTAATTCTTGTATATGCAAAGGAGTCCAGCTTTGTTCTTTTGTGTGTGTATATCCAGTGATTCAGTGCCATTTGTTTAAGAAACTACCCTTTTTCTACTGAATGGTCTTAACACTCTTGTGGAAAAAAATCACTTGGCCATAAGTATATAGGTTTTTTTTCTAGATTCTCAATTCCATTTAATTGTTCTATATTTCTGCCCCTAGCCCAGTATATTGTTTTGATTACCATAGCTTTGTGGTAAGTTGTAAACTTAGGAAATATGAATCCTGCAACTTTGTTCTTTTTAAATATTGTTTTTGCTACTTGGAATCCGCTCTGTTATATGTACAATTATAACACAGTGGCAACACCAAACCTTAATGTATCATCATAGTTTAGTTTTATAATACATAAAAGCTACTAATTTAAACTTCTATAAACAATACTGATAAAAATATTTTAAAAAAAAATA
This sequence comes from Sapajus apella, assembly GCF_009761245.1. NCBI lineage: Eukaryota > Metazoa > Chordata > Mammalia > Primates > Cebidae > Sapajus > Sapajus apella. The sequence continues at coordinate 33,758,486 of NW_022436947.1, forward strand.
TGGAACCTCTATAAATACTGATATTGTGTTAAATTTGAAAAGAACAGGGCAGGCCAGGTACAGAGGCTCATGCCTATAATCCCAGCACTGTGAGAGGCTAAGGCAGGCAGATCACTTTAAGCCAGGAGCTTCAGACCAGCCTGGCCCAACATAGCGAAAACCCATGTTTACTACAAATGTCCCAGCTACTCAGAAGGCTGAGGCACAAGAAATCACCTGAACCCAGGAGGCGGAGGTTGCAGTGAACCATGATCGTGCCACTGCACTCCAGCCTGGGCAACAAAGACAGACTGTCTCCACAAAAAAAAAAGGAAAAAAAAAGAACAGGGCAGAACACTGTGTCGATTTTGCTGCCACCAAAATTTGAAAAAGAATATACCCTGGAAAAATACACAAGATAGTAGTAAAAGAATTTGGCTCCTAAGAAACTGGGTTTCTGAGAGGGAGAGGTGGAAAGGAGATTTCCTTTCACTGACTACTCTTTTGTTCTTTTTGAGTGTTTATCAATCTTATGTGTACATTGATTTCTATTTTTTAATTAACTAATAAAACTCTAATTAAACTGAAATATAATTTTACATCTTCATATGGGCTAAGAAAATCTTTTGGAAGAATGATAGTGATGGGTTTGCAGGAAGTGGTTTTCATCCCCTCCTTGGGTCCCCGTGTGAGCTCTGGCATCTTTTTGCGGAACAGCAGCCAAGGTTGAAGACGAAGCCAAGGTAGCAGTAAAACAGACCTTTCTGGATATAGTGCTAATTGGCCCCACGGAGACCATTCTACCCAAATGAGTTCATCAGCTCAGGCAACATATGGTCACCTATCAAAATTCTAAAGGTTGATTAAATGGTTTACTAACATTTTGTTGCACTTGCTATTTATATTGTGACTTTCTTAAGGCAGGTGGAGGGTGAACATCAGTTTTATTGATTAGTTCTGACTCTAAAATGTCAAATGGGGAAAGAAGATGAAATAAATTACTAATAGTAACTTTTTGTTATGTTGGAATTAGCTGCATTTGAAAACATTATAAAACTGAAGAATTAATATATAGATATATGAAAATGCAAGTCCTGATAAAATACAGAAAAATTCTTTCTTTCAGAGCTTTTCTGTGTGACAGGTGTCTGTTCTAGTCAATCAAAATGTAATTTCCCCACAATTATGCATAGAGTGAAAAGAACTTAGGAAATATTTAATATGCAAAGGCTTATCGTGATGACTGACAACTACTGTAGGAAATCCACATCTAATTCTGCTACAGAATGCCAATTCAAGACTAAGCTCAGTAAAGGGTTCTGACTCACTTAAGAAATAACAATTTACTCTGCATTAATGAAAGAGCCTATCATATAGCCTAAGAAAATTATTTCAGTTAGCCTCAAATTAGAAATATTTCAGAAGGAAAATGGCCTACTGAGTGGAGCATTAAAATATTCATGAAAAGAATATCTTCAAAGAGATTAATAATTATAAATGTTGTGCTCAACATATGAATATACAGCTCTCCACAGAAAAATATTCTGAAGTCTAGGAAGTGCAAGATTTTCAAGCTAAATAATGACTTCAGAAAATTCAAATGAGACAGTAGACACAAAGCTAAGATCATTCTTCTTGCTAATTAGTAATTACTGTTTCCCTGTCATCCTTCAACTTTTCCTATTTCAGGAAGAGGCAGCGACTTCGCAATCACTCCAGCTAGACACTAGGAGCCATCCTAGACACTTTCCTTCAGTCCTCAATTAAATCAATCACCAAGTACCAAGTTCTGTTAATCCTGAGTATTTTGTGAAACCATTCTCTTCTGTCCCTTTCCCCATTCCCTGGAGTTCAGGCCCATTTCTTTTCCCTAGATCATGGCCTGATTTTCTTACTGGGCTCCACTCCTTTGTTCCTGCCCGCTTCCCCCGTTACTCTCCCCTCTTTAACTCCATCCTCAACATTACCACCAAAGTGACCTTAGATAAATCTGATAGTTACATTCTCTAAAACTCTTCAGCTCTGCCCACGGCCTACAAGGCAATCCAGTGCCACAGCATGGCATTCAAGAAAGAATGGGCCATCATGATACAACAACCACATCTTGGCTCCATCATTCCCGTCACTAGATGGAGGCCATCCATCGCTGGATGGTTGCCACTTCAGGCTCTAGTGATAACACTCTGTACTTTTCCTCACCTGGTGATTCCCTCCTCACTTTTGAAGGCACAGCTCAGGGACCTCTCCAGCTTTCTGAATCATTAGGGCAGGCTAAGAGACAGACATCCTCTCACCGTGCCCTGACAATATTACAGCATGTATCGTGTTTTCCCAACATGCTTTGCAGATGTGTTTGTACCCTCATTAAATTCCAAATTCCAAAAAGACAACAACCATCTCTAAATATCTTTATGGCCTCCAATACCTTCAACAGGCCTTGAAACATAGTGGGTAGTCAAGAGATTAAAATGAAAGAAGCTGCATGATAAGCAGATTATATGAGCTGAGTATGTAATTCAATTAAAACACATTTGGGTTATCGTACATGATGTGTATCATAAAAAAATCTAGAAAGCCATTTTACAATATGAGCTTAAACTAAAACCTCCAATCTGCCATGTTTTGGGTTAAATGTCTTATTCCAGGTGGGTTTGTTGGGAAAAATAAATTTTACTTACTTATATCCTGTATCATGTCTAGAAGAATGTGAATAGTAAGGGAGTAATTCAAGGTGGTCTGATCTCAAATTCAAAAAAATCTTTTGAAAACTACTATGTAAATACATTTGCTTCTTCTATAAAACCTTCAATCATGACAATTCAGAAACTGGATTTTTCTTTTTTTCCCTCTGTGAGTTGGTTTTTTAAATACATATTGAAAACCTTAAGCAAAGCAGTGAAAAAAGTCTAAAACAACTCCTATGTTTACAATCACACTAAGCAAAGATACTTTCTTGCCAGACTGCAATATCAAAAGCATTAATAGTTTTAAATGCAACCAAAATGTTCACAATGCTTTTAAAGAGCTGAAGTTGAAATGGCAAGGAAGATCAATTTAATTTAGAAGACAGAAGAGGCAGCATCCCAGTAAAGCATACCTAGCAATGATTTCATTCATGCCTATGTATCACTTAACCCTATACACATCAGAATTTCATGGCTTAGTCCCCGCTGAAGCATTAAAATACTGGATCACTGAATATGAAAGCATGCAAACAACATAACATATATAACAGTAACCAAATACTAAACTTTAACATATTCACATCTAGCTCTAGCCCTTGTTATTCAAAGTACATTCTGGGCCAAGAGCATGAACATTATCTGGGAGCTTATGAGAAATGCAGACTTTTCAGGCTTCACTCCAGACCACGTGAATCCAAATCTGCCTTTTAACAAGATCCCCTGATGACACATCAGTATATTAAAGCTTGAGAAGCACTGTTTTGGGTGACCTCTGAAATTTTCCCATGTAAAATTCTAGTAAAAAAATACAGAATTTTTGACTAAAGCCTACCTCTAAGTGTAAAACTAAGGATTAATTTTACCATTGCCTTCCATGTGCATCTGCAGCAAAAGAGTAAATACTAAATTGGTCCCTGCCTTAAAGAATATGTGATCCACAGGCTAGCTTTGATATCAACTCAGGGTACTAAAATAGGTCTTTGCTTCCTCAGCACTTACCTCCGCTGCTGGTAAGTGATGGTACTCAGTAAATGTGGATTGAATGAACTGAGCAAATGAACTTGAATGGACAAACATGTATCAGGGCCACTCTGCACAACTGAATTCATACCATGAGACTGTAACTATGTTCAAGGCTTTGGTATAACTTTTAACAAGACTTGAGTTAGCTATTATTTAAGCACCATCATTTTATTACAAATAACAAATCTATCCAAAACTAAACAGGATTAAATATCTATGCTTAGATAACTATAAAAGTGTCAGAGATGTGTGAACCAGAGCAACTCTATCTTGAATAGGCGCTGGGTAAATGAGGCTAAAACCTACTGGGCTGCATTCCCAGATGGTTAAGGCATTCTAAGTCAAAGGATGAAACTGCAGGTCTGCACAAGATACGGGTCATAAAGACCCTGCTAATAAAACAGGTTGCAGTCAAGAAGCTGACCAAAACCAAGAAGGTGATGAGAGTGACCTCTGGTTGTCCTTACTGCTATACTCCCACCATGACAGTTTACCAATGCGCCATGGCAACATCAGGAAGTTACCCTATATGGTCTAAAAAGGGGAGACAAGAATAATAGGCTCCTTGTTTAGCATACCATCAAGAAATAACCATAAAAATAGGCAACCAGCATCCCTCGGGGCTGCTCTGTCTATAAAGTAGCCATTCTTCTATTACTTCACTTTCTTAATACAGTTGCTTTCACTTTACTGACTCACCCTGAACTCATTTTTGCACGGGATCCAAGAACCCGTTCTTGGGTCTGGATCAGGACCTCTTTCCTGTAACAAAAAGATAACCTAAAGCATTCTTGTCTCTCAGTCCCATGTTTTCTTTTGAGAGCCTAGAGCCAACTGCTACTTAAAGACTGATGCAAAAACGCAAAAGACACAGTTCCTGCCCTCAGACAATGGAGAGATGAAGTGACTGATGGATCTTGGGTACGGTCAAATTTAGGCCTCTCAGGGCCAGTAATGGAGACTCAGAGATGGACATACAAACTTGTAATGTGTGGTCCTAACATAAATCTCCAAAGTCAGACAATGTACTGTGTTCCTGGAAGGCATGATATAAATAAAAATGATACTAGAAACAAAGGAGATTTTTAAAAATATTTCAGAATGTAAATAGGACCCAGTATAGAACTGGAATGATGCAGTATCAAGAGTCTTTATAAAAACATCCTTTTTAAAAAGACCTCATTTTAAAAAGAGCAGGTCTTAATTTAACACTGCTCCTCTAAAACATCACCAAAAGCTAGAAGATGGTGTGTTTGGCCAAACAAAAAAGTAGAGGTAAATTACAAAAGTTGACTCTACTTTCATATTTGGAATATGGCAGCAGAGGTTCTCTCCTAAATGACTATACTACAGTGACTAAGCATAATCTGAGATGAAGGAAGCAGAGTATGTACATCACTGTACAAGGCAAAGTCTGAACAGCATGCGCACTCATACCAAGAGTGAGTATTCTAGACATACCACAACCAAAGATTAGAGATTTCCAAAACAAAGGGGAAAAAAAACCTTAAAATCAAGTGAAATGTTACTTTTAATCTGTATAATATAGAGGTTATACACATTCAAAGATAATTACTATTACCGGCTGTAAAGAAAAGCAATCCTCCGTGGGCCCTGAGCATCCCTGCATATTCCTGCTGGGTGTACAAAAAAGGCAACGTCCTAACCTCTTTTTAGCGGGGCCATTTCTCAGGGCTGTGTTTGTAGCCCTGAGACAATATCTTCAGGACAAATACCTCAGGCTTGTTTACTTCTTGCTCCAGCAGCAGTGTATTACCCCAAACTCAGTATTCTTTTCCTGCAGTTCAATCTACTGTGCATGCAGGCATCCACAAGGCGATTTACCAACACCCCAGGGTGATGTCAGCTTATAAAGAGGGCAAAACTCAAGACCCTACACAGTTCTTAACACTCACTGGAATAAAAAAGCCAATTCTGTTATTAAGATTTATCTTACCGGATCCAGATTCTTAAACAGCAGGATGTCTTTGCAGGCCTCTTGCAATCTATTTCTCTGATCATCAGTTTTTGGATGTATAATCTAAAAGGATACCAGATTTTAAAAAACAAAGACATTAGCCAATACCATCTCACTCAAAGAGATTTTTTTTAAAATCTAACAAAAATCAGTAGAGATATTAGAAAGAAGAGCTGTTAGTGCTCAAGTTCGCTTTAGGTTGGTGCTGAGATTCACTTTAGGTGACTAGTAACTATGAGGCCTCCTAAGTAGGGGAACATAATTCACCTTGTGTGGGGGAGGTTGGTATCCACTCATCACATCAGCACTGAAATGCTTTTTCAAAAGTGTATTTTCCCCTAGGTTAGCAAGTTCATTAAGTACAGAACTGTGATTGGCTCCAAAGCTCCCAGCCAGTGGGGACACGTACGATAGGACAACAGGTGTCAGCAACTACACTGAAAATCTGGACTGCCCTCATTCTGTTTCTACTGAGCTTAATCTTCTTTCAGGATGTAGTTCTTTCCTTTGAATCTTGATAAGCTCTCTGGAAACAAGAAAATGTTTAAAATGTATACTGCATTAGATGTTAAGTATATTTTTACACACGTGGTATGTACCTGCCCCACAGTGAGCAAGTGGTTTTCGGAAGGGAGAGAGCAATCATGCACTGCCGCTCCAGGAGAATACGTGTTCTAGGGAAAAGGCGTCCAGGGAGGCTGGCTGGTGCACTGATTTTGGAAGGAACTCAAGGAAACTAGTGTGCTAGATTCTCACTAAACTTGTATTCTAGAGGATGAAGACGGGCAGAATGCCCTGTATGTGTGGCTTGCTATCTCTCGGAGTCCCTTTTGACTAGCAGGAGGCTCAATTGACTTGGACCAAAAGGTCTACTCTTTCGAAAACATGAGCAGTTTGTAACTATAAAATGTGTTAGAGGGGCAAGGCGTAGTCCTAAAAGCAGCAGACAGGGAGTTGGTTTCCCGAAGACCTATATACCACCCTTTCCTGTTCCAATGCTCACTCAAAGAGTGACCACAAGAGCTGATGGGCAGGTGCTGTGCCTCTTCAGGCAGCTGGCGCCACCATAAGAGCTCACGAAATCAGGCAGCAGTGGGGTTTATATCCACAAACATCAAAACACACAATGGGAAATTTAAATCACCATTTCAAACCATAGCATATGGCTAAAATTTAATGAAAATTATAAGCCTGAAAAGAATTGAGATTTATAGTACTGGTATACTATTTATACGTAAACTAGTGATATATATACCATTTATTTGCATTGTGTATACACTACATGAAACAACTATTAGCTAGTGAGAGAAAGGGTCACTGTACTTTCCCCTCTAAGGGTAAGGTACGTGTAAACCTTTGTTTACTATCTGCCCAATATTCATCTGAAACTAGATTCTAAGATGACACACAAACACGGACAAAGCAGACCCCGGGGTCTCCTCACTCACTGCCGCACAAGAAAACTTCAAAATTTAGGGATTAACCAAATCACACCAACCAAACTTCACTCCCTCCTCCTTCAAATAAGGAAGGCTAACACTAAAACAGAACAAAAAGTCATTTCTCACTTCACAAAATCCGTTAAGAACTTCAAACCGAAGTAACCGAGATGTCTGCCTGCTGAGAAGTTCTGTTCTCAGAAAGGAAAGGTGGGGAGGAGAGTGTGCCAGCATCATGCACCTGCATCGCTCTGGTCAATTTAAAGTCTTTCTCCCCACCTCATTCAATTCCTATAAGCCTTCACACAGAAATCCAGCTTTTTCCTCTTCTCTCTTCTTCCTGCTACCTGTCTTAACAATGACCACTTCTAAGTAGTCTTTGTTTCTCAACCACACCTGCATCACTCTAGTCTACTGTTCTCTCCTGTCTCCCTTTTCCCTCACCCTGCCATTACTCCTCAGCACCCAAAGTCCACTCTCTGTCATTAACCTCGTCAGTAAATCCCTCTTCACTGGGGAAAGTAAACAGTCAGAAAGCAGGTGTGGTCTCCAACACTCCAGCTCCTTTGCACTGTAGCCACCTGCTCTGAAGATGCTCTCCCATGTTTTTTCTCCAGGGTTTGGCGTGATCCCACCTACAGCATCTGTCTCTGTATCACTGGGACCTCAGCAATACACCTAAAGTGGGATTTTTTTAGTCTACTAGAGGCCACTTTGATTTTCATTAAAATTAATTCCTGATTTCAGATACAAATTTTATTTGTTAAACAAACATAGCATAAATACACGGCAGGTACTATTTTAAGAGCTTTACTAATATTAACTCATTTTATCCTAGTGACAGATCCCATAAAGCAGAGGTTAAGAAATTTAAAGTTAGGCTGAATGTGGTGGCTCACACCTGTGATCCTAGCACTTTGCGAGGCCTAGGCAGGTGGATCACAAGGAGACGAGTTCAAGACCAGCCTGGCCAAGATGGTGAAACCCCATCTCTACTAAAAATAAAAATTAAAAAAAATTAGCTGGGCATGGTGGCAGGCACCTGTAATCCCAGCTACTTAGGAGACTAAAACAGGAGAATCACTTGAATCAGTGGAGGGTGGAGGTTGCAGTGACCCGAGATCCTGCCATTGCACTCCACCCTCGGCAACAGAGTAAGACTCCATCTCAAAAAAAGAAGAAGAAAACAAGAAATTGAGAGTTAAGGAAATGAACTTGCCCAAATAATTTTCCCAGTGTCATCCAGTCCATTAACGTGCAGAGCTAGGATCCATGCCAGCTAGGCCAGCTTCAGAGTCTAGACTCTAAGCCACGGATCAGCAAACTATACCTGCAGGCAAAGCTGTTTTTGTATGGCTTCTAGGCTAAGAATAATTTTACATTTTTTAATGACTGGGGGGAAAAATCAAGCAAATGATAATATTTCTTGACACATAAAAATTATATTAAAGTCAAATTCAAGTGTCATAAATAAAGTTTTAGTGGAACACAACAGACATGCCTTTCATTAATATATTACCTACAGCTGCTTTGAAGCTACTACAGCAGAGCTGAGTCCTTTCAAAGGAGATCCTATAACCCCCCCAAGCCTAAAATGTTTATTCTCTGAAAATAGTGCATTTTTCAGTTAAAAAAAAACTTTACCAAAAAAAGTTTGCCAATTTCTGCTCTAAACCTCTGCTGCCTTTCAATTAAAAAAAAATTAGAAAACCAGTAAATAAGTAAGGTTTACACTTAGACATTTTCTTTAAACAACACTGGATATTTGTCAGGCACAGCGGCTCATGCTGGTAATCCCAGTACTTTGGGAGGCCAAGGTAGGTGGATCACTTAAGGCCAGGAGTTCAAGTCCAGCCTAGTCAACAGGGTGACACCCCCATTTCTACTAAAAATACAAAAATTAGTGAGGTGTGGTGGCGCAATCCCATAGTCCCAGTTAGTCAAGAGGCTGAGGCATGAGAATTGCCTGAACCCAGGGGCAGAGGTTGCAGTGAGCTGAGACGCCACTGCACTCCAGACTGGGTGACAAAGCAAGACTCCAACTCAAAAACCAACCAACCAACCAAACAAACAAAAACACTGTATCTATGTTGTTAGCCAGGAGACATCTACACCAGATATTTTCATATTTGTCCAACTCATTCTCCACACAGAGCTGAAAATAATCTTTCAAAAATTTAAATCAGAATACTCCCTTTTCCAGCTTAAAACCTCAGTGGACTTCATCACATTTGGTGAGAATTAAATCCCCATTCCATCCTTTTCTACCCTCAATACAGCCACTCGGGTATTGTGGGCTCCACCTGCCCTCCCCTCTGCCAGGCTCAGCTCGATCTAAAATGCACTAAGGGGCTTCTGGCCAGACTCCGCCTGCCCATCCTTTCAGCCTAACCTCAAGGATGCCTGCTTCAACCATTCCATAGTATCAGGACCCCTGCTGGCTTGGGGGCTGTGTTTTGATTCCTACACTTTGTTTCACTGTTTCTTTAGCACTTCATGTTTTGCAACTATTCATTAATTTATTTACTTGTCTGCCTGTGACTGAAAGCTCCAAGAGGGTAGAGATTTGTCCATTTGCTCACCACTTTACACCTAGCACCAGGCCAGATTTGTGGAGAAACATAAAAGTACTCTACCCTTAAATTTATCAGCTCTTCTCTACCAGTTTCTACATGCTAGATCTAGACAACCCTTAAATTTTCATTTACTAAAGGCATTCCAACTAAAATCTGTTATTTTTCAAAATGAGTCTTAAGCATTTACATTTTCTTTGAATTCACATCAGAGGATAAATTTCTGATTATACTAGAGACTTAAGGATTTGGTGAGTCTGAGAAGCAATAAAAAATGTCCAAATAAAATGCCATTTTATCACAATATAGTATACATTTTCCTCATAGATATTTCCCAATATCCTTCTAGATCTCAATAATTTTGAAATCTGTAGTAATCATTCCCAAGCATGTGATGTGGTTTGCCTCATAGTTTCTAAGACCTAAATAAGTACAGTTTTTAGTAACACATTTAGAGGAGAGAATACTCAACCTAATTGAGAACCTACAAGTACTTTGCTATAATCAAATGTATATAAATACATTAATTACCAAAAAAAAAAACGCTTAAAAATAACTTCAAAAGGTGTTACAGGGAACAGCTCTTAGGGTAAATGGCCAACCCACAATGATTCCTCCTCCTCTAGAAAATGCCCTTATTTATAGATGTGGTTCTCAAGTAGGTTGGACTTTTTGACCCTGCCCCTACTCTAAGCCAAAGCAGGGTCCATCAGAAACTCTTGGGGAGCTGAGGCAGAAGAACTGCTTGAACCTGGGAGGTGGAGGTTGCAGTGGGCTGAGATCACACTCCAGCCTAGGGACAGAGTGAGACTCTGTCTCAAAAAAGAAAAAAAAAGAAAGTAACTCTTGGGAAATTGGAATTTTGAATTGAGAAGCACAGTAGAGACAATACTCTAAGTCTTACATTCTTGCTCTTGACGGGCCCCACAGGTGGGCTGGCTCCTGCCTGCCAAGCCTACAGCTTGGCCTTTCAACTCTTTCTGCAGTTCAGTATGATCTCCAAGCATCTGTCTGATAATCTCCCCATTGTCTTTCTCACATGTGTCTCGACAGGGTTAGGTTTTACACAGTCAAAGGAATCTTAACTGCTATAGCTTTCCCAACAAAACTGTTAGAAATGACCTGGAGTGAACCTGCCAAAACACTTTATTTACCTCATGAATTAAATGGCAGCTAAAACTCATGGCCTAACGGCTTTTGAATCAATGAGATATTGCATATTGTTTTTAAACTCTATTGTCAAATGTTCATTTAGTTTTTATTAATTTAAACCAGCTCATCTCAATTGCTCTTATCTCAATTACTAAATTTTATATCCATTTATATACACTATAAAGAATGCATGTTGCCTTCAATGTCACCCAGTATTGTTTCTTCTAGATACATAAAGTATGCCATAGGCGAGGTCTAGTTTTTTAGGCTATACAAAGCAATAATAGCAAATCGCAGCTTAGTAAAAATACCTTAATCCTAAAACAACATAATTTCCAGGCTGGGATTTATGGACTTCACAAAAATAACTGAAGTTCTAGTATTGAGAAATGAGCTTCCCTGGTAGTGGAATCCCCATGGGTCCAGGAATAAAATGGGATTTCAAGATCTTCCGTTTTGTAAACCTCCTGATGCCACTGGATTTTACATACGTTTCAAGGAGCTTAATGATGTAATGACTTAGGGACGTATTATCTGCTTCTCCACATGAAACCTCAATCTTACTTAAGTACTTTTCAGAGCTGCAAAAATAAGTTTTTGCTTATACTGTTTAAGGCCAAAGAGACAAGAGGCACTTCACAACGTATATACTCAAAAAAAGGGGAGGAAGGTGGCACGGAAATTATTACTTTCCATTTCCAGGCATAGTAATCTCTTAGTTTACTTTTTGCTACATAAAGAATAGAGCTGAGCTGAAAGACACAGCTTAAAAACTGCTCAAACCACAGTGGATAAGCTCTTACAAAAACATTAGGGCCTGCAAGAGGTCCGCTGCTGAGCAAACTATGAAGACTCACAGATTTAAAAAATAATCCTAACTGTATACTGACACACTAGATGTAATTTTACTGTGATTTGTTTGTTTCAGAGTAGCTTTCTGTTGCTATAAATTAACAGGAATAGAAGGTCTTTCCCAGTATTTTTGTTTACTGGAAACACTGTCTAAGAAAAATAATATTATCACTATGAGAAAGACAGCTGAAAACATTTTTCATCACCAGGATATATTTTGCAAAGAAAAATACTCTTTGGATAAAAACAAGTCTGCAAGACTCACAGCAGGAGTAGGCTATTGGAGATAAGACTAGGAAAAGAAATAGTGAAAACAACTCCATTTTGTCTCCTGTTAACCTGTGTATCTGTTAACACCTTTTCTATTACTATTTTATAGACAATATGACAAGGGCATCCAATAAAATTCATTCCTTCAGTAAATTACATACCCTGGACTCTGCATCATCTTCTTCTTCATCAGGATTATAAGCTTCTGCACACACTATAAATATAAAAATGAACATTTTAAAGATAGTTTCATCAAAAACCATACTACAAGGAGTACATCGTTAACACTTAATTATCAAAAAGGGTACCACAGTATTAAAAAACATTAATTCACCTCAACGAGGGGAAGAAGTCTACCCCCCAAAACTGGTTTCATATTGCAATTTATAAGGAGTTTATTTAAAAATAAAGCTGTATTTTAGGGCATTGATTTCTCCTATTTAGAGAAATATAGCTTAAATCCTTTAATTTTCATTTCCAAGGCATATTTAAACATCACCTAAAACAACAGAAACAAAAGAAAAGGCTATCTGCCATGAAATGATCAATTTAATCATATAGTTGTGACTAACTTTCACAAATTATCCATAATCCAAATATTATGGAACAAATATTAACATTTTACATACTTCAGGAACAAATATTAACATTTTGCATATTTCCTTCCAGTCTTTTTTCTGGGTTGAGTTTATACTGAATATGCAACTTAAAAACCTGCTTTTTTGATTTAACACTACGAGAACAGTCATTAGAAACACTGTATAAATACTGCATTTAAAGACTGCAGATTATCATATGCTGTAATTAACTACTTCTTTAATGCTGAACATTTAGCTGGCTGACAGTAAAACAACTTTGCAATAAACATCTTCATACATAAATATTTGTCTATATTTCAAAGCATGCTGTAGGCATTATTCCCAAAGTTATTTTGGAGGACTATTAAATGGCATAACCATTTTTTAGGGCACATTTATCGCCACATTTCTTTCTAGAAGGGTTGTACTCATCCACTGTCCAATAAAAAATATGTAGTAAGATTCCCCTAACTATACAACAGAATTGGATACTATTACTTAAAACCTTTGTCAATTTAAACAATTTAAATTTTTTAAAAATTATTAAATTTGAACTATTTTCAAATGTGTACAGGCTGATGGTATTTACTCCTTTGTCCATATCTATAGGAAATCTCTGGTTTTCTTTTTGACTTAAATTAGTATTTTAATACTACTTTATCTGTCATATTATTCATAATCATTTTATTCAATTTGCTTTTCAATGATTATTATAAAGTTTTTATAGACTATGCATGTTTATTTTTAATGTCATGACATCTATAAGGAAAGAAAATTCCCCAGTGTGTTTTAAACCCAACATTAAACATCACAGAAGTATCACTGCTTTTGACCTTGAAAACCCTTTTCTTATTTACAAACCTAAAGATTTACTTCTTTTTTCATTCAGTTGTTTAAAGGCAGAGATTTTTACATGTACTATTTAATCGATATGGAGTTTATTCTGGCATAGATGTAAACATTTAGGAACAAAGAACAAATGAAAGGACAAATGTCTTCCTAGGGGCCTCAGGGTGGCATCAAAAGTATTATCATCTTTGGTACCACTATTCCCCCATTATTATTATAATCACAAAACTTGACATTTTCTTTCCCCCAGGCACCACTCTATACACCTGGACCAGTGATTCTTAACCAAGTCCTATCGTGCCCTCCACAGGGGTAATTCTGCCTCTGTGACATTTTAATTGTCATGACTACAGGGGGTTAGAGGGATGCCACTAGCATCTACTGGGTACAGGCCAGGGATGCTGGAAGCATCCTATGATGTATGGAATGTCCCACCCTGAACATAAAGAATTATCTGGCCAAAAATGTCAACAGTACTGAGGCTGAGAAGCCCTGATCTAAAGTACATTATCTCATTCAACCTCACAACAACCTTAAGGTAGGTGTTAATGTCATCACTTGACAGATGAAACACTAGAGCACAGGAAAGCCAAGATCATCCTAGTAAGTGGCAGGACCTACATTTTATCCAGGACTGCTTGTCTTGACTCCAAAGCTCTTGCTCTGAACCACTATTCTACACATGACTGCTTTGGTGAATTTACCAGCATAATTCCTGGACTTCAGCCTTTGGCCTCAGAAATGTAACAGAAATGGACCAGTCATGCAGAAGCAGGCTCACATTAAAGAACCTCACTGACACATGAAACCAGAATGCCAATTTAGTAACTACCTTCCTGAGCAAAGGATGGGACCAGCCCAACTAGCTAGATCTCTCCCTGCTGGAAAAACCACAGAAGCAGCCAAGTCACTACTGAAAGATTGCTTGATGAGCAAGAAATGGGAAGTAATAAAGTTTGTTAAATAAATTAAATGTTTCACAGTATCAGGCTGGACAGCCTGAGGCACTCAATAGGGAGGGCTCTGCCAATGTGTCTGGGACACATTAACTGGGTTGCCTGCAACTCTCCAGAGAGCACAAAGACATCTACTTCTAAAGCTTGGCTCTCTAACTTTCTGTCCTTAGAGACAGCCAACTTCACAGGCAGGACTGCTACATAATTTGTAAGGCCCAGAACAAGAAAAATATATATATATGGGCCCCATCTTCAAATATTAAGACTTTCCAGAAGACAACAAAAGCAGAGCATTAAGGCAAATGCACAGCCCTTGACAGTGCAGGGCCCACGAAGCTGGCCATGTTCATAGAATGAACACATTCAACAAGGCGGTGCAGTAGATAGTAGGTAAAATATTTGGTTGTTTCAGGTAACTTGTTTTACACATACATTCACACACACACACACACACACACACACCCTCTCTGATCCATTAGTATTTATCTTAAATTTTAATTCACAGAAAGCTATCCTAATTCTCAAATTTCTAAGCACCTAGCCCCTAAACCCTAACTAAAAACCATATGGAGTAAGAATCTATTATTTTTCCAAATAGTTTATCAATTGTGGCAGCATTATTACTTAGCACCCTGTTGATCTGTGATACCCACTTTATCACACAGTATGTTTGTCCGTCTGTTTCTGGGCTGTTTTACTGAACCATATATTGTGCCAATACTACAGGACTTAGTTCTTGGCATTCCTGTTGCAATTGTTTCACTACATTAGAATTAATCTACCCTCACCTCCTGTAGCCAAATCAAAATAAAGTATTTGCAGTTTTGTAAAGCTGTCATGATGCCTTATAGCTCCTTATCATCACTTAAACTGCTTCTTCTGATTGGAACTCCTAATCTCCCTTCCAAGCCATCTCTTCTCTCCAGCCTCAACTAAAAAGTCAGATCAAGAGTCGCATCTTGACCCACACAGAACTAATTCAGGAAACTCCACTTTTGTGCTCACACTTTGCACTTTTGCAGTACAGTGGGAAGGGCTCACTATTGTCATTTACCACACTGCATGCTTCCAAAGACGTTATAAGCAGCTTGCCTCTCCAGGCTGAGCCATAAACCTCCAGGGACCGTGTGTTCTTGTTCATCTCTGTATTTCCATAGCACTCACCTGGCACATTGCCTACTAGCTCAATGCACTTTTTAAAAAATAAATAAATAAATGAGTGGTTGATCAACAAACAAGCATGCAATGTCCTTGAGGGCAGGGATGTCTTTTTTTAATGTCTCACAATAACGTACTTAAATTATACATGCCCTAACACACATGGAATAAATGAAGGAAAACTTGCTTAATGTTAAAATGTCCTACACAGTTTGTCCAAGAAATGGGGACAGAGAGGATGAGTGAAAATGAGGGCCTTTTGTCTTACTTGCCAAAGGCCTGGCACAAAGATTAGGAGGCCAGTAAACACTGCCATAACAAATAAATGAATGAACAGCTCTATCCCTGGAGGGACACTCAAGCCAAAGCCTCCAGATAACTTGTACTGCCCCGTATTCTTTCTGAAATGTATTTGCCCCATACCACCTATGAAATCTGAAATTTAGCTTGAAATTATATACTTCATTCTTTTTGTTTGGCAATTAAACAGTGGTCAGAACCAGAACCCTATTCTTTAAGTGAATCTTATATGGAGGTTTTCCCTGTTCGGTTGTGCATGTATGTATTTATGTACCACACTGGTTATACAGAATGGCTCAAGAATTTAAACAGATTCCCACATTGTAAAGAGAAGAATGTACACTGGTGTAGCCAGACAATGGTCACAAGTTGCAGGACAGAACAGGAAAATATGAACTATACTGACTTTGCACCTTGAGGGACGTGGCCCTCAATCTTTTCATGTGCTATACACATAGAATGATAGATGAGGGGTTATTCAACTCCCAGGGTTTTTCAGCAACAGCCCATGACATTCTGTTGCTAATGATTTAAAAATCAGTACATTGAAAAGGACTCCGCACTGGACAAGTATACATAACCCATATTTGCATTCTTGCTAGCAAGGAGTTGAAGTAAGCAGACTGGACTCCACGAGTCACTGGGTCCTCAGCTCTGGCAGAGTCTTGCATACAATAGACGCTCAGTAAGTATGTGCTGAAGGAATGAAAGGCAAATATGGCTCGCACAGAATGACTGCATGGTTTAGAAGCCTTCAATCCAGAAAAATTGACTTATATAAAATCTATAAAAGTTAATTTGCCAATGTTCTCAATAAACTAAGATTTTAGCATACTTATTTAAATAATAATTAGCTTAAAATAAGCTCTTATAAAAGCACAGGTGTATTAAATGACACAGTTGTGACTCAACAGAGTTAAACTTAGCTTGTTGAAGTGGAAATGCCCTCCTACAAAGGAAAAAATTTACCGTTTTCAAATATTAGTTTAAGGCATGCATCAACCAAGAAAACTGTTTCTTAGGGGGGCAAAAAGACATCCTGTATTTTTTTTTATAAAGCACAGATGTACATTCAATACATAAACAGATATACAGTATTTCGGTGGCAGTAAAATCTATTGGGGGCACTTAGGGAGAAACAGCCTAAAGAGACTGGGGTAGGGGGCAATAACGGAAAAAGGATTGAGAAACACTGGTAAAAGGCTCTAACAGTTATATATACATAGCTAAGTAAAGAGGCACGATGACAAGTTAATAGGCTTCCCCCTCCCCATTCATCCATATTTCTGCCCAGGTAATTTGGTATAGACCTGTTCTCATCCATTAGTAATAGTCCTAAATTTGAATTCACAGAGCAAAGGCAACTGAAGAACATGCCCAAAATACAGACGTTCACATCTTGTACCCAAATCATATTCAGGCAAAGGGCCCACAGGAAGTCTTGTTTATTCATTCAAAAAGTATTTTTTGAGATGTCAGGGATGACACAAACAGAATAAAGGGATAATGCAAAGCATCTATGTGTATGTGCATGTGTGTTATGTGTGTGTATATATATATATATATTCTTTTGTCATACATTTTATATAATCTGCAACTTGTTTTGCCTAAACATTTTCTATTACTTTCAATATTACATATGTACTATATTTAAAACATTTGTAGAAATGGCTAGTCTAGAAATCAAGACAGAAATAGAATGATCATGAAAACACCAGTGCCACAATGACAATTATCTACAAAGTGCTGGAGGAACACAGACGACAAAGGAGCAACCAGCTGCTCAGAGGGCAGGGGGAGGCTTCGCAGCAAAGGAGGCTCCCTAAAAAGTAATAAAGAGTGGGAAGAAGAGATTGCTTTGTTTTGTTTCCTGCTGTATTCCTAGCACCTAGAACAGTGACTGGCAGACGGTAAATGTTAACAAAAATGGCTGAGGAAATAAATGGTCATTTTAGTTGGTGAGAAATGTTACTATCTTCTTCCTTAGACATAAAGAGACTGCATACTGCATATGTCAGATTAAACTGGCTTACACAACAGTAACAAAGACTCCCAAATCTCAGTGACTCAAAACAACATAAGTGTATTTCTTGGTCACACAGCGTGTCCACCTCAGGAGAGCAGGTACTTGCTTCCACATGGTCTTTGCTGAAGGCTGCAGGCTGATGCAGCCTCCTCAATTTGGAAGGCCACCAGTCCCTAAAGCTTCTGCCTGGAAGTGACAGATGTCTCTTCTGCCCAGAAGGAATATATATCACATTGCATTAGACAAGTTACATGGTCAGTTCTAACTTCAAGAAGATGGGGAAGTGCAAGTGTTACTACAACCTCAGAAGGGGAGAAAACCAGAATTTTGTGAATAGCACTGATGACTACCAAAGAAACCATTTGATGGCCCCAACACAAGGTGTTTCTCTCTCATTCTCTCTCTCCCCTTCTCTCTTTCTCTACCTTAAGGCAAATAGAGGAAGGGTTGAAACTGACCTCACCATTTACATAAAAATAGGGGGACGTTCATAACGAAAATATCTACAGAATAAGGCTGTCTCATAAACTCTGAACAGAACCATTAAAATTTCCTTAAAATCACCTTTCTATTTTTAACATTTTCCTACTTCCTGCATCAAAATATTAAAAGTTATTATAATCGACTCCGTTACAGACTACATTTCAGCTACAGAAAGCAATATAAATATATCTTTTACCTTTCTGGCAAGAATTTTGACACTGTTCATGAAATAGTACTCAAGTGAATAGTTAATTCCCAGACCAGCTATGCTCATGTCACCAGAATTTTACTATAAAGATTTTAGCCAAGATACTTAACTGTATAATCCTGTCTTGCTGAAATAACAGAAATACAATTTCTATTTAATCTAGGATGTTCTGCCTAGGTTATCAATGGAGCTTTAAGAATTAGCCATTCACAAACCACTTCCTAGTTCTCTATAAAACTGTATTTCAGACCTTTATTTATGTAGGTTGTAAACCATCCCAACATGTAATTACTATTCCTAAAAAAATTTCTAGAAAACTTTTTTCCTGTTATTTCTAGTATAAAACATTCTGCTATCTCATAAATATTTTAGATATTTTAAATATTTGACAAAATTGCCATCATTCATTATAAACCCATTATTTTTGTAGCCCTTTAACTGAAGTATTTAGAATAAAACTCCAAATTTACTAATTCATTTTTATGTTTTAATGTCTCTAAAAACAATTTTCCTTCACATGTATACCACTACTCTTTAAGTGGCTATATAATTAATTCAGAAACATTCACACCCAAACATAAACATCAAGTTCAGGACACTATTGGGGAGGTTATTGCTGAAATAAGCAAAAGAGCAGCAATTGAGAGCTTCAAACAAATAAAAACTTGTTCATCATTTGCTATTTTCCTCTTATTAAAACTGTACATGCTGGCCAGACACAGTAGCTCATGCCTGTAATCACAGTACTTTGGGAGCCCAAGTTGGGCGTATCACCTAAGGTCAGGAGCTCAAGACCAACCCGGCCAATATGGCAAAACCCCGTCTGTTCTAAAAAAAAAAAAAAAAAAAAAAAAAAACACACACACACACAAAACAAAAATTAACCGGGTGTGGCGGTGCTCGCCTGTAATCCCAGCTACTTAAGAGACTGAGGCACAGGAATTGCTTGAACTGAGGAGGCGGAGGTTGCAGTGAGCAGAGATAGCGCCACTGCACTCTAGCCTGGGCAACAGAGAGAGACTTCATCTCAAAACAAAAAACAAAAAGCCTGTACATGCAAACATCTTTAATCGGGTTTTTTTAATGTGTAATTTTTTTTCTTCAAAAATGCCTTCAAAGAAAAAACACTATCCTATGTCAGAACCCACATCATTTTGTAGGTAATTTTGTATTCTACTCTTGGGTTCCAAAGTGTTAAAAACTTTAGTATGTGTACTCAATCACTGGAACTATTCTCAATAAAATTTCTTTCTACCACATGCTCTACAAGTATGCATTCAGTCTGTAAAACATCAACCATTTATTTTAATAATTGACTTATTTATAGCATGGCACAATTAAGAGGACACAGCATTCAATCGGCTTATAAAAGGAATCCTATCAACATGGAACGTTTCTAAGAGGATGAGTCCAGAATAGGATAGGCTCAAATATTCTACTTAATTCTACTGTTCATATATCATATGTAGCCTGTGGGATTCTGAGAATGGAGGAAACACCATACAAACTTTTACTCTCTTTCACAATGGAACAGTGGTCCCCCGTAGCTCCCAGTGTTTCTTATATAAGGATACAAGATTAACCCAAGAAAAGGCAGGTGCATGTAATCCACAATATTTTACAAATTCTCTATTTAAATTTTCTTTAAGACAAAAAATGGAACCTCACAAATGACCAAGAATAAGATAAACAGATACAGTAAAAAGAGCAAGAAGACTAATTCTGAGGAGAATGTGTTTGGGAAACTATCCATGTTTTAAAGTCCATGTTGTTTGCTACTAATCAGAATCCCTCACTGCTGTTCTCCAGAACTATTAAGCAGCAGAGAGAAAGTAGATCAACTTGTACTAGAGGACAGTGCTGTAACAGAAATTATATTTGTACTTTGCTGAAAATGGTCTGATAAGGATTTCTGAGCATTGCAGTTGATGAATATTATGAATTTTAAGAAAGCGAAATGCCAACGTGAAATAAAATCAGAATTCTAACTCTTTGGTTAAAAAGTCAACAAACAGCTTCCCAAGAATTTTTGCCAATGCTCTAATTGCTTAGATAATGTGATCACCTCTTGGCATTTATTTTAGCCTGAAATCTCGAATCACATTCTTGTAAATATAAATACTAACTGATAATGAATGATATAGCTACATTTATCAGAATACAGCTCTGTCTTTCAGATATAGTAAAGCTAGAGTTACTTAAAGCTTCTGAATAGTGTTTTTTACTGTTTTTGAGATTAATGCTGCCTAGCATACACGTATCAGAGAATTATAGGAACAGAAACACTACAGGATCCTTCCAATTTATTAATATATTTTCAGAACAAGTATCATTTGACCTGATGGCTTTAGGATGAGAAATCTGAACTAAAATATAGCCATAATTGTAATAGTTCAGTCAATTACTGACTTCTAAATTTAGTAATAAAACTATCAAATATGGGCTTTAAGGGAACATATTTCAATCAAGCCTCTCCACTGATTATCAGAAGTCTAAAAAAAATTCTCGATGCTATTAAATATAAGTAAATTATGACAGAGCAATGCAAATCAATATACAAAGGTTCAAAATACAGAATGTATATTTACAAAAAATACAATTCAGACTGGTTTTTTCATTAAAGGCAAAAGAAATAAACCCATATTACATTCAGTATTTCTTCTTGAAAACTTCCATTTCCATTTTGTAAAGGGGAACTCACCAGACTTTTTCTCATGCATATTTTCTGTGAGTTCAAACTACACATTTGCCTTATAAAGTCTACTTTTAAAAAATAAAAATAAGATTTGGTGAACATTTTTCTATATTAGTAGGTATTCCTGTAAAACAATTTTTAAGTGGCTGCATATAAATCAATAATATATATGGATATTTATTTTAATTTATTGTGGTTTTTGTTGGAAATTTAGATTTTTTAACTTTCATTTCTTCAGATCAAGACTTAAATCAAGATTTGTGAGATTATAAATTTAAATGCACTTTTAAAAAGAAAAATGACATGATACAAAGATAACAGATAAGATATATAGAGATAAACTAATAATTAAGCATTTTAAGTCTATTAAATTAGCAAACTTAATTGTTTTTTGATAAAAGTCAGTATTAGAAGAGATGTCTAGTTTGGTTTTTAGTTTTTTTAAGAGACATGATTTTGCTCTGTTACCCAGGGTGTTCTGCAATGATGCAATCATAGCTCACAGCAGCCTCAAACTCCTGGCTCAGGCTATCTTTCTGCCTTGGCCTCCCAAGTAGTGAAGACTACAGGGGCACACCACTGTTACTGGCTTTTTTTTTTCCTTTGGTAGTGGTGGCTCTTGCTATGTTACTTAGACAGGTCATGAATTCCTGGTCTCAAGCAATCCTCCTGCCTTGACCTCCGAACATGCTAGGATTACTGGCATGAACTACCGCACTGGCCATGCTGAGAAGTTTAGAATAGACTTTTTTACGTACTGTTGGTGAAATTCTAAATTGGGGGTGGAGGTAGGAACAGAGGGATCAGTTATGAAATATTATTAAAAGTCTTTAAATTCTTAAGGCTCAATTCCATAAGTGCTTATCAAGTAATTTGATCTAAATAAATGACAGTTTAAAAGCTGTCATTCCTTGATAGTATGATTATGATCACTCTTATTCTTCTATTTCATCATCTTCCTGGTGAGGTAGGTGATTAACAGGACTTGTTTTCATGACCCTGCTCATCAAAACAGATTGTAGGCCAAGAACAGTGGCTCACGTCTGTAGTTCCACACATTACGAGGCAAAGGTGGAAGGACTGCTCGAGTCCAGGTGTTTGATACCACTCTAGGCAACACAGTGAAACCCCTATCTCTTCAGAAAATAAAAAAATATTGGCTCAGTATGGTGGTGCCTGCCTGTTGTCTCAGCTACTTGGGAGCCTGAGGTGGGAGGACTGTTTGAGCCCAGGAGGTCAAGGCTACAGTGAGCCAAGATCATGTCACTGCACACCGATAGCCTGGGTAACAAGTGAAAACCTGTCCCTTAAAAAAACAAACAACAAAAAATGAAAACAAAAACTAGGAATTAGTGAAGACACCAGCCCAAACCAGCTAGGATTAGGAATTACTCATTTGTATAAGACACTCCCACCAGCACCTGGACAGTTTACAAATGATGCCATGGCAATGACCCGGAGGTTACCTTATATGGTTCCAGGAGCCCCTATCACTTTTCTAGAAAGTTCGTGAATAATCCCCCTTATTTAGCATATACTTAAAAGTGAGAATAATTACAGCTAGCTAGCAATCCACAAGGGCTGCTCTGAGCTACTCTGCCCATTCTGCTCTGGGATAGCCCTGCTCTGTCTATGGAGCAGTCATTTGGCTAGACATTGTTGCTGTAAGAAATTTTCTTTTCTTGAATTGTTCCCTGAGCAAAGCCAAGAACTCTCCCAGGGTGAGCCCCAATTCTGGGGTTTGCCTGCATCAGCCTGGCAACCATGAAGGAACAGACAACACTGAAGAAGATGAACATGACAAAGGGGCTCAGTGAAAATTGGAGCTGTGGGGCTGTAACTATAAGGCTGAAGAGCTGTACATGAGCCAGAGGCTCCTTTCAGAGCCATCATCATTCCTGGTGACTAATAAGCCAAGGGAACCTGAGGGAAACTTCACCCAGATGCCAAATTAAAACCAATCAACACCATTTGGCTTCCAAGGACAGGTGAGTCTCCCCTCTGTTCCCTCTTGACATTGATTTTTTTGGGTGAACCAAGAAGAAGAAACAAGGCCTCTGGCTTGCTGGTTTACTATCCCCACGCCTGCCATGTCCTTGTCATCCTTTCTCTCAGAACTTTCTGTCTCTTCGGTCTCTAATAAATGGCTGTTTTACTCTAATGCTTATTTTGTTTTCTTTCACATGTGTAATCTTTGCTTTGGCCATTTGAGCAATTGTTTCTATTCTATGTAAGTCAGGACACTTTCCCTTGTCTGTTTGGAATCCTCTTTATGTAATTTTCAGAGGTCCCCTGTTGTGCTGACTTTGAGATGCCAAAGTCATGTTGTCCAGTGGCCCCAACTGTGTTAGGTCTCCTGCCTTTGGGGTTCACAACTGGCCAACCCCTGGATGCTCTGGGTTTTCTGGCATTTCATGAGGGGACCCTCACTAGCCAATGCCTGCATGTTCCAGGTCTGTCAGCATTTGGCACCCTGTTAGGGTTGTTGTTCTTTGTCATACCGATCACTTTCAGCCTCCTCTTTCTGTGCTTTTTGTGGAATTGAGACTATGAGACTCCTGTCACCCTGTTTTACCTATCCTTCTATACTTTGCTTATTAAAACACCTCTTTTGTCGTGTCTGCTTGCTGGTCGATGCTGTGATCACTTCACTACCCATTCATACCCCATGATTCACTTTCATTACACCCTAACTGTACTTAGGCTCTCAGGAATTGGCAGCACTTGTACTACTGACCTTTCTTAAGGAAAACAGGTGAGAATCTGAAAAATTCTCACTAGACTGAGAAAAACTTCTGTGTCTAGTAGAGATCCCTGTTAACAGGACAACGGCAAGCATTCCAGAGGACTCGTTGCTAGGGTGCTTTTTAAGCAACTGAAGCAAATTCAAATTAAATGGCTTAAAAAGAAACTAATTTTCTACTGCAACACCATTTAGGTCCAATACAAATTGGGAAACCAATAAATTTGGCCTAAAAATGGTTCTTTTTTTTTTTTTTTTGAGATGGAGTCTCACTCTGTTGCCCAGGCTGCAATGCACTTCCACGATCTCAGCTCACTGCAACCTCTGCCACCCAGGTTCAAGTGAGTCTCCCGCCTCAGACTCCCAAATAGCTGGGACTACAGACACAAACCACCACACTTGGCTAATTTTTGTATTTTTAGTAGAGATGAGGTTTCACCATGCTGACCAGGCTGGTGTTGAACTCCTGACCTCAGGTGATCCACCCACCTCGGCCTCCCAAAATGCTGGGGTTACAGGCGTGAGCCACCAAGCCCAGCCTAAAAATGGTACTTTACATTATGATACTATTTTACAGTTGGACCTATTCTGTAAAAAGGAGGAAAAGTGGGGAGAGACCCCTTATGTACAAGCTTTTATGGCATTTTATCAGCATCCTGACTTAAGGGACAACTGTAGGATATGTCTGGCTCATGTTACTTCCAGGTACCAAGAAGCCACACCAGATATCCTAGATGATCTCCTTTTAGTCACTCCACCTAGAAGGCCCACGCTCTCCTCCTCAGAGCCCCCTCGGTCCCTTGATTCTGAGGGGGGCCCTGCCAGTTCTCCAGTGTATGATTCTACCCCAAGGTCACCAAACACCCCTCTGGCTTTTACAACCAGCCCCAGCCTATACCTCCCACTCCCCAAGGAAGTGAATCCAACAAGTGCTACCAGGAGTGGGGCCTCACATCACCCCCAAAATCGAACCGGCATCCCTTGCAGAAGGTAGCTGATGGAGATGGAGGGACAGTCTGCACAGATGTACCTTTTTCTATGTGTGATTTGGCTTTATGCAAGGAGAAATTCGGTTAGTTTTTGGAGAATCCAGAGAAGATTATAGAGGAATTTATAAAGTTGACCGAGTCTTTTGACTTGACATGGATTGCAAATATTATTGTCCATCTGCTGTATGGCAGAGGATAAACAAAGGACTCTGGGTTCTGCCCATGAATACGTAGACGGAGTAGCGAGTCATAACCAAGGCCATATCATTTTTCTTGTGGGGTGAGATGCAGTTCCAAATCCGGACCTTCAGTGAGATTATCAGAGGAGTTTCCAAGACCTTAAATGAAGAAATCACATGGCAACTTGTTTAACAGAAGGTATGGAAAGTGTGTGGTTGAGTCAGTTAACTATGAAAAGGTTGGAGAAGTAACTCAAGAGAAGAATAAAATCCTTCTGTTCCAGGGCTGTTTGGTTGAAGCACTCAGGCAATATACTAAGGTAGACCCAGACCCCCGAAAGGGTGAGCTTTCCTTGGTATGCATTTTACC
Organism: Sapajus apella; assembly: GCF_009761245.1. Taxonomy (NCBI): domain Eukaryota; kingdom Metazoa; phylum Chordata; class Mammalia; order Primates; family Cebidae; genus Sapajus; species Sapajus apella. The sequence continues at coordinate 33,783,970 of NW_022436947.1, forward strand.
ACTCAATCTGCCCCTGACGTTAGGAGGAAGATACAATAGGCAGAAATGGGACCTCAACCCACCATGAGCTAACTCTTAAACATGGCCTTTGGAGTTTACAAAAATGGGGACAGGCAAAGCAGGCGGAGAAAACCAAAAGAAATGGTCAAAAAGTACAATGGTTCACAACTGCCTTAAGCATGCTTCTGCCTCAGGGTTATCCTGCCTCTGGAATGCCCAGACAAGAGCCCTTGACTCGCTGGTCCTGTAGCCAGAATCAGTGTGCATACTGTCACCAAGAGGGCCAACGGAAAAGGGACTATCCCAGACTCCAAAGGCCATCCAAACCCACAATTGCCAAGAGAATAAAGGACTGACAGGGCCTGAGGTTCCCCATACTTCCCAATGACACCTTCCCATCACCACAGAGGAGCCTCAGGTAACCCTGATGTGGCAGGCAAGGATACTGAGTTCTTACTAGAAATGGGAGCAGCCTACTCAATTCTGACCCATTTCTCAGGATTACTACTATCTTTCCAATCCTGTACCATAACTCGGATTGATGACCAGCCAAAAATTAGGAGATTCATACATCCCTTTGGTTGCACCAAGGGGGACCATACGTTTTTCCACAGGTTCTTGCTTATGTCTAAGTGTCCTATTCCTTTGCTGGGAAGTGACTTATGTTCCCACTTACAGGCCACAGTTCAATTAGGACAGCCTCACAAAAATGCAATAGGCCAGGCAGCAACACTATGTTTAGCTCTAAGTGCTTGCCTTCACACAGGTAAAGAAAAGACCTCTCTTCCACTGCATATCACTTCTCAAGTAGACCTCTGTGCTGATAAAGCACCCCCAGTCCAGGTTTCTTTAAAACTCAATGTTGGTTACCCATGTGGAAAAAAAAAACAACATAATTTTTGAGACCAGAAACACAACGGGGCATGCAACCCCTGAGAGCAAAGCTTTTAAAGTATAGACTAGTATTGACTGGCCCTGTCATTATGCCTTTTCCCCATAAGTAAATCAAATGGAGAATAAAGATTTATTTAGATCTGAGGGCCATTAATGAAGCAGTACTCCCCATCCTTACACAAGGACTCCTAATAGGTGATAGCTCCTAATCCTTACACAATATTGACACCTGAAAATGCTAATTGATTCATGGTATTAGATTTAAAGGGGTGCTTTCTTTAGTACACATTTACACCCAGACTCCCACCATATTTCCACTATATTTTTGTTTTAGAATGGACTAACACAGACACTCATGCTACATCTCAGTTTACCTGGACTGTCCTCCCTCAAGGTTTTAAGGATAGTCTCCATCTCTTTGAAAATGCATTGGCAAAGAATTAAGGTAACTACAGCTAATGAATGGATCCCTCCCACAACATGTGAATGAACTTATTAATTTTCAGCCTTACGCAATAAAAATACAATACAGGTCCTTAATTTTGTGGGGAAATGAGGGTACTGAGTATACCCCCCAACAAGGCCCAAATTTCTGTTCAAAAAGTTGAATACATAGGATACATTCTCATTCTTGGACCAAGGACTCTAGCCCAGGAATGAAAAGAGATCCTTCTGGCACTCCAGCCCCATGATATTAAGAAACAATTAAGAATTTTGGGGGGAATGGTTAGATTCTGCCATATTTGGATTCCCAGATTTGGGCTCATAACAAAACCACTCTATGAAGCTCTAAAAGGGAATTGAGACAGAACCTGCCCACAGGTATTACTAATGGACTGACCCAGAACTCTTTATGTGGCCAAAATACAAGGAACAGCTTTGGGTGTTCTAACTGAAAAACTCAAGACCAGTGGCTTATTCCTCTAAACAGTTAGACCAGGTGGCAGTTGGGTGGCCACGATGTTTGCAACCTATGGCCACCACCGCTCTACTGACAGAAAAAGCCAGTAAGTCTACCCTGGGACAATTAGATGTCATAACAATTAGATGTCATGGATGCTTAAAGTTTATCAAGTGCCTCCATGACTGTCTCATTTTTTATTAAATTTCTGGTTAGTTTGCTGGTCTGTTTGTTGCAGCCAGGACCCAGCCTCAGGCTATCTGAGCCTGTCTGTCACACAGGTCACTGTAACCAACAGCACTGCTGGGCAGGGGTTTTATTTATGTATTTATGTGTATGTGTGTACCTTCAATCGGCTTCCTCTTACAGCAAAACTGGTAGAACCCTGGGGTTTGCCTGCATCAAAGTTACAGAGGAAACTATATTATTATAAGAGTGAGGTAGACGTTGGCTTAATATTCTTTTTTATGTCAAAGTTTTAATTTGTATTAGAAATAAAGTTTTCAGTTTTCCGATACCATTGCTAACGAGATTTTTTCATAACTATTTTCCAAGAAATTTTAGTGCCTTGATTCCGCTGATTACAGAAGTTGTGTATTTTTAGAAAGTATTAAATTTAAAAAGTAATTTTGAAAAGCGATTAGATACATTTAAAGAACAACTGATTATTAGCAAGAAAACATTTTTGTTTTGATCCATTCTTATGTTTGAGGTATGGACGTTTCAGAGAATTTTACAATTATCTCTTTTTTTTGAGATATGAATGTTTAAGGGAGTTTTGCAATAATATATTTTTTTAAATCTTTTCTTCCCGCTAAGCATAGTGGCTCACGCCTGTAATCCCAGCACTTCGGGAGGCCAAGGTGGGCAGATCACCTGAGGTCAGGAGTTCAAGACCCACCTGGGCAACATGGTGAAACCCTGTCTCCACTAAAAATGCAAAGGCATGGTGGTAGGCACCTGTAATCCCAGCTACACGGGAGCTAGAGGTCAGAGAATCACTTGAACCCCAGAGGCAGAGGCTGCATTGAGCTGAGATGGCACCACTGCACTCCAGCCCAGTTGACAGAACGAGACTCCATCTGAAACAAAAAATCTTTTCTTCCTGATTATAAATATTTTCTTAATGAAAATGAGGAAAACCTAGTAATACTGGTGAATCTCAAAATTGGGGCTCTCTGGGAGGCCTCTTGGCTTTGCTCAGGAAACAATTCAAGAGAGAGCTGGCAGCAAAAGAAACCAAATTTATTAGAGCAACAGTGTACAGCCAGATGGCTGCTCCATAGACAGGGCAGGTCTATCCCATAAGCAGAATGGCCCAGAGCTAGCCCTCCAAGGATAGCTGTATTTATACTCATTATTAATTGTATGCTAAATAAACGGTGGGTTATTCACAAACGTTCTAGAAAAGGGATGGGGAGTTCCCAAAACCACTTAAAGTAACTTCCAGGTCATTGCCATGGCCTCATTTGTAAACTGTCTTAGTGCTGATTGGAGTGTTTTATGCAAATATATTGTAATTCCTAGTCCTAGCTGTTTTTTTCTTTTTTCTTTTTTTTTTTTTTTTTTTACTATAAGGTGTTCTGATCAGCAATGTGGTGAAAACAAGTCTTGTTGATCTCCTACCCCACCTTGATTACTTGAAAACTATCTTTAGAGGTACAACACAGCAGAATGAGAAGCATGGTCAGTCCTCATCTCAAAAGGCAAAGGAACTAAACAAAACCGCAAAACAAAAACAAAAACAAAAAACAGGGCTCTGGAAATTAACCAAAGGCATACAACCAATTAAGCATTCATTCATGAAAAACTACTGGTTTTGGGTTAGGACAGTGGTAGGCAATGGCATTCCTTCCTAGGGATGCAACCCCTCACCCACCAGGTTAGTCAGCATGGCGGTTCTACCAGCTTTGCAGCAAGAGGCTAATTTGACTGAAAGAATACAAGAAAAGCAAAAACCAAACCAAACCAAAAAAACCTACCCAGCAGCACTGTTAATTATAGTGACCTGGGCAACAGACAAGCAGGAAGGCTAGAAGCTCAGAGAGCCTGAGGCCTGGCTGCAGTGAACAGACGAGCAAACTAACCAGAAATTTAACAGAAAATGAGGCAGTCAAGGAGGCACTTGATAAACTCTCCAAGCATCCATGGCTGCCTGGAAGGCTATGTGGGTAAGCAGAAAAAACTGGGCAGTGCCCTAGCCCTCTGCATATCTCTAGGCTGTCCAGGAGGCTACAGCACACTTAGAGGAGATATGAGTTAGTCTGGCAGAAAGTAAAAGCTAGTATACTTTAGTATACTTGAAAATTGCCTGAAATTTGAATATGCCCCCAAACTTGCACAACTCTCATTACCCTTACAACTTGACCAATCACTGGTCACTGCATCATGAAGACACAGGAGCTAACCCTGAGAAGCCAGGATTAAAAATATAAACAAACAAAAAGCAGAAACATTAGCAGCCACATACCATGGCAAAGAAAGAGCATACAGATTTAGCACAGACGATTTACTAAAAAAAAGCAACAACCTGGAGAGAGAGGAAATTAGAATCCAGAACTGCTATAATATATAATCGAAAATGTCTGGTCCTCAGCAAACTTACAAGACATGCAGAGAAACAGGAAGTGTGATCCACATTCTGGAAAAGAGTAGTCAACAGAAATGGTCTCCAACTGGGCCCAGTTGTTAGACTTAGCAAAGATTTCAAGGCAGCTATTATAAATATGTTCAAAGAGCTAAAGGATTAATCAATCAAAGAGTAATGACAATGACTCAACAAATATGGGGTCTCAATAAAGAGAGAAGTTATTTAAAAAAAAAAACTAAATGGAAATTCTGGAGTTAAAAAGCACAATAACTGAGATGAAAAACTCATTAGGTCAGCTAAAGCAATTTGAATTGGCAAAAGAAAAGATTCAGGAACCTGATGATAGAGAAATTATCCAATGTGAAAAACAGGGGAAAAAATAATGAATAAAAATAGACAGTCTCAGACACACGTGAGACATCAAGTATACTTGCCTAAGTATAAAATAAGTTCCATAAACAATGGGGGCCGGGTGCAGTGGCTCACACCTGTAATCCCAGCACTTTGGGAGGCTGAGGTGGGCAGATCATTAGGTCAGGAGATGGAGACCATCCTGGCTAACACAGTGAAACCCCGTCTCCACGAAAAATACAAAAAGTTAGCTGGGCACGGTGGTAGGCACCTGTAGTTCCAGGTACTTGGGAGGCTGTGGCAGGAGAATCACTTGAACCTGGGAGGCAAAGGTTGCAGCAAGCCGAGATTGTGCCACTGCACTCCAGCTGGGGTGACAGAGCAAGACTCTGTCGCAGAGGAAAACAGAATAAAATGGCCAACAACTTTCCAAGTTTTACAAAAACATTACTATAGATTCTACAAGTTCAATGAACCTCAGCATAGAATAAACACAATGAAATCCACACCCACACACTTTTTGTCAAACTATTAAAGTCAAAACCAGAGAAAACTGTCACAGCAGTAAAAGAAAAATGATTTACTTCATACGGGGAAACAACAAAACCACTACTAACTTCTCCTCAGAAACAATGGAAGTCAGAAGGTAGTAAGATGGTGTATTAAAAGTGCTGATAGAAAAAGCTATTGCTCAAGAATCCTCTATCTAGCAAAACTATCTTTTAACAAGGACAGTGAAATGAACTCATGCCCAGATAGATAAACACTGACTGCAAGTATCTGCAGCCAGCAAATGTGCCTAACAAGGAATTAAAGGAACTCTTTCAGGCTAAAAGGAAATGATACTAGGTAGTAACTCAAATCAACAGGAAGAAACAAAGAGCACCAGAAAAGGTAAATATCTGACCCACAGAATGATATAAAATATTTATAAATCATATATCTGATAAGAGATTAATATCTAGAATATATAAAGAACTCCAACAACTCAACAACTACAAAAAACAAGCAACTCAATTTAAAAGTGGGCACAGGACTTTAGTAGACATTTCTCTGATATCACAAAGTCATTAGAAAAAAAACACATGAAAATCACAATGAGATAATAGCCAACCTAATGGGTATTTGGCTATTATCAGAAAACCAAAATAACAAGTGTTGGTAAAAATATGGAGAAACTGGAACCCTTGTGCAATGTTGGTGAGAATGTAAAATGGTGCAGCCACCATGGAAAATAGCATAGCAGTTCCTCAAAAAAATAAACAGAATCACCACATGATTCAACAAGTCCACTTTTGGGTATATACCTAAAAGAATTGAAAGCAGAGACGCAAACAGATATTTGTACATCCATATTTACATCAGCATTATTCACAATAGCCAAAGGTGGAAGCAACCCAAGTGTCCATCAACAGATGAATGAATAAACAAATGTGATATTTACATATAATAGAAAATTATTTCATTTTAAAAAGGAAGGAAATTCAGACACATGCTACAATATGAATGAACCTTGAAAACATTACACAAAGTGAAAGAAGCCAGTCACCAAAGGATGAATATTGTATAAGCCCTCTTCTATGAGGTACCTAGAGTACTCAAATTCAGAGACAGAAAGAATAATGGCTGCAGGGGCTGGGGACAAAGAGAATGAGGAGTTAAGTATTTAACAGGTACAGAGTTTCAGGTTGTGAAGATGAAAAAGTTCTGTGGATGGATGGTGATAATGGGTGCACAGCAATGTGAATGAACTTAATACCACAGAACCATGCACCGAAAAATAGTTACAATGGTAAATTTTATGTTATATTAAAAATTATAATAAAAATACATAGACAAATTTTTTAAAAATTTAAGTATGTGGGTAAACAGAAAAGACTAAATATAAATTTTTGCTCTTCCCTTAATTTCCTTAAGACATCAAATTTCATAAAGCAACAACTATAACACTAAATTGTTGGGTTTATAACATACGTAACATATAGACGATAGCAGACCAATGGGCTGATAGTCTATGACCCTCATTTTCTCCTAGTCCACATACACTGTAATAAGAGTGTTCAATCCTTAAATGAAGCTATCCCCTGAAAGACATCATCTCCTCTCAGCTACTTCCTGGGTAATGATCAACATGAAAGGAGTAGGGAGGACTATACAGAACTATTTTGAAACTTCAGGATTCTATCCTGACCATTTCTGGGAATTATAAATCTGCTAATTTCACTCTCTAACAACAACAGGAAAAAAATTAATGTTTCCCTACCACATACAGAATAAAACCCAAACTATTCCAGTGGCTTTCAAGGCTACCCTTCCCCACAATCTGATCCAAACCTATATTTAGGCCCTCTTCTTCCTATAATAAAGCTCACATATTTCAAACCTTATCAACTATTCACTACTCTCTGAACATCATATTGGCTTACATGGTTTGCTCAACTGGAAATTTATTCCTTCCACTACCCATTCCCACCTATAAAAATCCTTCTCCTCCCTCAAATCTCTGCTCAAATGCCACATCCTCACTGACACTTCTCCCCAAAATAAATACACCAGTGAGGATTAAATACTCTTTTCTATGCAGAAACACAGAATGAACCTTACTTATGTTTCTATTTCAGCAGAATCTCATCTTACATGGGGGCTAAATTCTAAACAACATATGAAGCAAAAATCTTCTATTGTCCATGTTATTCTTGAAAATCCCATGGGAAGCCACTGCTGGAGACTGTCACATAGTCCCACAAGAAGTCCGTAACAGTGGCAATTCCACCATTAGAACTGATGGCTTTTTCTTCTAAACACTGTAAGTTACTGCTGACTTATATTTAGACACCATGTTATGTGCAAAATGGGTACTTTTAAGCCCTAGAAATGTTCACACTCTGGGAGGCATGCAGGAACCAAGTAAGCCTGCAGGAATGGCAGATTCACATTGACATGCTCTCACTGTCCACCTACTGCAGGGCAGAGACTGACTGAGTAGAATTTGCATGCATGTGCTTGTGCTCTCTGTGGGATACATTTAGTGGAAGCAGGGTAGGTGACTTTCATCATGATGCACTCTGCTGTGCTACCCTACAACTCTCTGGGAGGAGAGTCATTGTATCCGTTTAACTCCTCTAGGACTTGGGCACAAGCTATACCTTACTCACCTTCAGCAATCTCATAGAATGCACAGAAGAATGTCTTGCAGAGTGAATAACTATAAATGCTTCTGAATTTAACTAAAGTGACAGCACAACCAACCACATATAAAACTATCTCTTCTACAGTTATTACAGTATAATCATTCCAAAAACGATCCTTTTTGCAACAACAACAAAAAAAACAGTGCACTTACAAATTAGAAACGCTTACAGTTCTAGAAATAACATCCAATCTGATCTTAAAATGCATAATGATCTTAAATTGCATAATGAGGGAACCATGTGGTTGGCTGCTCTTAATGTTCTGAAGAAAATAACATCAAAAGACAGCTCATAACATGAAAGATAACAGTGACCTTTAGCCTCCCACTTTATCTCTTTGAAAACCTTGTGATGTAAATGTAAAGTGTTTCTTTTTTGTTCTTTTTTGTGACCTTTCTTTAGTAGCTAGATGAACTGATATGCAAGATAATGGTCCCATTCTTTTAAAAAGAAAAAACATCTGTCTAGTATTGTTATTTCTTGTCATTCTATGTGAAGTATTATTCTGTTATAAACAGTAATGTTTCTCAACAGAAAAAGACACATCCAAATGGGTCACCTGCAGTTGCACAGCAGGTGGTGAAACAGGTGACTTGAGCTTCCCTCACACAAGCAGCTCAGGGCTTGTCAGTTTTCTCAGATTTGCAAACGTGCTGAGTAAACTGCAGATGTCCCCTTAGGCTGGAAAGGAAGTTCAGTCAGCCAACAGACACTGCCTTTGGCAAAGAAAGACAGAGAGCTTCTTCAGGACAGACAGTCTAAACTAAAAATCAGCTGGCAGATATGATTCTCATAAGCCGACATGGGTCAGTCAAAATCCGTTCCAGATGAGGTCAGGGTTTCTGAGCCTTATGCCATAGCAGACCCCATGTGGGCAAATGAGACAACTTCCGGGTCAATCCAGGACAGTTAGGCTAATTAGAATGCTTTCCTGGGATTTTGGGGGAGCCTTGAATGAGAAGGAATGTCAGGTCAATATCCTTCTTGCTGCAGCTGTAACATGTGGAACTGCAGTGGCGATGCTCCTCACCATAAGTAGCTGACAGCAAGAAAGAATCAGAGGCAAGAGATGGAGGGATTCCTAACAGGGTTCAAAACTAGGTTCCGGCTGCTTCTTAAGTCCAACTGCACTCCTATCCTTGCTATGATTTGGTGATTCTGTGAACCACACCCCTGCCACCTCAATAAACTCCCTTTTCAACTTGATTGAATTCAAGGTGTTTGCACATTGTAGTCGCTTGCAACAAAAGAGAATTCAGAGGTTACGAAGAATACGTGCTCAAAAGATCAGGACAAGGAAAACAAGACAATTCAACCAGTAACCAAAAATAACTAAGAATAATACTATAGAGCAGTCATTAATAAGAAAGTAGTATTTGCAAGATGACAGATTCAAACACTAGTGACTATTCAATAGACTCATAACCACAAAATGGGTGATAGATAATGGGGGATCATGTGTGGTTCTGAAAGGAGTGTCCATGGCTGTTTTATCTGCTTATTTGTGCTATCAGAGAATGTAAATAATAGTCTGCAAAACTGAAGTTATTCTCTTCCAACAAATTTTATTGAGCAAATGAATAAATCTCCAAAACAAATAAGGTTGGCCTTAGGTCTTTAGTTTTTATGTTCCATGAATTTCAGAACCACTGCCTGGTATTTCTTTATAAATAGTTTTACTGTTTTTAGAAAAATGGTACATGTACCCTGCAAATAATTTTTTAACTATCAAAATTTTATTTTACCATATGAAAAATGGTCTGACATGCCTCTGGCTTTACCAAAACTGATACATAGAAATAACTTTTATTTACTGACCATTTATACATAAGGCAATAGTTAGTGTTTATGAGGGAGGCAAGTACTAAATAGGGTCCCTGGACTCTACTAATGTAGAGCCTGGTTAGGGAGATGAATCTATCTGTTATGGGAGGAGTATAAATTATTAGCCATGGTTATATCTAGAATGACTGATCAATAGCAGGAGGAAAGAGTGCAGGATTCAGACAGACTGAAACATAATCCCTTCTCTGCCATTTTTTTCCTGCCACTTACTACATGACCTTTATACATCGCTAAGTGTTAAGAATCTCAATTTTTCTCATGGGTAAGATTTTTTTTGTTTGTTTGTTTTTGAGACGGAGTCTTGCTCTGTCGCCCAGGCTGGAGCGCAGTGGCGCAATCTCGGCTCAATGAAACCTCCGCCTCCCGGGTTCAAGCAATTCTCCTGCCTCAGCCTCCCGAGTAGCTGGGACTACAGGTATGGGCCATCATGCCTGACTAATTTTTGTATTTTTCGTAGAGATAGGGTTTCACCATGTTGACCAGGCTAGTCTTGAACTCCTGACCTTAGGTGATCCGCCCACCTCAGCCTCCCAAAATATGGCTATTAAAACCTACCTCCAGCTGGGCATGGTAGCTGAGGCCTGTAAATCCCAGCACTTTGGGAGGCCAAGGTAGGCAGATCACTTAAGGCCAGGAGTTCAAGACCAGTCTGACCGACATGGCAAAACCCTGTGTCTACTAAAATTACAAAAATTAACCAGGTATGATAACACACACCTCTAGTCCCAGCTCCTGAGGAGGCTGAGGCAGGAGAATCATTTGAGCCCGAGAAGAAGAGATTGCAATGAGCCAAGATCATACCACTGCACTCCATCCTGGGCGACAGTGAGACTGTCTCAAAATAAAATAAACAAATAAATAGATGCCAACTGTATGAGAATCACATGAGGAGTAAATCTCAAAAAATAGATTGATATATTTGGCTTAAGCTACCAAAAGACATAAGAATGATGTCAAAAGGATAAACATTCACACTTGCTGATGAATGGGGGAATAAGCTCCAGACCTTTGCACATACCATCTCCTTTCCCTGGAATGCTCTCCTCTGCCCTCACCCTCCATCCTGTTCTTCCCAGGCCTTGGCTGAAATGTTATCTCCTAAGAGAGGCATTCTCTGACTGGCTCCGTAAATAGTGCTAGGTGATGAATGTGGGAATAAGTTCCAGACCTTTGCACACACCAGCTCCTTTCCCTGGAATTCTCTCCTCTCCCCTAACCCTCCACGCTGTTCTTCCCAGGCCTTGGCTGAAATGTCAGCTCCTGAGAGAGGCAGTTTCTGACTGGCCATGTAAATAGGTGCTAGGTGTCACTCACTAGAGACCTAAATCACCCCACAGATTCTGACTCAAGGTTATAGCTGCAGAGGATACCTGAATGAGATTTCTGCCCCTATGAAAGATCCCACATCCAATGAGTGGCTCACTGGATTCAAACTCTGACTGCTCTCCTGATAAGGTATGGGTTCCTTCGACCAGTTACTTAATTTCTCTGTGCCTCAGTTTCTGTTTCTTTAAAATGGAAATAATAATAGTATCTAAAAGCTGATGAGAGAATTACATGACATACTGTAAATCAATGAATGTTTGGTATACAGTAGGCAGCCACAGCTTGGTTATATGAGAGGGTTTGTGTTAGGTGTAACAGAAAATGGGGTTAATAGAGTAACTAAGACGATAGATTATTGAGGACCTTGAGTTGTGTATCAAGTTAAAATGTATAAACTTTATCATATGTAAGATATTAGGGCAGAGATGTACCAGGGGAGTGAGAAAAGAAGAGGCAGACTAATTCAAGAGAGATGACCTAGCATCACTATAAGCAAACTAGGTGTGTGGTGACTGGAGTGGTGGCACTAGAAATAGAAAGTAAGGAAAAGAGACAGGGTTTCACCAGGTTGCCCAGGCTGTTCCTGAACTCCTGAGCTCATGCAATCCACCTGTTTCAGCCTCCCAAGTGCTGGGATTACAGACAGAATGCCTGAATTTGAGTCCTGTGTCTGCCCATTAGTCACTGTGTAAGCTTCAGCAAGGACTTAACCTCTCTGGATCAGTTTCCTTACTGATAACATTAGAACAATAATAAGTACCTGTCATATAAAGCTGCACTTAAATAATAAAATGATTTAATACATGTAAAGCACTTAGAAAAGCTCCTGGCTTATGGTAGGCTCTAAACAAATGGTAACTATTATGAAGGTGGTTCTTATTGGAATTCCAGGTTCTTGTTACATTAAAGTTTGTATGCCAAATGGAACCACAGTTCTTTTTCAAAATGAAATGTCTTTATCCTAACGCAGCACCACGTTTCTAATGCCCTTAATATAGTACTTCTGAAGTTTAAAAGGAGGAAATAAGAAGAACATCTGTATTTGATGGATGAAAATGCTTTTAGGGAAAAAAACATTAAACATGAATTACATAAATGTTCTCTAATATTTATTTCACTTTTCTGCTAGATTCTCAATCTAAAATCAATCTTAAGTAACAGGATCTAGATTATCAAAATAATATACTATTTCAGGGTGGCATATGTTCTTAAAAGGCACAAAACATAACCTATAACACATTCCTATGTGTGAAAAAGTTTCATGACAATTTTATAAAGCTATTCTGTAATTATTATTTTAAAGCCATGAAGTGTATATAATCTTTAAAATGTGTTGTCTTTTTTTTTGTGTGTGTATGAAGTTTCGTTCTTGTTGCCCAGGCTGAAGTAGAATGGCGCAATCTCGGCTCCCCACAACGCCGCTTCCCAGGTTCAAGCAATTCTCCTGCTTAGGCCTCTTGAGTAGCTGCAATAACAGGCATGTGCCACTACATCTGGCTAATTTTTTGTATTTTTAGTAGAGATGGGGTTTCTCCATGTTGGTCAGGCTGGTCTCGAACTCCCAACCTCAGGTGATCTGCCCGCCTCAGCCTCCTAAAGTGCTGGGATTACAGGCATGAGCCACCGCACCTGGCCTAAAAATGTGTTTTAATTTGTGTTAAATAGTTGCTTCATGTTAACTGTATTTTAAGAACATAATTAATAATCAATATGCTACAGCCAAGCAGAGTTCACTCCAGGAATACAAGGATAATTCGATATTAGAAAATCTACTAACATAACTTACCATATCATTATTATTATTATTATTTTTAAAAAAGCAAATGATCATATGGATGCTATAAAGACATTTTCAGGCCAGGAGAGGTGGCTCATGCCTGTAATCCCAGCACTTTGGGAGGTCGAGGTGGGCAGATCTCTTGAGCCCTGGAGTTCAAGACCAGCCTGGGCAATGTGGCAAAGTCCCATCTCTACAAAAAAATGCAAAGATGAGCCAGGTATGCAGGTGCACACCTGTAGTCCCAGCTTGTGGGAGGCTGAGGTGGGAGCATCATTTGAGCCTAGGAAGTCAATTCTGCAGTGATTTAAGAAGATGACATTGCACTCCAGCTTCGGCAACAGAGTGAGACTTTGTCTCAAAAAAGACATTTCTGAAAAATTCTGCTTTTAATTTTAAAAACCCATACTAGCATGAATAATGCTACTAACAAATATGTTTTCTTACTATACCTTAGGAAATAGGTTAAGTATTTTATATTCATTATCTCATTAACAATACCTTACGAGCTAGGTACTCTTACTACTACATTTTATGGATAATGAACTGAAGTTCAGACTAACTAACCCTCTCAAAGTCAAACAACTAGTTAGTAGTAAAGCCCAAATCTGAAATCAAAGCCACTGAACCTCAGATCTGTACACTTACAAATCAGAGAAAAAGAAATTTAACAGGAAATTCACATAAGAAAATATAAATGGTCAACAATAATTAAAATGAGCTAAGCTTCACTCATAAATAAGGAAATGCCAACTGAAATATAACGGACCTAGGAAATTAACAGACATTTCAAAATTCTGTAATATCAAGTGTTTTACGCTGTGTTAAACCTAAGACGGGAATATGGATCTGTTTTAGAGGGCAATTTGACAACGCCTACACAAATTTTAAATGCTCGAATTTCACGTTGCTTTGATTAAGCAATTCCACTCTAAAAAAATACATCTTGTAGATGTACTTGCACAATTATGCAGATACTTGAACCTAAAACCTAAATACTCTGGTTATATACATTTCAATACATACATATAATGGAACACCATTAAGAAGTATTAAGAAGCAAGAAGAGGCTTTAAGTCACTAAAAAGCAAGAAGTAGCTTTAGAGGTAAGGGTCATTGAAAATAGAACACAATACACAGCTAAGTGAAAAAGACAACATTCAAAAAATTAGATAGAAGTTTAATTTCAACTAAATATGTATGTGCATAAAAATCTCCAAGAAAATACACAACAAACTATTAGCTATGGCTATTTTTTAGGACTGGGACTGGGAATATTATAGACAGAACCTTTTGTTTTCATTTTACACTATTCTGTACTACTTGACTTTTTATCATAAGCATTTATCAATTTTACAATAAAAGTTTTTTAATGATGTAACATGTATCTACTAATGACAACTATAAAAAATAGATATTGATTCATAAATATTCCATTTTGGAAAAATTCTGATAATTGAACCTTATAGTGGGAAACATGACCTTATCATTAAAAAGGCCAAAAAAGTATTTTGACTTACTCTTGGTGAATATATGGAATTTGGAAATGATTTCAAACTAAAACAGAGAAGAAAATTAGTATAATCATCGCCTCTCACCCTCCACTCCATCCATGCCTACCTCCCTGTACGTTCCGCCTCTCCTCACCTTCTTCCAAATCTTCATAGAGCATCTAACATATGGCGCTTTTACAAGGCTGGCAGGGCGAGTCTCAACTGTTCCCAGGTTATACAGAGACAAACTAGATCTTTTATTTTTCAGAGGATCCATAACTACAAAGGAGTATAGTATTAAATAATCACAACTATGCAAACCAATCAAACATGACTCCATCAGTTCTTGGCATCTCCCTTATGTATACTTGCACTATTAATCTTCTGTTTGATTTGCAGATATTTGAAAAGTATATAGATGGTAGTCATTATAATAGGAGTTAAATTGATTTTTCCCAGTATTAAGGGTTTTCTCCCTAATCCAGGGAGAAACAAAGAGCAATAATAAACCAAACTAAACTGTAAGCAAACCACTCCTAGAAATACAGACGTTTCCTATTTGTATACATGAATAACACTATGCTTTACATATTTCTAGATATATATTCACTAATTTGGTTGGCAACAAGATATTTTCAGATTTCTAGCTGCAAAGGTAGATATAAAAACTTTTAAATTTAGATTGAAACTAATCTGAATCACTCAAATTGACTGCTAAAAGCATTAAAATGTAAACTACTTTGTAATTTGGGGCATAAAACTTTGAATGACAAATTTATTAAAATATACATAATAACTTTAAAATGTAAAAAGCTTGTTACAAAAAAACATAATTTAAATGCTTCACCTATAAAAGTATGTATACAAAAACATGGTACTATAAATTAACCAACAATTGCCTTTTCTCTGCTTTATTGGAATTTAGTGCAAAAAATATTTAACATAATTTCAAGACTCAGGATAAAAACTGCAACAGGAAAAAATAGGTAGAAGTGGTTTGATTTCCTTTCCTGCAGAACAGTCAAAAACATTTGCATGATTTGGCCTTAAAGTAATCGAGACTGTGACAGTCCTACTAGTCCATAATCCCATTTAATAAAATAGTTAAAAACTAGGTTTGGCCAGGCATGGTGGCTCACGCCTGTAATCTCAACACTTGGGGAGGCTGAGGCAGGTGGATCACAAGGTCAGGTGTTTGAAACCAGCCTCGCCAACATGGTGAAATCCCATCTCTACTAAAACCCAAAAATTAGCTGGGCACGGTGGCGGGCACCTGTAGTCCCAGCTACTCAGGAGGCTGAGGCAGGGGAATCACTTGAACCTGGGGGGCAGAGGTTGCAGTGAGCCGAGATTGCGTCACTGCACTCCAGCCTGGGTGACAGAGCAAGATCCCGTCTCAAAAATAAATAAATAAATAACTAAGTTTGACTCAGAATTAAGGAATATATTAACAACATTAAAAATAAAAAGAACATAACTTCTGGCATGTTAAACTCTTTGTGCCTCAGTTTCCACACCTGTAAAATGGATATAATAAGAAAACTCCCTTCAGATATTGTGCTAGTGATCTCACAGGTCATCTTGGGGAAAGCAAAGTTGAGAAACAGCACTTGGCACAGAGTCGACCCTGCATACATTTTAATTAGTATTGCTGCCATCATCATCATCATCTACTTTCACAAATTAAGACTACTAAGGTTTATAATCAAAATAATCAATCTTTATTCAACAATGTGAGCTACTTCCCTTGTTAAAGAAATTTATTCTTTGATAAAATTCCCTAAGCGGAGAAGGAAGTATAAATTCTTTTTTTTTTTTGAGACAAGAGTCTCACACTGTTGCCCAGGCTGGACTGTAGTAGCACAATCCCCTCAAGGGATCTTTCTGCCTCAGCCTCCCTAAATGCTGAGATTACAGGCGTGAGCCACAGTACCCAGCCTGGGAATTATAAATTCATAAAAAATATTTTGAGATTCACAGGCTACCTTCAAAACTTATAATGACATCTGCCTCAGAATCTGTCACTGATGAGACACACATTGAGACTCTCTTGCAGGTACAACCTCCATCTAAGACACTTCAGTCTCACCAACTATACAATCTAACATCAAAAGCCCTTCTAAAGGAATCATTTAGACTGGCACGGTGGCTCACAGCCGTAATGGGAGACCAAAACAGGTAGATTCTTTGAGCTCAAGAGTTCAAGACCAACCTGGACAACATGGTCAAACTCTGTCTCTAACAAAATAAAAACAAAAAATAAATTAGCTGAGTTTGGTGGCGTATATCTGTGGTCCCAACTACCTCAGGAGGCTGTGGAAGGATGATCACTTGAGCCTGGGAGGTGGAGGTTGGAGTGAGCCAAGATTGCACTGCTGCACTCCAGCCTGAGGGACAGAACGAGACTCTGTCTTAAAAAACAAAAACAAACAAACAAACAAAACAGGAAATTTTAATTTCACTTAACTTCTAATTAACTGTCTATGTAATATAACCTGAATGCTTATTTTTAGTCAAAATATAATTCTAAATTACAAATTTTTTATTACTCTAAGAACAGTTTTCAATTCTACGAAGCGTATTTAAAACACATTAAATAGCTCCCTTCATATAAACATACTTAAGATATGCAATTAAAACAAATGTTTCTAAGGACACAAATGAGGGTAATGATAAATAGAAGCAAGTAAGAAGTAATATCATTTTTAAAGTAACATGAAAATAAAATATATTATTTTTATGTTACAGAATACAGAGGTAAATTCTAGGCAG
This sequence comes from Sapajus apella, assembly GCF_009761245.1. Lineage (NCBI taxonomy): Eukaryota > Metazoa > Chordata > Mammalia > Primates > Cebidae > Sapajus > Sapajus apella. Next base: position 33,801,110 of record NW_022436947.1, read on the forward strand.
TAATGTAATATATCAATATTATAAAAAGAAAATTTGGAGATCCACAAAATCTGAATAAAGTAAAAATACCAAATGGACAGGTAACCTGAAAGTAGCAGTTTATCTTTAGAAAGCCACAAGAGTAGTTATGGCAAGCCTAAGTATTCCATTTCTACTGCAGATTACCACTCAGCAACCTGCTAAACCTCAGCACATCTGGGAAGTCACCGTTCAAAATTTGCCCTCAAAACATAAAAGCCATGTATATTTGCTGTGTTTGTAGCCTATGCACTCTGTTAGGCCATGTGTATATTAAAGTATCTATACCTGTTTTTAAAGGGGAGCTATAACGTGGAATTCTCTTTTAAAATATCTAAGGAGAAGGTCAGCTCTTTCTTGATGAAGGTCAATGAAGACAACACTTGTAATTCCTTGAAACATGTCTAACTACACCATCATTAAAGCTCTTCAGTCTTTCAAATGAAAGGCCCCCCTTGCCCACTATTCTGAAAACAGTATACTGTACCATTAATATATATTTTAATTTTTTGTCAATTTATGGTACTGTCTTTTGTAAAACAACATTAAAATCAGTGTTCTGGTTTTAGTAACTCACGAGAAAACAGAAAAACTAATTTGGGGAGGGGCAGGAAAGGGGAGCAACCTGATTCTTAATAGTAAAGGGAAGACAAGACCTGAATAGGTATTTTGGTTTTTAGTTACAACATTAATTTTTAAAATATCAGAAAACATCATCAAATGATTAGCTAGTGTAAAACGTGTTGCTGGGCTCTCAGAGGTGAGACTTACAACCCAATGGTAGTAACATTCTCTAGTAATCAGCTCCAAAGAAGTAGCTGGTTCAAGATACCAATGGGGTGGAGGTGGGGTGGACTGCATTTGCACACACCTGTTTAAAATATCAGGTTAGATTTTTTAAAGGTGGATCAATTTGTTTTCAAAATTGCAGCCTACAAATACAGCTTATGACTAGAGACTGAAGTTGCTTTTTTGTTCTCACCTAAAAAGCTAAAGGATATTACATTTCAGAGAAACCCTTGCTGTCCCCCACAAATAACAATGCAATGTTAAGTCAATCCAAACTTGGGGTAAGGGAGCTAGTTATAAGACATGCACAAAATTATGTACTTTGGCCAATTAATATCAGGTGTGATAAGTTACAGGCGAAAAGAAGAGATACTAAAATTATGGTGTTTTTATCAGCTTAAAATTTGAAAAATCCAGTCTAATAATATATAAAAGTTTATTTAGCACTCAAAATATGTCAAGCACCATGCTCCCAGTACTTTGGGAGGCTGAGGAAGGCTGATCACCTGAGGTCAGGAGTTTGAAACCAGCCTGGCCAACATAGTGAAACTCTGTCTCTACTAAAAATACAAAAAGTTAGCCAAGTATGGTGGCGGGCACCTGTAATCCCAGCTACTTGGGGGGCTGAGGTGGGAGAATCACTTGAACCCAGGAGACACTGGCCGCAGTGAGCCAAGATCACCCCATTGCACTACAGCCCAGGCAACAGTGCCAGACTCCGTCTCAAATAAATAAATAAATAATTTTTAAAAATACAAAGCTTTGCCTGTATTCTCTTTTAGAATAACCACAACCCGGTTTTAGAGACAGTCATTTAAGTAAGTTGCCCAAGGTCACACAGCTAATAAGTGACGGTTCTAAGGTCCTAAACTATACCTGCCTGCCCCTGCCTAACACATTGTAGACCCTCGCTCAATGTTTGACTGTCAAATTTAAAAATGGCTCCAAATCCAACCTCTTCACTTCTACATCATATTGCCTTCTGTATCTAAGATAAATATCAGAAGGTTACAGTGCTCTCATTGGGAAGCTAACAAAGTTAGCCTTAAGGAAAGTTTAGTTAAATACGCATTTACAGTGAATAAATTATAACCTAAAAACTATCAATTCAGCTATGAAATTTGCTCTGTCATCCTCGGTCATCCGCAAGATTTAAGATCTCCCAGACCTTCATCTTTTCCCCAATTTCATTTCCCCATGCCTTAAGCTTCCCTAGACTACAAGTATTTCAAGGGCATAGTATGTTTACTGCTGTGCCTAGCGTAGTGTTTGGCAATAGTAATTGCTTGTAAATACTTCTTCAAATGAATTGCTGCCCTGTGGCTTCCTTCTGTCCATTACTACCCTCCTTCCCAACACATTCCCCACACCCTCACATTCTTTTACAAAACATTACTGACTTTTCTCTGCCTCAGCTGAAACTTGGTTATTCTCCAAGAACACTCCTTTTTTCTTATAGGGTACCACTCACTGCACACAGGGGGATCTGAAAGACAGTGAGGGTGTGCACGTGGCTCCCCACACTGGCATCTGGACCACTCCATGGTGCTCACACTGAAACCTCTGTGCTCCTCCAAGAGCTACGGCACACAGATGCCCCTTCCTGACTGCTACCTGGCTCACAATTTTCATTTCACTCCAATTTGCCACCATCACAGACAGTCAATGTCCAAGTTGACACCCCATTTGAGAGCCCATCTTCAACTTATTTTGGCTTCCTTAATTCCAATAAAATGTCATTCAACCTGCCCTTTAGCAGCCTCACCCTGTAACTATATTCACACTGGTCCTTACCCCAGCACACACTACCTCAGGAATCTCACATCACTCTACAGCATGCCTGACCAAATCTTCCCATGCTTCTTGCCTTCTCATTTCCTTACTTCACATTCTATTTTTAATTTGACCTCATCCAGAGTGCCCTTTTTTCTCAGTCTATTAATTATGAACCTCACTTTTTAGCAGAAGGAAAAAGACATGTGAACAAGCAACTACAATATCTAACAATGTGTAACGGTATCAGAAAGAAAGAAGGAAGAAAAGGAAGGAGGAAGGGAGGGAGGGAGGGAGGGGACAGCAGGGAATGTGGTGAGCTGTAGCAAGGCTAGACAAGAAAGCCCATGGCATGCTCCAAGTATGAGATGGCATACATGGAGGCAGAACGAGGCACGCCATGGGCCTGGGGCAGGGCTGCCACACGCCACCATTCCACAACTCCAAGGGCGCCATTCATTCCTGCAGGCTGTCATGACAAAATGCTAAGGTAGTAAAATAAGGTATGTATGTTTGTTTTTTTTAAATAATCACTTCTTTTAGATAAATGTGCAAGATTCCTTTATAAAGGCTTTCTGTGAGAACTTTCATATCTCATGTAGAGCACACCATGGTTGTATCACCTAAGCCATAGCAGTCTGCAACAAGATAAGTACAGAGAGTAAAAGAGTGTTCAGATACAATTATAGCAATTTTGATACTGCTGTGGCAATTTTATATTTTTCAAAAGTGCTGGTCTGCTGTGCACTGGGAAAACAAAAATGAAAAGTTGGTCCTTCACACAGAGTTGGTGAAGTAGTGACCTAAACTCTGCTTGTAATCAAAGAATGGTTGCTTTAAGTCTAAACGTCTATTCTATCAACTCATACCTGTTTTACAGATCTACCTAACTCCCCGATCCCCTTTCCCCAGCAGTAGCAGTGTTCCTGTAATTAGACACACAGGGTTTGGCAGGCTACATAATTCTCATGTTGTCTTCCAAGCCCTTCCACATCTACTGGCAAAATCACCATTGTGAAGAGTCTGAGGACTCTACAGAGCAGAAGGATCCTCCCTTCCCACCATGCCCCTACCTGAACAGCTGCTTTCACTATGTTCCTTTCTCCTTTCCCTGGAGGGCTCTAAGAGAACTCTAGGCAAAATGCATTTAAGTTCAAGAGATAATCTAATTTCTCATTAGCCTTGAGGTAGCTTATCAGCATTCAAGGCCTAACAAAAAACAACCAGAGACTCAACACTGCCACAGACTCCACCTGGCTCCAATTCCCAAGGTTGCTTAAGAAATATCAGTAAACCAGCACTGCTAGAGTGTGGAGCAGGAGGGGCAAGTGGCTGGAGATGAGCCACTTTCTTTTTTTTTTTTTTTTTTTTTTTTAAGACAGAGTCTTGCTCTGTCACCCAGAGCAGTACTTGCTCATTTACTTGGATTATTCGTAATGAATCACAGGGGAGAATCCATTCTGTTATAATACTAGTCTGGGCACTGAAAGATAACAGGTGCATGAAGTGACTTGGAGGATGCCTAAGTGGTTTCCATCCCACCCAAGGAACAAGCCTGGACAGAAGCCCCCAGGCCTGTATTCTGGCATCTCAGAGAACCTCCCTAGGTCCCACCCTCCACCCTGTCTTCCCACCTCCCTTGTCCAGGACACCTCTCGTTTCATCCTGTTGCCTCAGTCTAACTATCTTTCTGACCCTTGATTTCAGTCTCACCCTAGGTGTCATCCTTCTGACTAACTCTTCATGTCAAGCTCTGCAGTCCTGAAGCCATTTCCTTTTTTCTTTTTTCTTTTTTTTTTTTTTTAAGACAGAGTCTTGCTCTGTCACCCAGGCTGGAGTACAGTGGTGCAATTTCGGCTCACTGCAACCTCTGCCTCCTGGGTTCAAGCGATTCCTCCGCCTCAGCCTCCCAAGTAGCTGAGACTACAGGCACATGCCACCACACCCGGCTAATTTTTATATTTTTAGCAGAGGCAGGGTTTTGCCATGTTGGTCAGGCTGGTCTTGAACTCCTGACCTCAAGTGACCCACCCATCTCGGTCTCCCAAAGTACTGGGATCATAGGTGTGCACCACCACACCCGCCTCAAGCCATTTCTGACCCACCTCGAATCCAGCCAGGCACCTAGGAGCCCCTGCCTGTCCAGAAGACACAATTGGACAACAGGCTGATACTATGAAACCAAACTGGAGAGAATGTGTTTTTCATGGGTTATCTACTGTTTTATTACAACAATCATCTTGTGAGTTAGGTATTATCCCCATTTTATACCCAGAAAAAAGGAGCCTTAGAAAGATTACTAAGGACACGCCCACACACTCTTTTACTACCAGATAACGTGAGTCGCAGAGCTAGTACTCTAACCCTGGTCTGATTCCAGAGACTATACAGCCTCTCCTGTTAAGGCAGACACGAACATTTTGAAGCAATGGTAAATTAAAGGATGAAATAACTTCTGGCCTTAAGTCCCTACTGTCCATAGCCAATGGGCATCTGCTCACTCCACGCTGTAGGTGCTTAATGGCAGAGGCAAATTGCATAGCAACATATGGTGAAAATGAACTCTTTACAGTAATACTGAACAGAAATGCCTAGAATACTCTCTTTCCTTATAGTCCTGGTAAAACCTATGTTATAAACCTTAAAGACAGCACAAATACTCCTTCTGTGAGCCAGGCCCTGGAAGAACTGTATGTTTTCTCCTTTTTACTTTGTGGATATTATGGTATTTACTACACTATGAGTCATGGTCAGCCTCCTTGTTACACTGTGCACTTCACAAGGACTGTATCTTATTCTTCACGGCATCCCCAGCACTGTACCTGACACACAATAAGGGCTCGGTAAATGTCTGCTGTACAAACTAGTACATTAATTAAAGCAGTATTCTCCCAATATGCATTTGCCAACTATTGGTGATCACCAGGTTCATTCAAAATGAAGCTAATTTCGGAAACAAAATATGAATGTAACTATACCAGCAAATTAGTTTGATGATAAAGAAATAACCTCTGGGAAAAAATAACTTGGTGGTTAAAAGCTATAATCATCAAATAACCTTAAAGTAGAAACAATGAACACCAAGGCTACAAAATGTTACCCAAACAAAACAAAAGGAAGCATATGTTTCATGAATCAAGGAAGCGTATGTTCCTTGTATCAGCTTCAAGACAAGATCTGAACTTCTGCTATTTCACTAGTTTCTGGGTAACCAATTATTTCTGTTCAGGGTGATTTCACTGAGATTTGTAATATGACATTTTACACAGTAGGTATGTGAGATTCAGATTTTCAGACCTAATTTCACCTGTGAATTATTCTACATGATAGTTTAGAGAAAATTATAAAATTTTAGCTCCGTTAAAAATATATGATAAAATTCAATGTCCAAATTATGGTGAAAAGTTGAAGAGTGGTTAATTATATGAGAAAAGAAAATTCTTCTGTTATAAGAAATAATTACTTATTAGAACAAGTAATGCTCAACGGTAGTCCTTGAAAGCAATATTAAATGTCAATGCAAAGATTTCATGGACGTCAGTGGGGCATACTGACCAAACAGCACCTGTGCTCACACCATCTATGAATGTATAACAGGCGAGCTAGGGAACTGTCTTAGGAATAAGCTTCAAAACTCTCTAAAAAAGCAAATTTCAAAAACTTCATGGAGTCAGTTTATGAAAGGTGAGGAAAACTGAGTCATGACAATTAAATGCAATACAAAATCCCTGAATTAGCTTGAATTTAAAAAAGAAAGAGAAAACATGATAGGACAATCGAGGAAATGTGAGTCTAGACTCTATATGAGGTAACAGTATTGTATCAGGGTTAAATTCCGTCATTGTTATATTACCTAGAAGAATGATCTTTTCCTTAGGAGATACAGGCTGAAGTACTTAGGATTCCTAAACGTTTCAATAAAAAATAAAAGAGTGCGTATCTGTATCAAGATGGAGGGGAGAGAGCACATGCAAAATGTGGCAAAATAACAACTGGGGCCTAGATAAAGGCACTCACTGAAATCTTCTTTAAACTTTTCTAGAAGGGTAACATTTTCAAAATAATAGCTTAGGATTTAAAAAAAATTCAGAGTTTCAACCTCATGATGTAAGGCACAGTCTCAAGATTAACTGGACATTTCTAGCTCCTCCCCAATTTAGAAACAAAACCACAGAGGAAAACCATTACAATTTTTTTAAACCTATAATGTGTACACAATAAAAAAGATGCCCATATTAAAGGATTAATATCAAACCATGTTGTGACTCTCCAAGGCTTTATTCTGACAGGCTAAGGCAAAATGCTGAGGGGTTTATTGCTTTGTTTTAAACCACGTTCATGAGAAGAGAGATGGGAACTAACATTTTTAATATCCTAGGCTTCAGCCTCCCAAAGTGCCAAAATTATAGGTGTGAGCCACAGCGTCCAGCCACCACCGCTAATTTTTAATACTCACAACAGCAAATTATATATTATTTCCATTTTCCACCAAAAAGAATAATCTTCCAAAAAAACTAAAAGCTCATATTATAAAATGGATTATGTGGCCAGGCGCAGTGGCTCATGCCTGTAATCCCAGCACTTTGGGAGGCCGAGGCGGATAGATCACCTGAGGTCAGGAGTTCCAAGACCAGCCTGGCCAACGTGGCGAAACCCTGTCTCTACTAAAAATATAAAAATTAGCTGGGCATGGTGTAGTCCCAGATACTGGAGAGGCTGAGGCAGGAGAACCACTTGAACTCAGGAGGCGGAGGTTGCAGTGAGCCAAAATGGTGCCACTGCACTCCAGCCTGGGCAACAGAGCGAGACTCCGTCTCAAAAAACAAATAAAATAAAATGGGTCCTGGATAATGATTTCTCTGTTATTTTTATTTTATTTTCTGAGACAGGGTCTCATTCTGTTGCCCAGGTTGGACTGATCTCAGCTCACTGTAATCTCTGCCTCCTGGTTTCAAGCAAATATCTTGCCTTAGCCTCCCAAGTAAGTGGGACTACAGGCAAGCACCACCACACCCAACTAATTATATTTTTGTATTTTTTGGTAAAGATTCTGGTTTCACCAAGTTGGCCAGGACGGTCTTGAACTCCTGACCTCTGCTGATCCACCCACCTTGACCTCTCAAAGTGCTGGTATTATAGGTGTGAGGCACTGCACCAGGACTCTCTGTATTAAGGATGTACTGATAAGAAGGGATTGATTATTAAGAGTTGAATAGCATTTTAAGAGCCCAAAAGCAGTATTTCTTTTTCTTTTGTTTAAAAATGGGACTATGAGGTACTGTTTAAAAAAATAAGGTTATGGGGTGCTGTCAGGATAGTATCAGAGATATATCTGGATTTCAGAAGATATCTGATAGTTTTTCACCATGTTTTGTGGAACTTATCCAATCTAATCAATACGGTTGGGTCCCATTCTTCTGCTGCCTATCTACACTTCTCTCCATTAGTCATGCTCTATACTACAACACCACATCCCTTCCACTCCTGTACCAAGTAGGAAGCTGGCTTACACAACCCTGAAGCCTCTACAAACTCTTAAGATTCTAGGAATTCTGTTTGAAAATCCTGAGCGAAACTGATTCCTTTTGCTTACAAAAATAAAAGCTGACAGGTTTGTGGGCCAGCACTGAACACATGAAAAAGACAAGAGACTATGGCACAAACAATGTTACTAAAAAGTGTAAAACTAATCCAAAATAATGTATTTGTTAAGCATAAACATTCCTCTCATCTTCATAACAAAATAAAAAGGTACATAAAGGAGAAATATTACATTTATTCAGGTTTGAAATATTTATGTTTGATAGTTGCAGTATGAATATCAAAAGCCAAAAACTCAAAGATTTAGGCAGTTAATGAGTTATTAATTATGACTCATAGTAATTTTTTATTTTCAATCAACAATGACTGAACACCTAGCACTACACATTATGTATTTATTGTTGTAATATATATATATAGAATTACTGTTGTAACTTTAAAAATAGATGAGTAAGAAACAAATTCATATGTCGTACAGACTTCTGGTTGATTTTACCTGACTTACTTTCTTCCCCTAAATTACATTTCTTACATTAAGTTTTACAAGTTATGAAAATAAAAAGTATTTCTGAAATAAAAATCAGAAAAGGTATCGTAAGAAATATTTTTAATTATCAAATATAATTGACTGCATTTTGAGAAAATAACCATTTCTTTTTTATTTTTAGGAAATGTTACTTTAAAAAAAAGTTCATGTATATCTCTACTACTAAACCTCATGTTAGCCACTAAATTAAATTAACAAAAAAACTGTGGCATTTCCACCTCAGGATGTCTTAAGACTGTTTCTATATTCTTTGCCAAAAAAGTATTAAACAAACTTTTATAAGTAATAAGAAAGTCTGGGCCAGGTGCAGTGGCTCACATCTGTAAACCCAGCACTTTGGGAGGCTGAGGCAGGTGGATGACCTGAGGTCGGGAGTTCGAGACCAGCCTGACCAACATGGAGAAACCCCGATTCTACTAAAAGCACAAAATAAGCTGGGTGTGGTGGTGCATATGTGTGGTAGCAGTAATCCCAGCTACCTGGGAGGCTGAGGCAGGAGAATCCCTTGAACCCAGGAAAAGGAGGTTGCGGTGAGCCGAGATTGTGCCATTGTATTCCAGCCTGGGCAACAACAGCAAAACTCCGTCTCAAAAAAACGAACAAAGAAATAAGAAAGTCCTAAATAAAATACAGATGAGTAGATGATTAAATAGATCCCCTTCGCTTTTTTCTTATACCACTGTTTTTTTTTAATATAAAGTATTGAATAATTTTATTTTCCTTGCTTGAAAGACTAATGCTAAGCACTAGTCTTAGCACAGTGCTTGATCTATCAGTGATACTCCATAAGTTAGTTCTCTTTTCTTTTGAATAATTCATGTCAAGACTCATTCTCCTAATATGTTTTCCAGCATATTATATTATTGGGATAACAATTTTACTTCTTGTAAAGCTTACTGCTATACATAGCATGACTACTGAACTTACTTTCTTTGATGATCAAAGAAATACTGCTTATTTATACCAAATTGTTTCCTGTTGTTTTCACTGACATTTCTTATCAACTGTCATTCTGGGAATAAATACATTTGATTTTAATGTGTATTTATGTGTGGCATTACATTATCTCTACATTTCTGGCCAAGTCTTGCTAAAATGTATTGCATACACATGGGGGTGGGGTATAAAATAATACCATTTCAAAACTAACCTATATCCTGGAGCCCCTGATCTAGCAATTAATGATACATATATTGTACAACAAATACTAATGGAATGTGCCCACAAATAAATGTCACATGTTATACAGCTTGCGGTAGAACGGGTGATTATTTATTCTATGACTCTTAACTGTGTTTCTATTGAAATAATTTCACCTCATGAAGACAAGGCATCACAATACTGATGCTCTCTTCTTCCTTTCCTGTTCCCACCACTGCTCATAAAGGACAACTATGCTACAATATGATCACAGTTGATAGTTCTTCTTGGGATAAAATTTGATGCCCTACTGGCATAAACATAACCTCTCATTCCACAAAAGGCATTACAATCTACACTTTGTTTTTACCATTTAAAGTAAATATGCCTTGAGATTACAAAAAGCTTGGAATGATAAAGTACATTTTATTCCAACGTAGCACATTATCCTTATAGATCTGGTCACTATATAACAAGAGTAAATTATACCAGTAACTGCTGGCAAATCAAAAATAAAATTTATAGCGCAAGTGGAAATACAGCAATTTTGTGAAATAAATGACTCATTTATATAAACTCCAAGGATGGTTTGTTTCAAATGTTTATCTTGCGTTTCTTAACAAAAAATTTCCAGGTATACTTAAAGAGTAATTTTCTCAAATCAAACATTACCTTCACTTCATTTATCCTCTTATTCAAAGATGATATTCCATAAGGTGAATTTTCTAAATAATAGTTTAACTATCTCAATGCACAAACTCATTTTACTTAAGCCATTCTGGATAGAAATGCTCTTAATTCTATCTCACACTTCCCCAGCAGTTTAAATAGTACACAGTATACTGAACCTAATGTAGCCCTTGAAAATGGCTAAGGCCTATCATTCTGACTGCATTAGGTTACTGTGGTATATTTAAACCAGCAATAGCCTCAGAGGCATGAACAAACATAAGGCAATTTGCTCCTATTCTAAATGGCCCCATAATGACAAGTTCTTATATCTGCATTTTAAGAGTTCTCATGTCTCCTATTAAAAAGACAACACACACTCACTTATCACTGTTTCTAAGGTGTCCTTTACCCATCTGCTAAATCACTGCTTCTAGATTATGGCTGGTAAATCAGACAACCATGCAGGTAGTAATTCTATCAAGAGCAAGAATAACAGCCTGGGCTGAGAGTCTCCATCTTAAAAGGTCCACCAGTTTAGTACACAGTCTGATTTTCAGTTTAGCCACTCAGAGGGCATTTTCAGTTGCTTTCTAGACTGTGATTATATCAGATGGTTGTGTTTTCTGAGAAAAATAACCGACAAATAAATGTTTACTACACAGCAATTATTCTCTTTGTAACTTCTTGTCCAATATTATCATTTTAAAAATATCACCATTAGTAAGCAAAATCCATAATATAATCAGACTTACCTGAGGCACGCCTTGTGAATCGGTTTATAACTGGAGCTAGAAGAAAAAGCAGAATAATGTGATTAGATTAAAAGTCTAATTTTCCCAAAACCCTGAAAAGGCTCAAATTGGTAAATGATCTTATAATTTAACTAAAGAAAAAGATGGATAAATAAGAGAAAATGTCATATACAAAAGTTAAATACTGAAATTCACTAATAATCAAATAAATATAAATTAAAATCAGTATATTTTACCTATTAGCACTTTAAATTAAAAGAAAAAAAAAATCCCCAGTTACAGACAGCTGAAGCTACTTAACTGGGAACCATATAAAGGGATATAATACTTTTAGAAAACAATCTGGCAATTATATCAAGTACCATAAAAGATTTGTGTCACTTAACAGAGTAAATCTACTAGAGATTTATCCTAAAGGAGTACTACTAGTGAAGGAAAGAGCAATATATGAATAAATCAACTCAGCAGCATTATTTTTTAAATGATAAAATTAGAAAACACAACTGAAATTGCTCATGTATGTTGAAATCATCTTTAAGTGAAGGGTAGTATATCCTTGAAAGTCTCAGATTTATAGTTCTGACAATTTTTATACAATCCAAATGTCCATAACATGCAAATTTGTCCACTGAAGGCTGTAATCTCAGGCTGGTGTGCGCACCATTCAGCTGGCAAGCCTACCATCTGCCCACTCCTGCAACTCAACTCAGCTCTGTTTCTTCATGGTTTTGATGACATAGTTATCTCAAGAACTGAGGTTTTTAAAAACATTTCTTTCTTGAGAAAAGCAGGTACATTTCTGGTTCATCTTATATAAAGAAAGGACATCACGTACTATGCAGCATATTTTGGTAACACAATGTCACGAGTCTACTTCAATACTTAGAAGAGTAATTATGAAATTTGTTTACACTATGGAAAAAATGTGTTTATGCTTAGGTCAAGTAAAAAGAGAAGACAAAATTTTTATCAGCACTATGGCTGCACTGCATGAAAAACAGGTATGTACAGGAACAAGTACTATCACAAAACTATGTCAGATGCGTAGTGCATTGATGCACTTACAATCATACTATCAAATATCAGCATCTTTGGCCGGGTGCTGTAGCTCCCAACTGTAATCCCAGCACTTTGGGAGGCCAAGGCAGGCAGGTTACCTGAGGTCAGGAGTTCGAGACCAGCCTGGCCAACATGGAGAAACACTGTCTCTACTAAAAATAAAAAAAAAAAAACTAGCCAGACAAGGTGGTGGGCACCTGTAAACCCAGCTACTAATAGACAGCTGAAGCTACTTAACTGGGAACCATTTAAAGAGATATAATACCTTTAGAAAATAATCTGGCAATTATATCAAGTACTATAAAAGATTTGTGTCACACAGTATACATAACTGAAATTGCTGAGGAGGCTGAGGCAGATGAATCACTTGAACCCAGGAAGTGGAGGCTGTAGTGAGCCAAGATTGCTCCATTACACTCCAGCCAGGGTGACAGAGCAAAACTCTGTCTCAAAAAAAAAAAAAAAAGAAACACAGCATCTTCAAACTACTGATGAGTACATTTTACAGTAAGCCTCAGAGAAATTTATTAATTGTTTTAAAGCACACAACCACCCTGCATCCGAGCTGGAGTATCTGAATTTATGCCTATCTTGCATCAAAACGCTGCCTGAAAAAGAACAGAAAGTGAAAATACAGATTCCTGATATCATACAACAAGAGATGAATATTATCTTCCATCATGATCTTCATCATTACTAAAGATTAACTTTGTGAAATTTATAACAAAATTATATCCTCCAAAGTGACTGAAAGATATACAATTTTTACTATTTATATACGATACTTTAGCCATATATTTGCACAGTCACAAATTACTTACATTAAAAACTTGCATCGGGTAAACTGTGATATGTATATTTTACCACACATACACCCAAAAGGCCCATCAGTTTTCAAAACCCTTTTTCGCAACTACGAAATTTAGTCTAAAGAGCGCCTCCCCAGCAAGCCACAAGGACGCTGAATGGAAACAAAATGCAAAAAAAATGCAACCACAGGAATGCAGAACAGAGTGCAGGCAGATACAGGCAAGATGAAGGTTAAAAACTTCTCTCAGCCTTAGGGCAAAAATATAGTAGACATTTTCTGCCCTCCCGCCCTCTCCAGCCTCTCTAGATGATGAAGCCACAGGATTGTGAGCTCCTGGTTTGAAAGGTTGGGAAGTCTTTGTTTTCCTGGGGTCCTTAGGTTTCTGTGTCTTTCTGAAGTATTTAGGGCAGAGGTTTTCCACAAAGGTGGCATCGCTCTCTAGAAGATGTTTTCTAAATTTGTGGGTGTAATTTTGATCGTCAGAGTAATCAGTTCAGAGGACACCCTTCCTTGGCATTTGTCAGGCCAATGCCACAACAATCCTGCACAACAAAAAACTGTCCTGCACATCCCACAACTTTGGTCCTGTATGACTTTTAAAATATCCCCACCATGCATTTATATTGGAAAAAGGTCCATTTATAACCATCAGGGCCTAAATCCTAATTGTGCTTTATATAAACACGATTCATTTATGCATTTTTTTATTTCAATAATTCATTTTATTTTTTTAAAAAAGAGAGAGAGAGAGACTGTTAAATTCTGGAGTGCAGTGGTGTCATCCTAGTTCACTCACTGCAGTCTGGACACTCCTTGGCCCGAGATTCTTCCAACTCAGCCTCCACAGTACTGGGACCACAGGCATGTGCCATTGTGTCCAGATCATTTTTTTTTTTTTTTAAAAGACAGGGTCTCACCATGTTGGTCAGCTGCTCTCGAACCCCCGACCTCAGGTGATCCGCCTGCCTCAGCCTCCCAAAGTGCTGGGATTACAGGCGTGAGCCACCGTGCCTGGCCATTTATGCTGTTTTAATACACATTGCATTTTCTAACACAAGGACAACATAAATCAAATTTGTGTGTGTGTGTGTGTGTGTGTGTGTGTGTGTGTGTGTGTTGCCTTGTATTTTGTTTCTTGCTTTGTTTGGAATTTTACTAACAGATGTTCACCATTTCAGAAAACCATGTGACTGCTATAATGCCCCTTATGATATTTGGATTGCTAGTACAATGCTTTTTGATCAGACTCCATGTGCAGCTTTTATATTCATAGCGCCTCTACATCTAGGTAGGAGAATCTAACTGCATTGTCTTCTTGAGTACATACTGAAGCACATACCTACTGAAATACATTTTACTTGCTATAAATTACTTTATTTCTCCTTGATATTTTTGCTAGACATTCTATCAATTTCTAAATTGTGGGTAGACAGGTTATATGACCATGATTTTCATTTCCTGGCAGTAACGGGGCATGAGACTGGACAGTTGGAAGATGGCTGCACCAAGCAAGTGGTATGCAGTAGATAAGGCGAATAGTGGGTTTAGAGAACAATCACCAAAAATCCAATCTCTCATGCTCAAATCCTTCCATTTCCACTTGCAGGGATGAAACACAAATGTTTCCTGTACGAACTTTCAGCAAGTTAACAGTCACCTTCACCGTGTTTCTAAGTTTTTTAGTCTAATTACCAAAACAGAGAAGGCTGGGGGGATTCAGGGTGGAGGCCTTGCTGGAAATAAAGAAAAGTACATCTGGCCAAGCTATGCCTGGTCCCCTCTCTCAGGAGCCTAAGTCAGGGAAGGGGAGCAGGAAGGTGAGGATGGGCACTGCCAACATCTGACTTCTCCCATCACTGGCAGGGAGGGGGTGATGCAGGGGGCATGAACAGACCACCCAACTGGCAGAGGAGCCCTGAGCTCTAATACTGGCCACATAGCTTTCTGAAGGCATAGATATGTAACCTTTACTTAAATTCTCACCTTATGATATATGGAGAGTAAGATCTGTCCTCCTTCTTTCAGGGAGTTTTTCTAAAGAAAAAAACCTGGCCGGGCATGGTGGCTGAGGCCTATAATTCCAACACTTTGGGAGGCCGAGGTGGGTGGATCACCTGAGGTCAGAAGTTCAAGACCAGCCTGACCAACATGG
This sequence comes from Sapajus apella, assembly GCF_009761245.1. Lineage (NCBI taxonomy): Eukaryota > Metazoa > Chordata > Mammalia > Primates > Cebidae > Sapajus > Sapajus apella. The sequence goes on from NW_022436947.1 coordinate 33,816,364, forward strand.
CAAAACCCTGTCTCTACTAAAAATACAAAAAAATTAGCCAGGTGCGGTGGCAGGCGCCTATAATCCCAGCTACTCGGGAGACCGAGGCAAGAGAATCGCTTAAACCCAAGAGTTGGAGGTTGCAGTGAGCAGAGATCGCGCCACTGCACTCCAATCTGGGCATCTCAAAAACAAAAAAGAAGGGGATTTCTGCTTTGGCTGAAAAAAAAAAAAGGAAAAAAGAAAAATCTAAACATCTTTGGATGTACCTGTCAACTATAAATTCCTATTCAAATGTAAGAGACTGATGCTTATTTATTGTAAACTAATACTACCACTTTTTAAAAATACCAAATGAACAGCGATACAAATTCTCAAAATAATGTTAACAGAAAAAAGTGTTTAAAAATGCGACAAGTCAAATTAAATTTTCTCAGACTCTTGGTTTTCACCTTCAGATTTTCTTATTTTGTGGATATTCGGTGAATACTCACACATACACCCCACGTAGAGAGAGTAAAAACTAGAGACTAGAATAGAAGGAAAAAATAGGAAACATATTGCATGCCTGGAGAAACAATACAATTTAAGAACAGAGTAAAATCCTAGCATTTTTAAGAGAATATAACCTAAGATCTTAGTGAATTCCCAAGGAAAAAGACAGAAATATTTATATAAGGTTTGACTTTCTCCCCAACAATACTGCAGTGGAACACTGAGTCTTATGTTCCTATGAATATCTTCATGCTTGTGTAACCAGAGATCTCTTCAGTTGCCAAACTATATTCCACTAGATTAGTTTTAGTTCCTACGCTCCCAAGAGACCCAGAAGTGTAACGGATTCAAGTCTTCTTTAATCCTGGAGTGTCCCTACAAGAAAAATCCTCCATACTTTGGATAAACTGAAAGAGTCTCTCTTCCTCAGCAGTGAAAACAGCCTCCCATACCAGCTGGACTGAGTTCTGCTTATCTGCTCACCTCTTCATGCCCAAAGCCTATCACAGTGCCTGGCAGATAAAGGTGCTGAGTAAATACCTGCAGAATGTATCAATACACTCTGCAAGGAAACAGAACAAATCTCCCTGTCCCCACTAATTCTGTTGTTGTGTTGCATGTGAATGCTGGGCACTGGAATTGTAAGAGTCCCTGCCCTTGAAGAGCTTATTAAGTCTAGTTGTATTTTCAAATACAATTGCTTCAAAGACTTACACCCTGCAAGTAGCTGCCTAATTTAGAAAAATGTAGGTGAAAGAGAAATCCAGTAGAAGACTAAAAAACCTAAGATAATCTATGAAACTAAATGTCAGGTTGATAGCAGTACACACAGTTTGCATCTCCGAGCATACTGCTGGGACAGAAACTCCAAGTTAAAGAAACAAGAGCCCTGAGCTGTGATCTGCAGTCATAAATGTGTGTGCGCACGCATACACGCACATACACACCCCTGAGCAAACAAAAATAAAAAACAAACTACCTTATCTACACTGGAGCCACATTAGATAAATTAGCCTTTTGCAGAAAAGTGTTCTTGCACCATAAAGTGAAATATACACAGTAATCTTGGATTCAGCTGAACAATTTTAGCATCCCTATCCTCCCATTAGTCACCTTTTCTGGCAATAAACACTTTCTGAATCTGTTAACTGTTTAAATAAAATATTCTAGAAACTGTGTATATCGAAACCATGCAAGATAATTATTTTTGACAGAGTAAGTATTTAGTGCAGAATAAATTTATGTCTCTTATGCCTGTGCTTCAAAAATTAAAGTGAAGTAAGGCTTACCCTTGAACCAAGGAATAATTAACTTTTTTAAAAGATCAATAGCAAACAAGCAAATAAACAACAAAACATGAAAATTTTGCTAATTAACAGCAAACCAGCAAATAAACAACAAAACTTGAAAATTTTGCAATTAACCTAACAGATACAACTTGAAAACTTAATATATACTTAATTTCTGAAATTGAAAAGGACCACTTATTTTCTGTATTTTTGTTAAAAGGTGCTGAACCTTGACCACCATCACTAATACTCAGAGATACTCTACTTGTCATGGTCTTGTAAGACCTTGAAATACTGTATATTTCTAAATACAGTGCCTAGGAATTTGCTGAGATTCAGCCTGTGGCGGGGCTCAAAGGTACAAGGACAGAACAACAGTTGGAGGGTACTCTCCAAGGCTTCACGGTCTTGGTCTCAAGGAGACACAGATTATGAACCATGTACCCCAAAGCAATTCTTATGAGACATAACGGGAGCTGTTTCAGAAGCCAGCATTTGGGGACCACTTTTCTTCTTCCTTTCTGATTATATAGCAAGAAGTACAGAGATCAGGTTTCCAACCCCCCCAGACAGGCAGATTATGGCTGGAGGTGGCGCAGAGTAAGTTGTATTTATAACGAAATATAAATGTTCTTTCTGCTTTTACAAAGTGCCAACTTCAAAGACTTTCTTTGTATTTATTAACCAAACTCCTCAAAATATAACTGACATTTTAGACTATCCAGATAATAAAACAGAATTTTAAACTAGAAAAAAAAATTTTTGCTTGTGAATGGACACAACTCTCCACTTCTTAATTCATGAGGTTTTTTTTTGTTTGTTTTTTTGTTTTTTTGTTTTTTTTTTACCAACAATGCCCTCTTAGGAAAAGATAGAAAAATACAGTTTCAGCTAGAAGGGTCCTAAAATGACTAAGTTTTTATATAACTACACAGAGAGTTGAGGCAGTAACAATGTCAAGAAAAAGGTTCCCAGATACTTTTAGGATTTTAAATGTGGGCTCATAGTAAGTAGAAAAGGGTGGGAAAAGCCACTGTCAAGATGATGTAAATTCACTCTCTGCTTCTCCATACACAAAACTGTCTCTTTTAAGTCTGCATGGTCAGATTCATGTAAAGCGCAGATTTATGGAGACTAATGTTCTGCTTCCAAGAGTAAACAATCCAAACGAGGCTAAGAATACCAGGAAAGCTGGAAGCTGCAAAGGATTCAAACTGCTACATATCCATGAAGTCACAACAAAACAGTTCCAGAGAAGGGTAGTTTGGGGGAAACAAAAGGGAAAAGGCAGGAGGGGAGGCTTTGAAATTAAGTGCAATGGAACGAACAATCAGGGATGTGATTAAGGCTGACCTACGAGTAACAGTACAGTTATAGAAAACACCCATATTCATAGTCTTCCCCATACACCTCACAGAATGAAGATGTTCCTTCCAGAAGGCGAAACTTAATACCTACAAATTTTTAGGGGAAAATACAGAGACTATGTTTTTAATTTTAGTTACTGAGGAAATCCTTAAACAAGGCAAAAAAATCACAAACAAAAGGAATGATTAACATTAACCTACATTAAAATTTAAAAATATGTTCAAAGTTATGGTAAACAAAATGAAAAGACAAACCCAAGATTGGAAGATTTTTTTTCAATGACTATTGCCAACAAAGGGTTGGTAGCCAGAACATTAAAAGGAAGAAAGGAAGGAAAGGAAAGACAAAGAAAGAGAGAGAAGAAAGGAAGGAGGGAAAGAGAGAAAAGAAAAATCCTGCTGGGCACAGTGGCTCATGCCTGTAATCCCAGCACTTTGGGAGGCTGAGGCTGGTGGATCACCTGAGGTCAGGAGTTTGAGACCAGCCTGACCAACATGGAGAAATCCCGTCTCTACTAAAAAAAAAAAAAAAATACAAAATTAGCCAGGCATGGTGGTGCATGTCTGTAGTCCCAGCTACTCCAGAGGCTGAGACTGGAGAATCACTTGATCCCGGGAGGCGGAGGTTGCAGTGAGCAGAGATCACATCATTGCACTCCAGCCTGGGCAACAAGAGTGAAACTCTGTCTTAAAAAAAAAGAAAAGAAAAAGAAAAATCCTTCTACAAATCAGTAAGAAAAACATAATCAGGCAGATGGGAAAAACGGCAAAAAATTTTAAAAGAAAATAAACCAGAAATATAGTCAATGAACCTGAAAAGATGTTCAATGTCACTAGTAATAAGGGGAAAACAAATTCAATTCACAGTAATATTCTATCTGACATCTATCCTACTGTCAAAGCTTGTTACAATCTGACAATATTGAATGTTAGCTTCAATGTGAAAACCAGGAACTCACACTGCTGATCAGAGTGCAAACTGGTACAACACCTTTCCAAAGCAGATATGACAATGTGAGGTGAAGTCAAAGCTGTGCACCCCTAAAATTAACATTTCCACCCTTAGGTACATACCCTACAGCAGCAGTCTGCAAACTTTTCATTCTCAAAACCTCCATATATTTTTAAAAAGTTTTTGTGTATATGGTTATATCTATTAATATTTATTGTAGTATAAATTAAAACTAATAAATATTTAAAATATGAATTTGAAAGAACTTATGTTATTCATAACGTATTTTGATAAAAATACTGTTTTCCAAAACCAACAAAATTTAGTAAAATTTAGAATGAATTTGTTTTACATTTTTGCAAATCTGGTATGATAGAAGATGGCTGGGTTCTCCTATCTGCTCCTCCATTCAATCTGTTGCAGTATCACATATCACGTACCCTCTGGAAAACTCTACTGTAAGCTCCCATGCTGAGAGCATGAGAGAAAAAAAGGCAAAGAAAACCTTAGAAGTATTACTATAAGTTTCATCCTACGGACTCTTGCAAGGTCTGGGAACAGGAGGGAATGATCACCCCCCCCCC
>NW_022436947.1:33821129-33826048 GCF_009761245.1 Sapajus apella
ATGGCGCGATCTCGGCTCACCGCAACCTCCGCCTCCTGGGTTCAGGCAATTCTCCTGCCTCAGCCTCCCGAGTAGCTGGGACTACAGGCGTGCGCCACCATGCCCAGCTAATTTTTGTATTTTTAGTAGAGACGGGGTTTCACCATGTTGACCAGGATGGTCTCGATCTCTTGACCTCGTGATCCACCCGCCTCGGCCTCCCAAAGTGCTGGGATTACAAGCGTGAGCCACCGCGCCCGGCCTGAAAACCATTTTTAAGAACTACATTTGCCCAGCGCGCACACACACACACACACACACACACACACACACAGTACCGCACTATAACAACAAATTGAAAGCTACCAAAATATTTACCAAAGAATGGATAAAGTGTGTATTTATACAAGGGTATACCACATAGCAGCTTAAAATAAATGAGCTAGAACTACAAGAATCAATGTAACATCTCAAATGTTGTTCTCAAAAACAAGTTCATGGATAATAATTTACATAAAAGAAACTTTTATAAGTGCAAAATTTATACAAATTTCTAACCTATGTAGTAATAGTACAAAACCACATAGCAAAAATATAAACACTAAATGCGTCATGGAGGTGATTATCTCTGGAGAGAGAAGCTGATAGAAGGGGACAGGATAGCGTACCCAAGAGCCTCCTCCTACTGTACACTGGTATATTTTAAAAGAGAAAAAAAAAAAAACCCTTTTTTCCTTTTTTTTGAGACAGAGTCTTACTCTGTCACCCAGGCCGGAATTTACTGCAACCTTGGCCTCCCAGGTTCAAGCGATTCTCCTGTCTCAGCACCTGAGAAGCTAGGATTACAGGCATGTGCCACCAAATCTGGCTGATTTTTGCATTTTTAGTAGAGATGGGGTTTTACCATGGTGGTCAGGCTGGTCTCGAACTCCTGACCTCAGATGATCCACCCACCTTGGCCTCCCAAAGAGCTGGGATTACAAGCGTGAACCCCGGTGCCCAGCCAGAAAAAAATAATAAAAAACCATAAAGGGTGCCAAAATGTTAAAATTTGTCAGAGCTACAGGATTGCTTATATGAGTGTTCCTATTTATCTGTCTTTCTGTATATTGAAAATATCTCACAATAAGAAAGAGAAAAAAATTCTGCTCTGCTAGTTTTGGCAGATAAAAATCTCTCACTATGCTTCAATACTATCAGCCCAATCAAATTAAGTTCAAAATGTACTTTAATGCTAAGTGTGCTCATAGAATATTTTTCATAAAATATCCTTTTTACAAGTGGGTTTTTGTTAAAATTCAAACACTAAAATACCTTTTGGATTCTATCTAAGGAATTATAAGAAGGGCATTTCAAGGAATTATTGTGCATCAAAAGTCCTAATATTGCTTGACTGGTAAACTGCTGTTAACAGTGAAATAAAAAAAAATCAAAGACCTACGAACAACTCCATGTAAAAACAAAGTCCCCAAAGATTGTATTTATTTCCTTCTAAAAAATAAATTATTAGCAATTTATAGTTGAATAAGTACAGAATTATAAGTTTTCAGAATAAAAACACATACTAATGTAAGACTTGGAGAGGTATAAATTTGCCCCACCATGAGCTTACTTTTATAAATATTATGACATGAGGAAATGGCAACAAGCTGTCAATTTAATGCAACTAATTGTTTTCAAATTAATTTGTATTTCAGGCACATATTTATGTTTTTCTACAAGCAACTGCCTCATTTAAATAAACTAACAATTTTCAACACTTCTACCTACATGTTCCTAAATTGTTCAAAAATTACTTGTTAAACCTTAAATTTAAGACCATAACTTGGAGATTTTGTACACACACATCTATTTACTCTGTCAGTTAAACACTGATTCTCAGGGGAAAGGATGGCATGAAAACAAAACAAAGATTTATCCCATCTTTTTTTTTTTTTTTTTTTTACTTTTTTTCCCCAAGTCAGACTATTTTCCTCAAATTTCAAATGAAATTAAAGGAGGACACAAGACTGAAAGGAGTGCAGGTTTTTAAAATTTTGAAACTCTTAACTAAAAGATTTAGACTTTACTTTTACATTTTTCATTAATAACTGTTTAAAGTACTATTATTATACTGACTTGAGAGCAATCTCCAGTTTATATTTCCAATCAAATTTCGTTTTTTTAAAACATTGTTATGCTCATTGAATTCTAAAACTTGCACGTTTGCTTTTTGTTATTTTGTTTTCTTCACAAACACACATAATGCTTAGTGTATGCCAAGTACTGTTAATTCATTTAATTCTTAACCCTCTGAAGTAAGTACTATCTTTATTCCCATTTTATAGATGAGGAAAATGAGGCACTGATTATAAAATACATAACTTATTCAAGGTCCCAAAAGTTACAAATGGCAGAGTCAGGCTTCAAACCTAGAGTATATACCAAAATGAAGTCATATTACTAAAAAAGCTTCCATTATTTCAGATTTTTCATATAATCACTCTGAAATTTTTGGCAACCAAAAGCAATCTGGTTTATTTTTGCTTTTTCCATAAAATCAAATGGCCATGTTTAAAAAGTATGAGGCAAAGGAAAGGGAGCTCTAGCGACCATTATTTATGAAAATTAGTGGAAGGGGAAACAGTAGAGAAGAACTGAGGAAGGAGAGAACACATTCAGTTTAGGATAAAATTGTTTGGTGTTGCCTGAAGAACATGCAAGCAAAGGTATTTGGTAAGCAGGTGGATATGTCCGTTTCAGTCTTAAAGAGACAGGCCTGTGCTGGAGTTAGAGAAAAACTGGAGAACTCCAAAGAGCAAGTAAGTCTTGAGGGCTCAGCGGGATTCAAGAAATAAAGGGAGATTTCAAAGGGAATGCTTTCAGTTTTGCCCATTCAGTATGCTATTGGCTGTTGGTTTGTCGTAAATAGCTTTTATTATTTTGAGACATGTTCCATCAATACCTAGCTTATTGAGGGTTTTTAGCATAAGGGCTGTTGAATTTTGTCAAAGGCCTTCTCTGCATCAATTGAGATAATCATGTGGTTTTTGTCTTTGGTTCTGTTTATGTGGTGAATTACATTTATGGACTTGCGTTTGTTGAACCAGCCTTGCATCCCCAAGATGAAGCCTACTTGATCATGGTCGATAAGCTTTTTGATGTGCTGTTGCGATTGACTTGCCAGTATTTTATTGAAGATTTTTGCATCTATGTTCATCATGGATATTGGCCTGACGTTTTCTTTTCTTGTTGAGTCCCTGCCAGGTTTTGGTATCAGGATGATGTTGGTCTCATAAAATGATTTGGGAAGGATTCCCTCTTTTTGGATTGTTTGGAATAGTTTCAGAAGGAATAGTAATTCAGCTCCCCTTTGTATGTCTGGTAGAATTCGGCTGTGAACCAGTCTGGGCCTGGGCTTTTTTTGGGTGGTAGGCTCTTAACTGCTGTCTCAACTTCAGACATTGTTATTGGTCTATTCAGGGGTTCGGCTTCTTCCTGCTTTAGTCTTGGGAGGAGGCAAGTGTCCAGGAATTTATCCATTTCTTCCAGGTTTACTAGTTTATGTGCATAGAGATGTTTGTAATAATCTCTGATGATGGTTTGTATTTCTGTGGAATCTGTGGTGATATCCCCTTTATTGTTTTTTATTGCATCTATTTAATTATTCTCTTTTCTTTTTTATTAATCTGGCTGGTGGTCTATTTTGCTGATCTTTTCAAAAAACCTGCTCCTGGATTTATTGATTTTTTGACAGGTTTTTGTATCTTTATCTACTTCAGTTCTGCTCTGATCTTAGTTATTTCTTGTCTTCTGTCAGGTTTTGAGATTTTTGGTCTTCCTCCTCTAGCTCTTTCAATTTTGATGATAGGGTGTCAATTTTAGATCTTTCTTTGCTTCTCACGTGGGCATTTATTGCTATAAATTTTCCTCTAGACACTGCTTTAAATGTGTCCCATTTAAGTATGTTCTATCTTCATTCTCACTGGTTTCAAAGAACATTTTTATTTCTGCCTTCATTTCACTGTTTATCCAGTCAACATTCAAGAGCAAGTTGTTCAGTTTCCATGAAGCTCTGCGGTTCTGAGTTAGTTTCTCAACTCTGAGTTCTAACTTGATTGCACTGTGGTCTGAGAGACTGTTTGTTATGATTTCCGTTCTTTCGCATTTGCTGAGGATTGATTTACTTCCAATTATGTGGTCAAGTTTAGAGTAGGTGTGATGTGGTGCTGAGAAGAATGTATATTCTGTGGATTTGGGGTGGAGAGTTCTGTAAACATCTATCAGGTTTGCTTGGTCCAGGCCTGAGTTCAAGTCCTGGATATCCTTGTTAATTTTCTGTCTCATTGATCTGTCTAATATTGACAATGGGATGCCCTCTCTCACTACTGCTATTGAATATAGTACTGGAAGTTCTAGCCAGAGCAATCAGGCAAGAAAAAGAAATAAAGGGTATTCAAATAGGAAAGGAGGAAGTCAAATTGTCTCTATTTGCAGACGACATGATTGTATATCTACAAGACCCCATCATCTCAGCCCCAAATCTCCTGAAACTGATAAGCAAGTTCAGCAAAGTCTCAGGATACAAAATCAATGTGCAAAAATCACAAGCATTCCTACACACCAATAACAGACTTAAAGAGAGCCACATCAAGAACAAACTGCCATTCACAATTGCTACAAAGAGAATAAAATACCTGGGAATACAACTAAGAAAGTATGTAAAGGACCTCTTCAAGGAGAACTATAAACCACTGCTCAACGAAGTAAGAGAGGATACAAACAGATGGTGAAACATTCCATGTTCATGGTTAGGAAGAATCAATAACATGAAAATGGCCATATTGCCCAAAGTAATTTACAGATTCAATGCTATCCCCATCAAGCTACCAATGACCTTCTTCACAGAACTGGAAAAAACCACCTTAAACTTCATATGGAACCAAAAGAGAGCCCGCATA
>NW_022436947.1:33826148-33939142 GCF_009761245.1 Sapajus apella
TCCAAAAAAAAAAAAAAAAAAAAAAAAAAAAAAAAGCAGGAGGCATCACACTACTGGACTTCAAACTATACTACAAGGCTACAGTAATCAAAACAGCATGGTACTGGTACCAAAACAGAGATATAGACCAATGGAACAGAACAGAGGCCTTAGAGGCAACACCATACATCTACAACCATCCGATTTTTGACAAACATGACAAAAACAAGCAATGGGGAAAGGAGTCCCTGTTTAATAAATGCTGTTGGGAAACCTGGCTAGCAATGTGCAGAAAGCAGAAACTGGATCCCTTCCTGACACCTTACACTAAAATTAACTCCAGATGGATTAAAGACTTAAACATAAGACCTAACACCACAGAAACCCTAGAAGAAAACCTAGGCAAAACCATTCAGGACATAGGCATAGGCAAGGACTTCATGACCAAAACACCAAAAGCACTGGCAACAAAAGCCAAAATAGACCAATGGGACCTAATCAAACTCCACAGCTTCTGCATAGCAAAAGAAACAGTCATTAGAGAGAATTGGCAACCAACAGAATGGGAAAAAATATTTGCAATCTACCCATCTGACAAAGGGCTGATATCCAGAATCTACAAAGAACTAAAACAGATTTACAAGAAAAAAAACAAACAAGCCCATTCAAAAGTGGGCAAAGGACATGAATAGACACTTTACAAAAGAAGACATACATGAGGCCAACAAACATATGAAAAAATGCTCATCATCAGTGGTCATTAGAGAAATGCAGATCAAAACTACATTGAGATACCATCTCACGCCAGTTAGAATGGCGATCATTAAAAAATCTGGAGACAACAGATGCTGGAGAGGATGTGGAGAAATAGGAACACTTTTACACAGTTGGTGGGAGTGTAAATTAGTTCAACCATTGTGGAAGACAGTGTGGCGATTCCTCAAGGACCTAGACATAGAAATTCCATTTGACTCAGCAATCCTATTACTGGGTATATATCCAAAGGATTATAAATAGTTCCACTATAAGGACACATGCACAGGAATGTTCATTGCAGCACTGTTGACAATACCAAACACCTGGAACCAACCCCAATGCCCATAAATAATAGACTGGACAGGGAAAATGTGGCACATATACACCATGGAATACTATGCAGCCATCAAAAATGATGAGTTTGTGTCCTTTGTAGGGACATGGATGAACCTGGAAACCATCATTCTCAGCAAACTGACACAAGAACAGAAAGTCAAAACGCCACATGTTCTCACTCATAGGTAGGTGTTGAACAATGAGAATACATGGACACAGGGAGGGAGGCATCACACACTGGGGTATGTAGGGGGGAAATACGGGAGGGACAGCAGCGGGTGGGGAGGTGGGGAGAGATAGCATGGGGATAAATGCCAGATATAGGTGATGGGGAGGAAGGCAGCACATCACACTGCTATGTGTGTACCTATGCAACAATCTTGCATGTTCTTCACATGTACCCCAAAGCCTAAAATGCAATGTAAAAAAAAAATGAAAAAAAAAAGAAAGGGAGGAGGGCAGCTTGACTTGCAAGGTGGCAAGAATGATGAGGAAAGGCAAAGACATGGAAATGGACAAAGCAGGTTCAGGGCAATTGATCAGTTTTAGATTAAGCACAGGGTCCACATTAGCAGATGCAATGAAATGCTGCATTAGAGGTTTGTGGGGGGCAAGAATGTCACCTCAACTAGAATATGAAATCCTACAGGCAAAATAAGCCTGTGTTCGTGCGTTCTGTGCAATTTATAGAGTGTTCAAACATCAGGCTCAAGCCTCACATTACATTTTTAATATAATGAAGTCCAAACCTATGAGACTTAACTGAAGATAGACTAAAGCTTTTATACTTTGTGAAAACATTTTAAAATACATTAATGTAAAAGATTATTAGGAGACTATTATTGTAAGTCTACTTAAAATATTTACATGCCTAAGAAGTTTTCAATCATTTTACATTCACATACATTTACCATTAGACATTTAGTATTCAATATATTAAAAAACATTTGCACACCTACTGTGGGCAAAGCACAACACATACAGGAAAGACTTAGGGTATATTCCTGTACATTCTTGCCCGTCTATACTGAGGACCCTTGACATCTCCAAAGTTGACTGATGGAGGCCATATTCATTCTACCACATTGATACTATTAATGTCAGAGAGGGAAACTTGCAAAGATTTTTGGTATGGTGAAATGTAAACTAAACCTTTGGAAAAAGAGTGAGATTTGGCAGAAAGATATGGAGAGGGGAGTGGGCATTCAGGACCAAGAGAATGACTTAAGACAAAAATATATGGCTATATCAATTTAGAATCATGTCGTGTGCTGCTATACATGTGTTTTAGTTACGACTTAATGGGTATTTACAAAAGATTTTCCTTTCTTTCAAGTATTTTGACACTTAAAGTTTATTTAATAGGTAATCCAAGCACATGCGAAACATTTTTTTCAAAAGTTCCAAAAAAACAATAGTGAATGGTCTCTCCTAACCAAATAATCTAAAATATTCTAAGAAATTGCATTTATTTTAAACTATTTTAAACTTTAGACTTTCTTCCAATTCTGACTGGTATTTCCATGATTTATTGATTCCTAACCAGATAACTATAACATGATTCTCTTTGTCCCATCCGCAAATGTTGCGGCAAAAACATTACTGCTCTATAATTGGAATTCAAGATATACAGGAAAATAGGTTTTAAAAGAAAAAGCCTGGATTTCCCCCTTCAGGTAATATAGTTTTATTTTTTTTATAAGATAGAATTTTCTTCTGTATTCTGCCAAACTTCTGTTGAGTCAAATAACTTATCTAGTGACTGTCTTTTTAAAAAGACACACAGACGGACACACTCACACACACACACACACACACTCTCTCTCTCTCTCTCTCTCTCCCCCTCTCTCTCTCTCTCTCTGCAAATCCTTTATACTGTAATCTAGAAGCTTGAATGAGGGAACTAAAGTTGATCATGGCTACTTTATATATTATTAGATTATCAATTTAAGTGGTATGTTTAGAATTGTAGTCTCCAAAATGGGGTTCATGTATGCCAAGACAGTGTATAAAGCAATATGTTGGGATGTAGGAGAAAATTACAACTTGCTTGGAATTGCTTTTTACTTCCTCCTTTCAAAATTTATATTCTAGGAAGCTTTACCATACACATAAGTCAATATATTGGCACATGTATAAAATTTATGAACATATTTTGGGGTGTACACTCAAAAATATATTTTGCTAATAATGGTATATAAAAAATAAATTTGAGAATTAAGCAGCTCAATACATGAGGTGATTATTTCTAAAATAAATAAATATAAGGCTGTGTGTGGTAGCTCATGCCTCTAATCTCAGCACTTTGGAGATTGAGGCGGGTCGATCACTTGAGGCCAGGAGTTCCAGACCAGCCTTGCCAACATGGAAAAACCTCGTATCTACCAAAAATACAAAAATTAGGCGGATGTGGTGGTGTGCACCTGTAATCCCAGCTACTCGGGAGGCTGAGGCAGGAGAATCACTTGAACACGGAGGCAGAGGCTGCAGTGAGCTAAGATGACACCACTGCACTCCAACCTGGGTGACAAAGCAATACTCTCTCAAAAACAATACAAAATAAAAAACAAATGTATTGAGTTTCTACAGTACATGAAATGCTAATTTGGGTTGAATAGACAGAGAAAGCAAATTGTAAAAGGGAGAGATCAATGCAGGGCTAGCCTGCAAATTTTTAGAGGGAAAAGTAGGTAGCTTATTTTTTGAAATGTGATTATTTTCAACCATGTTACTGCTAAAAGAGTTACTGAAATGAAGTGTATAAACTGTGGTTGAAGAGAGGGACCCTGAAGTCAGACTGCCAGCTTTAAACCTTGATTCCACCAATTACTTTTGGGAAGACTAAATCTCTGTGTGTAAAGCACTGTTTAGCATCTGGTACATCAGTAGTCAAAAAGGTCAATAATAACTAGTATTAAATTAAAAGGACGCTTTTTTTTTTTTCTTTTTGAGACGGAGTCCCCCTCTGTCGCCTATGCTGGAGTGCAGTGGCACAATCTCAGCTCACTGCAACCTGTGCCTCCCAGGTTCATGCAATTCTCCTGCCTCTGCCTCCTGAGTAGCTGAGATTACAGGCGCCTGCCACCACACCCAGCTAATTTTTGTATTTTTAGTATAGAAGGGACTTCACCATGCTGGCCAGGCTGGTCTCAAACTCCTGATCTCAGGTGACCCGCCTGCCTCGACCTCCCAGAGTGCTGGGATTATAGGCATGAGCTACTGCGCCTAGCCCAAAAGAACATCATTTAAAAAACATTCGATTTCTATAATACTGACAATGAAACAGCCGAATCATGTTTTAATTCAACATGACCTTTGAAAAAGACGCTTTTTGGGACTAACTGAAATATATTGGAACAAATGGAACAAATGTCTTTTTTCATTCTTTTTTTACCCCCAAAATTCCCCTCGGTGTCACTCCAATGGACTATTTTGTCTTGGAACAGCTAATGTAAATTAAACAATGTCATCCTTAGCCAAACGGATACAGGAATAACTGTATACAGTATATCTTCTTGGCTTCACTTTCATGGAACATGTGTTTACATTTTGACCTTTTGTCTTTTTTTTTTAAATTAAGAAACATTTTTAAACAGCAGCAACTGGAATGACTTTTTTTTAGTTTCCAAACATATTAAGTTACACAACAGGCGGAGCCTATTGCTGAAACATTTATAAATGTTATACCAACTGTTTATAGTTCTGATTTTCTTACATTGTTTTGTTGTCATGTAAGCCATGACCTGAGAATTTTAGCTCAGATTCTTTCTACAAAATAATTACATAATGAAGCAGTCTGAGTCATTTTGAATTTGTGAAGCACAAAATTCGCTCCTATAAAATGATGAGCATCATAGTGAGGTTTTTATAGCAGGGTTTTGTGACTGTCCCAAGTACAACTAGATGAGATAAGACTGGAAGAAGAACAGGACCAAGAACACAGTAACAATTCATCCAACTCAGAAAAATCACTGTATTCTTGTTTCTTTTCCATTGTCTCTTCTTAAGCAAACAATAGGAAAATACAGTCTAATATTAGATTTCACTTCACTGAAAAAGAATCAAAGAGCAAAAAAACCTGGAAATTCTGAAGATAACAGTACTTTTCTTTAGCCCAGTCTTTTAAACCTTATCTATCAACTTGATGGAAGACAGAAAAAATTCATATAAGTTCATATAAATAGCGCACAAAATGTTGGCAACAGTTCTATGAATAAAATCAAATTTATAAGGCCAAAACCTACCAAATTTGGGTAAGAAACTTCTCTGTCTCTCACCTGCTTCATCTATTAACAAAATTGATCACACATACTATCTATGAGGCCATCTCTGACAAAAGGATGGTACCTTAACAAGTCTAGGCAGGGCGTAGTGGCTCACTCCTGTAATTCCGACACCTTTGGAGGCCAAGGCAAAAGGAATGCTTGAACCCAGGAATTCAAGACCAGCCTGGGCAACAAAGCAAAACCTCATCTCTACCAAAAAAAAAAAAAATCTAAAGAGAGTAAATTTTAGAACTAATCATTTCTTAAAATAATAAAAAATTTGGCTCTCCACAAATATTTGTACAGTGAATGAATAAATACAATATCCTAATTTCCAGCTCTTCACAGATTCCTTCTAATAGGCCATCCCAGATTTCAGCACTTGCTGTGATTCTCCACACTTCTAAGGTAGACCCTACATGAGTCACTTCAGTCTCCTTCACCGAATCGCTCACGTTAAAATATTCCATCAATCCTCAACCACCACTGTAGGACTTTATTGCTACTACTCCCAACAAATGACTTTCTTGATGGGTCATAAATAAACCCCAAATGGATGGATTTGAAGGTCTCCTGTTTGTATCTGCACAGCTGAAAAAGAAACACAACTGTTTTTCAACATAACTGTCAACAGAATCTTGACAGCTGGAAATTTACTGGAATCCATGGAATGAGATTTGCAACAATAAAATAACCATTCAATATTTATTCCTGTTCTACCCAGACACAGCACATCCATGTATGTGTATCTACAAAAAAAAAAAAAAAATAAAAAAAAGCTGGTAACTGTCTTATTTAAAATAAGCTAAATGGTTTGATTTTTGATAGGTAGAAAAATTAAAGTACTCATGCTTCAATTTCTGTTTAGTTGTTTCCATTGCATGTCTTCAGACAAAGTGTAAGTTACTCATGCAAGCCTTCACAACTGGTTGTACTTCTCTCTTGCTCGCTCCCTCCCTCATTCTCTACTGACTTCATTACCTTCCTCCCTTTACCTCCCTTCTTCCAAAGCCCAAAGTAATAGATGGATAAGAGAAGAAAGGACACTATTTCAAGTTTTTTGGTTTCCCAATTTTAACCCCTAAAGCAATCCACCTACTATTACTAGTAAAATGAACAATGTTCTTAATTTCTGCTTTGAAAAGCACAATCACCATCTCTAACTCAAAATAATTTTATAACTTTTCTGATACTATTGTTTTATGCTCATAACTAAGATAATGGTTTCAATATTTTAGCCATTGTCATGAGTGATGTAATCCATTTCAGGAGGATTTAAAACCACCATTTAAATCTCTAATAGCCAAAAACTAGAAAGTGTCATTAATTACAAAATCCTGGAGCTCTTTGCTACAAATTATGAGTTGAAAGGATATGGATTTTATTACTGTGTAACATGAAATCCCAAGTAAAACTGCCACATAAGCTCATTTCCTACTTCCTCTCTCCAAAGAAGTGTAATGCTGGATTCATTTCCATAAAATACAATGAAATTGCTATTGTGCAAAAAATGTATACAGCTCTGTATGATTTTATATCAATGATATCATTTATTTAACACATTGTCCTAAGGGCCTTACGAATATTAATCCATTCATCCTTGTAACAGCCTTATAAGGCAGGTATTATTAATATATAAGTCAATGTTTCTAGCACAATACATCATACATTTTTAAAAGTCTGAATTTAAGTTAATCCCAAAAAATTAACTTTACATTTTTCAAACTAAAAAAAAAGTATTTACAAGGCTAACAATATATTAAAAGGACATTTTGACTTTTAGTCAGCTGTACTGACTATAATGACCATATAATTACAACCACTCAAATAAATTTATTTAGTTGTATGGTGGTAACCACATTCCATAGGAGATGAGAGCAAACAACTGGCTACTTTGTCTCATGATAATTTCTAGTGGGCACTGAGAAAGAATACATTTTTTAAAAAACACATAGAGGTTAGCCTGATAAATTGGCCAAAGCAACTTTTTTTTTTTTTTTTTTTTTTTTGAGACAAAGTCTCTGTTGCCCAGGCTGGAGTACAGTGATGTGATCATGTCTCACTGCAGGCTCTTCAAACTCCTGGGCTCAAGCAATCTTCCCATTTCAGCCTCCAAAGTACCTGAGACCACAGACGTATGCCACAATGCCTGGCTAATCTTTGCATTTTATTGTAGAGATGGGGCCCCACTGTATTGCCCAGGCTGGTCTCAAACTCCAAGGCTCAAGCAATTCTCCCGCCTCAGCCTCCCAAAGTGCTGGCATTACAGGCATGAGCCACTGCACCTGGCCAAAATGCAACAATTATTTAAAGCTATGACTATTCTATGATTTCCTGCTGTAAGTGAGACCATGAACTCAACAGACAATAGAGTGAGCCAGTTACCAACATCTCCAAAGCATATACTTGGGAAGTCAATCTCACTCTTATTGTTTTACCACCTCATTTTAGGAAGACCACATAAACCGCTTCAGGTTTCTCTTGTAGTCAAATTACAATAAAGCTTAGATCTTCTAATACTGTATTTAACAAAGATGAAGAATATCTTCTCATAATTCTCTAAGAAAACTTCAGACACATGAATATTTTTTCTCAATTCTCTTTCAATCATTTCTTCTCATGATGTATAAATTTATTCTCTTAATTTCCCACCAGTCCATCACCACAAGCTCTAACTTTACAATATTTTGCTTGACCTTAAGGACGTTTTGTAAATTCTCCAAATTCCCTTTGATTTGGTTTTTACCAAAAGATTCTAACAACACTGGACATGGGACAGAGTTAAGAGTATTAAGTCATAGTATTACCCGGTAAATTGTAATTTATTACCTTTGATATGCTTGACTTATGGGGTATGATTCTATATTTTTGGTATGTGTATCTTATTTTTGGTATGTGTATCCACTGTGAACTCTAGATCTTTTTCTTCTATAACAAAAAAATCAGCTCTTTATATCACAGTAGCTATTTTTTCTCCCAGACTGACTACTCTGCATGTGCCCATGTGTAGTTAATTTTGTTTCTGACCACTTTTTCATTTATCAGAGTAATCTGAATGGTATTTACTTCATTTTTAGTTTCAGCAATTCCGCTGAAGAAATTATTGGGCAACACAAGATCTCTTGATGATGCCTATATAAAATCATTACCCACAGATTTTACTCCAAACTAGTACTGACGCAATGCTGTAGCCTACTGTGAACGCTTCTAAGAAATTCAAGGCCTAGGGATGCTACCCTTTCAGATGTGACATGTCAAACTGTATTTGCTTTCTCTAGGATAGGGAAGAGGGAGGCAGAGTAGATGCCAAGAGTTTCCATTATGGCTTCTTTCTGGCCTTTGAGTTTCTCTAGAAAGCGTCACCATAAGCCATTATCATTCTAACACCTAAAGCTTGCCCTTTTGACCAGTATTGAGAGTAAATGGAAAGTAACAATTAGAATTGATAAGGTTGGAATAGGAGAGGGAAAGGAGAGCTATTAGAAGAGGAAGGGATCCTTTGGAAAGGTAGGAAAGAAGACCACACACACCCATCTGATTGTTTGGTCTAGTGCCACCTACGGCCATGCCACCTGACCCTCAAAAATCACTGAGCCCTGGCCAGGAAACATTTTTCCAGCTAACTGCAGGTGCCTGGCTTACTTGATTAAACCACCACACTACAAGGTGAAGGTCATATGCTTGATTCCTATGTCCATCAATGGGCACTAACTCCAACCTGTCATAAATACCATCACTTATGTTAAAGAGACTCACATGAAAGGATATGAACCAACGATGCAAATCCATCACCATTACTGAAAAAATAACCAGGGAAATCCTGACTTGTGAGTCACCCCACAGAACAAATTCCATTTAAGAACTCCCTTATGATCCTGGGCTTCAAGGCTAGACAGATAAGACTAAGAAATCAGGCTCCACTACCTAGTTGTTTTATGTGTGACTTTGGACAAGTTAATGTTTTGGAGCCTTAGCAATAAAACACATTAAGGATCCCAAATAGAGCTTGATATATAAGGGATACTCGGGTTATAGTAGTTCCAGCCCCATCTGGAGATATAATCTGGTAGTCAAGAGCACAGGGATGAAGCCAGGTCCACCTATATCCCAATCGTGATTTTGCAGCACATTAGCTGTGAAACACAGGGCAAGTGATGGCCTTATCTTTCTCATAAAACTGAGATTTAAAAAATAAAGCATTCAGACAGCACACAGCAAACGTCAATTAATGACAATTATGTTTTCATTGTTAATAAGAAGATAATATTATCACTATCTGTAAATGTTTTCCAAAGTATAGTCATGGAACTACTGATATCAGAATGACCTGTGATGTCTATTGAGGGGGAAAAAAAGGATACCATGTCCCATCTCAACCTATTCAAAAAAGCTCTCCAAAAATGGTACAGGGTAATGGTCATTTCTGAATCAAAAGTCCTTGAGATGCCTATGAAAATTTCAGAATTATTGACCCAGCAGGTCTTGTGCTGCATCATAGTAAATTAAGACTTGTTTTCCAATCCTTATTCTTTGCTATGCCAGAATTGCCCAGTCTCTGGGGTTTTTTGCAATGTGGCACATTTCTGGACACAGATGTCAAACTAACAGGCTCATAATTTTTAGGCTCACTCCAGTTTTTTCCCCCGAATGGTACGGTACTATTTTGACTTTTTTTCTTCTGACCAGAGGTCAGCAAGCTATGGCCTTTATCTGCAGCTAGTTTTGTACAACTCCAACCCTCAGAAGGCGTATGTGTTTAAAAAAAAAAAAAAAAAAAAAGAAAGAAAGAAGAAGAAAGAAGAAAGGAAGAAGAAGAAGTATTAGTAGTAGTGATCAAGACCTTACATTGCCCACAAAGTCTAAAACATTTACTACCTGGCCTTTACAAGAAAAGCTTGCCAACCACTTTGTAGACTATAATTAAATGTTTTTCAACTTCAGGTCTCAACACAATTCAAAATATAAAGAATTGATTCAAATAGGAAATATCAAAAAGCACTGCATCTGACCTAAGGAAGTACCTGTACTATTGCCAAAGTTTGAGTTGTACACATGTCTGTGCCTCCTGGATAATGATCAAATTGTATCTGGTTGCAGTCAAAAAGTTTTAAAGTCCTTGGGGTTGAGGCTGGGGAGTAAACAGAGCAATTGTTTAACAAGCTTAACTTGTTTAAGTCACATTAAGCAATTTTTACAGTAAAGGTGGCTTGGAGACTGTAAGGCCATATAAAATGATCCCTGCTGTTCAGAAGTTAACAGCTTATTTCTTCACCACAAAATGAAAATTAAATCTCATCTGTGCACAATATATTGTTTAATAAGAAAATGGAATCATCAATGGAAAGGACTTCAAATTTATCATACAAACAAAAGATTTTGATTATATTAACAACATATACAGAATATATATAAGATCTTTACCAAGTCCCTTAGTTCCTAGTTTTCTCCTTCTGGGAAAAGAGTCCTTTCTTCCCCTTGGTGTGTGTGCATGAACATGTGTGCATGCGTCGAGAGCATAAAAGAAGTATTAGATGCCTCTGCCCTTTCTGTCATCTGTTACTGGCTGCTGCTTCTTATCTATTTAAAACATGCATTCTTTCATCTTTCTCTTGTTTCTGGTAAGAAAATTATTTGATCTGATTCTTGTGCAAAAACAACAATTAAGACTATGATTATCCTCTTGGGAAAATATTTAAAAGTCCAAAATTAAAATTGTAAGTAACAAGCTTCGCTTTTATCTTCATGGAACACTAATTTCCAGGGTATCTGGGATTGTTTTAGACAAGCTAAAAACACATCAATTTTATAAGCCATTTCAACATGTAATCCCGCAAAGAAAGAAACAGCTTCCTAGAAGCATACACAAGGAAATCAAATGACACTTTTAAAGGTTTTCATTTTATGAAATACACAGCGGACACACAAACCACAAGCAGCGTAAATAAATAAAAGCTGGTGCAATGGTGCATGCATGTTTGCCTTACACCACAAAGAGAAAACACTTGCACATTGCACTCCATGGTATTTTAGCTTGGGTTGCCATAAAAATGGGATTTGGGCACGTTGTGTAAATACAGGGGGCTGTAAATGAGGGTGTGTGTCTGGGTGTGTTAGGGAAAGAGGGTTGTAAGCAAAAGGGGTGGGACTTGCCAGGAGCAGCTATTTGAGAAAATTCCTTTTTCTTTCCCATTCATTCTTTCTAGCTCTACTGTCTGGCACAGTCCTTACAATTACTCACTGGCTTTTCATTCTAAAGACAACCAACAAGCCTTCGGAACTTCCTATAGTGTTTTTCTCATACACTTTTAAAAAAATAAAGCACCAAATAATTCAATACGTGCTTTATATAAAAAGCAAAACATTAACCTGTTTCCTCGTTCCAAAGACCCCAGTGGGTTTCAGACTAATAGGATCCTTTGTTACATGTCCAAAAATAACACAACATGGTATTGGTAAATTGGAAAATAACAGACAACTCTTATCTGAGGATGTCAGAGCTATTGGCCATAAATTTTGTTCTGCCCCAGTGAGTTCAATTTCAAGCTTCTTTCAGTGAATCTACCATCCTAACAACAGTAAAGCCAATCACATTAAACACTGTTCGCCTTTTCTCTTTCGACATTCCATTAACACAAGGGCTGAAAGAAGACGCCAAGTGGGCCAGTTTCTTTATGCACAATGGTATCCTCCAAGCGAAATACCTCCAACCACAGCTAAAGTTGTCTTTCTAGCAGATGCCCACCCCAACCGGCCCAGGCAGACGGGCAGAGGAAAGCGTAACCTCCGAGCTCTCCCACCTCCAGAGGAAGGGAAGAGGGTATGACAAGGGAGCAGAGTAGGAAGGTGGGCGAGTGGGAGAGACAGAAATGGATGCTGAGGGGGTGGGAGAGATGGGAAGGTAGGGAAAGGTGGAGAATGCGTGGAGAGGTGAGTGCGCAAAGCAGCAGGATCCGAGAGCACAACGGGGAGCGGTAGCGGACAGCGAGGGGGTCCGGGGGCGCGGAGGGGGTCCGGTTCTCACCATTGAACGCCCCTGCGTCTGTGGGCGCCGCCTCCTCCTCCTCCCCGTCCTCGGAGTCGGAGTGCATGGGCTCCTCAGCGAAGTTGACCCCCTTGCTGGGGGTGCCGCCCCCAGCAGCGGCGCCCGCGTCCCCCCAGGTCCTGCCCTCATGGCTGAAGCGCGCGGTGCCTTTGCGCTCGTTCTCCTGCTGCAGGCGCGTGAAGTGCTGCAGCGCGAACTCTAGCAGGTCCGCGGGCTGGTGCCTCAGCACCTCCACCGTGAAGCCCTGCAGCAGCTCCGTCAGTCCCGCCGGGATCTCGATGCTCATCCTGCCTCCCCAGCGGCAGGCGCCCGGGCGCCGCCCTCGCCCCCTCCCCGGCCCGGCCTCGGGCCCCGCGGCTGCCGAGCGAGCGCCGACGGCGCTGGCGGCGCTACCGGCTGCGAGCGCGGCGCACTGGGCCCCGGCGGCCCGGCTGGCCCGGCCCGCGGCTCCTGGCGCGCGGCTGCTCCGTGTGGCGGCGGCGGCTGAGCGAGCGCGGCCCCGGGAGGGCTGGCAGCATCTCCTGCTCCTCCCGGTCCCGCCGCGGCCGCGCCTCTCCCCCGCCCGGTCGCCCCGCCCCCGCCCCGCCGCGGCGCGCGGGAGGGGGCGCGGGAGAGCGCGCCCACGTGACCCCCGGAAACCATGGCAACCTCCGCCGGCGGGCGCCGCGCACCCGCGGCTCTGACCGCGCCAGGGTGGAATGCGCTGGCGGGCGGCGCGCCGAGGGCTGGCGGGCCCCCGCGAGGCCGCCTCGGTGTCCACCTGTCCGCATGTCCTGGAGCTTGCTGGCCACTCGCCCCACTTCCCACTCAGAGCTGGTGCCAAGAGATTTGTCGTGAAACTTCAGCCTCCACCTTAGTAGTGGCATTTTATTTTCCTTTTAGAATCTAGTTGCATGATAAGTGTTGTTAATGTCCTTTGTTTGAAGTCTTGTGGTGGTACTGGTTCTCTTTTGGACAAAGAAATGCTACCCCATCTTTGTGACGTCTTTCTTTTTCTTCCACCACATTTTATCCAGCTTTTTCTCATCCATCCTGTTTATTATGTTTTGCCTTACTGATGCTATTTCGTTATACACTCCATGCACTTACTATTTATTGAGACAAAGACAGCATTTATTGGTATCTATCGAAGTTGATCTCCTTCAAATAGGATAGTGCAGGGTGAGGCGCTGATTATTTTAAAACTTTATACTTTGAGTGATTTTGACTTTATCTCCAAAAATTGAAACACTTCAGTATAAAGAAAAATAGAATTACTTATGTTTGCTTTTAAAGTAGAAGTCTTTGACTTTGAAATTAGGCTTACTTTGCAAATGTTTACAATTTTGAAGTAGAAATAATTGACTTTTGTCAATTAAATACTACTTAAGTACGCATACTTCATTTTCTACAATTACCATATCATTGTAAATAAAATAGCTTAAGAGCAAGCTCGCTTGGTTATTCTGATTTATCTTCCCACCCACGGAAGAGTAAACACATGGCTGGGGAAACTCAAAGACTAGAAATCAGAGACGTAACAAACTAGGCCCTTTTGTAAGAATGGATCTTGATGTTAACCTTTTGTTAATGATGCATCCTATATTCACTCCATGAGCCAATGTATTTCTCTATTTTCATTTCTTATCAACTTCATAGTAATAATGTTGTTTTTAAATATATAGTAATATAGAGCTTCTAATTGTGTCAAACATTTTAAGAATTAAACTTTTATAAAATATGGTGAGCGCGGTGGCTCAAGCCTGTAATCCCAGCACTTTGGGAGGCCAAAGCGGGTGGATCACCTGAGGTTGGGAGTTGGAGACCAGCCTGACCAACATGGAGAAACCCCGTCTATACTAAAAATATGAAATTAGCCAGGCCGCTGAGGCAGGAGAATCGCTTGAACCCGGGAGGTGGAGGTTGAGGTAAGCCGAGATCCGGACATTGCACTCCAGCCTGGGCAACAAGACCTAACTTCGTCTCAAAAAAAAAAAAAAAAAAAAAGAAAAAATACGGTGAGCTTCACATGTCACTGCTTGGAGCACAATGTTAGTACTACTCTCTACCATGTAAGCATTATTATTTTTGTGGATCTGGTAATCTAAGATGCATGTGTATCACTTGTCTTCATTTGTGATAATATTTGTATTAATTATGATTAGCATTGCTCACATGTGGCAGAAAATGCAAAATGCAATAGCTTAAGTTAGAATTGTACTTCTCTGGAATGTAAATGTGGACAGTTCAGGGTTGGTATGGTGCTCCATGATCATCATTCCTTGATGATCATGTGCTCCATGACCCACATTCCTTCCAGCTCATTGCTGTGTGATCCTGTTTGTGGTTCAAAATGGCTCCTCCAGGGCCAGTTATATTTTAGCTAAGAGCTAAATGGAAAAGAGAAGGGAAGCTCCCATCCCTTCCCCAAAACATATACTCTTTAAGGACACTTCTAGGAAGTTAAACACACCAATTCCTCTTCTGTCCTCTTGCCCAGAATTTAGTCAACATGGCCACACCTGTGGTGTGGCAGACTGCATTTTCAAAGATGACTACAACAGTATCTCCTACAGTGTGGCATGGCCACTATCCAGTAATGAATTGAAGTCTTACTTCCCCTCCCCTTGAATCTGAATGTGCTTGTGATTTATTTGACCAACACAGAGCGTCATAGAAGTCAAGTCAACATGACAGAAGTCGGCACTGAGCTGGATGCCCTGGCTGAAGTCTTGTTCCACAGAATCTGAAAACATGATAAAAAGGTTGTTTTAGGCCTCTAGCTTTTGAGGTAATCTGTTACACAACAAGAGCAACTGAAACACATGGCTATTAGGAAAGTTTGGAAATGTAATCTTTATTTTGAGCAGTCATGTGCCAAGTAAACATTTGGGAATTAAAAAGAACCAAGTCAGGTCGGGTGCAGTGGCTCACACCTGTAATCTCAACAGTTTGGGGGGCCAAAGAGGGTGGATCACTTGAGCCCAGGAGTTTGAGACCAGCCTGGGCAACATAGGGCGACTCCATCTCTACAAAAAATAGAAAAATTGGCCAGGCTTGGTAGTATACATGTGGTCCTAGCTGTTCAGGAGGCTGAGGTGGGAGGAACACCTGAGCCCAGGGAGGTCAAGGCTTCAGTGAGCTGTGGTTGTGCCACTGCACTCCAGCCTGGGTGATAGAGTAAGACCTTGTCTCAAGAAAAAAAAAAAAAAAAAAAAAAAAAAAAAAAAAAAAAAAGTCTGGTGATAATTATCAATCTCTGCCAGAATGTCTAACACCTTTTCCTCAGGAATGACAAAATAAAAAGGCACTACTTTTCCAGACATTAATGAGGGCCATATCTTGTTAATGCCCTTTTGTGTTTCCAAATTCATTTATTTCTTTTTGTAGATTTATTATATGAAGCATGGTAGACAGCTCTCTGTCATTAACCACAATGCCAAGGTTGTGTGGTTCTCATTTCTTTAAGAATATGGAAGTGATTCAAGCATGAAATGCGTAATTAGATTAGATGACCTATATAGTCTCTTTCATCCTGAGAGATTTACAACAGCCTAATACTAAAAGAAAACTTCTTGGACTTAAAACATATTTGCAAACAGCTCTCTGGTAATTTTTATTTCCATCAGTTGTTAAATCAATAACCATGACCTGAAAAAGTAAAGCTTAGTCCTGATACTCCCATTATGTTAGCATTGTTCTCAGAACAGATGTTCACTTCTCAAATCATATTCTTGCTTTTATTCACTACCAGATAACCTTTTTGGTAATATTGTATGATTTCTTTTGCTTTCATTTTCAGAATGTTTCATTTTGAACCTTTTGAACGGTGGCTTATGGGAACTATTTATCTCATATTCTTTAAAAGAACATCACTGATATTGATTCTTTGGTTGTGGATTTACAAAGCAATTTGCACAAATTTCTCAGAGACTCAGACTGGAAGCAATGGCAAAAGAACCCTGAGAGCTCAGCATTGAAATGAAAAGAGTGCTGCCAAATATGTTTTCACAGCAGGAAATTAAACAGATAGATCAACTTGCTTATATGTAATAGCCAAAAAACAAGACAACAGCAAGGACAAAACCAATGGTTTGGGCAAGCAGTACAGAGTCATAAGTATGACCAATCAATCCTTCAGCATTTTCTATCAATAGTTAATGTTTCCTGATCAAGTCTCTTTGATGCAAGAAATATATACCAACTCAAGAAAAAAAAGGAGCCAATTGAGAGGATACAGGGCCTGTGCTTGCTCAAGGCTGACTGTGACCATCAGCCTCAGTTTTACATACCTTTAGCATTTCAACAATGACCACAATTTCAGTGTCTCTGATTCATATTCTCAAGAGAGAATCAGACTAGTTGGTCTTGACCTTTTAGTAGATTGTTTGGCCTTGACTGAGGTGGTCAGTAAGTGTGACCAGTAGGGTGCCAGATAAGGAAGTGTTCAGGTAGTGTAAATACATGATAAGCCCTGCCTCTTCAGCAGAGAGGAAAGTCCCCAACACTGGGGACTATAAGTGGTGTAGGAACCTCAAAACATGTCTGCTAGAAGTTGGTCACCTCGTAGCCTGAAAATCTTACAGACATTTGGACTAAGAGTAAGTAAAATGTTTAATCTCTACGTGCAACTTCGCAAAGGATTGCCTCTAGAAGACTAGGGGTTCTCAAATTTTACCAAGCATCTGAATCACCTGGATGGCTGCTTAAAACACAGTTGCTGGGCCCCACCCCCAGAGTTTCAGATTTAGTAAGTCCGAGGTGGGTCCCAAGATTTTGCATGTCTGTCATATAATCAGGTAGGCTGTGGGTCTGGGGACCACACTTTGAGATCCACTATGCTAGATTCACTAAGGAAGAGTTTATATTCATGCTAAATAGGAAGCTGCTTGATGAAACTTTTTTTGCTTAATATCAAAGCATATCTTTGGCTAAATCAGGATGAAATGCATACTCATTATTCTCCTTTAAGGGATCTTGCAAAGTTAAAGAGATTCTAAAAAAGCAACAAAGAATATGTCCTTAAATATCACATTTCATAAATAGGATATGAGTTTTCTATTAAAGACCAGGTCGGACACAGATGTTTATCTCTACTCCACTAAAATAATGGCTAAAAGAACACAGGAAAAACTCAAAGAACAAAAAGAGTGGGAGAACCACAATAAAAATTAAAAATAATTTTTAAAAGATTTTTATTATACTTTAAGTTCTGGGATACATGTGCAGGACGTGCAGTTGTGTTGCATAGGTATACACATGCCGTGGTGGTTTGCTGTACCCATCAACCCATCATCTACATTAGGTATTGATGCTAACGCTATCCCTCCGCTAGCCCCCTACCGCCCAACAGGCCCTAGTGTGTAATGTTTCCCTCCCTATGTCCATGTGTTTTTGTTGTTCAACTCCCACTTATGAGTGAGACTATGTGGTGTTTGGTTTTCTGTTCTTGGGTTAGTTTGCTGAGACTGATGGTTTCCAGCTTCATCCATGTTCCTGCAAAGGACATGAACTCATCTTTTTTTATGGCTTCATAGTATTCCGTGGTGTATATGTGCCACATTTTCTTTATTCAGTCTATGATTGATGGGCATTTGGGTTGGTTCCAAGTCTTTGCTATTGTGAACAGTGCTGCAATAAACATGTGTGTGCATGTGTCTTTATAGCAGATTGATTTATAATCCTTTTGGTATATACCCAGTACTGGGATTGCTGGGTCAAATGGTATTTCTGGTTCTAGATCCCTGAGGATTTGCCACATTGTCTTCCACAATAGTTGAACTAATTTACACTTCCACCAACAGTGTAAAAGTGTTCGTATTTCTCCACATCCTCTCCAGCATCTGTTGTTTCTGACTTCTTAATGATCACCATTCTAACTGGCATGAGATGGTATCTCATTGTGGTCTTGATTTCCATTTCTCTAATGACCAGTGATGATGAGCTTTTTTTTCATGTGTTTGTTGGCCACATAAATGCCTTTTTTTGAGAAGTCTCTGTTCACATCCTTTGCCTGCTTTTTGAAGGGGTTGTTTGGTTTTTTCCTTGCAAATTTGTTTAAGTTCTTTGTAGATTCTGGGTATTGGCCCTTTGTCAGATGGATAGATTGCAAAAACTTTCTCCCATTCTGTAGGTTGCCTGTTCACTCTGATGATAGTGTCTTTTGCTGTGCAGAAGCTCTTTAGTTTAATTAGATCCAATTTGTAAATTTTGGCTTTTGTTGCCATTTATTTTGGTGTTTTAGTCATGAAGACTTTGCCCATGCCTATGTCCTGAATGGTACTACCTAGGTTTTCTTCTAGGGTTTTTATGATTTTAGGTCTTATGTTTAAGTCTGTAATCCATCTTGAGTTAATTTTTGTATAAGGTGTAAGGAAGAGTATAGTTTCAGTTTTCTGCATATGGGTAGCCAGTTTTCCCAACACCATTTATTAAATAGGAAATCCTTTTCCCATTGCTTGTTTTTGTCAGGTTTTCCAAAGATCAGGCGGTTGTAGGTGTGCAGTATTATTTCTGAGGCCTCTGTTCTATTCCATTGGTCTATATATGTGTTTTGGTACCAGTACCATGCTGTTTTGGTTACTGTAGCCTTGTAGTATAGTTTGAAGTCAGGTAGCATGATGCCTCTAGCTTTGTTCATTTTGCTTAGGATTGTCTTGGCTATATGGGCTCTTTTTTCAGTTCCATATGAAATTTAAAGTAGTTTTTTTTCTAATTCTGTGAAGAAAATCAATGGTAGCTTAATACAGATACCATTGAATCTCTAAATTATTTTGGGCTGAATGGCCATTTTCACAATATTGAGTCTTCCTATCCATGAGCATGGAATTTTTTTCCATTTGTTTGTGTCCTCTCTTATTCCCTTGAGCAGTGGTTTGTAGTTCTCCTTGAAGAGGTCCTTCACATCCCTTGTAAGTTGTATTCTTAGGTACTTTATTCTCTTTGTAGCAATTGTGAATGGGAATTCACTCATGATTTGGTTCTCTGTCTATTACTGGTGTATAGGAATGTGATTTTTGCACATTGATTTTGTATCCTGAGACTTTGCTGAAGTTGCTTATCAATCTAAGGAGATTTTAGGCTAAAAATTTTTTTAAATTATTCAACCTTAAAAGAAAGGAAATTCTGACACATGCTAGAAGACATGATGCTAAGTGAAATGTCAGTCACAAAAAAAACAAATACTGTATGATTCCGCTTATATGAAGTATCTAGAGAAGTCAAAATTTATGGAAAAAGAAAGTAGAATGGTGGTTGCCAGGGGCTGAGTGGGGAGGGGAGAATGGAAAGCTGTTTAATGGCTAAAGAGCTTTGGTTTTACAAGATGAAAAGGTTCCGGGATTGGTTGCACAATAATGTGAGTATATGTAGCACTACTAAACTCTACACTTAAAATGATTAAGATAGTAAACTTCATATTATGTGTATTTTATCACAATTTTTTTTTAAATTTTAATTCTTTAATTAAAAAAAAAAGAACAAGAAAAGAGGTAAGAATAGATAAGAGTTGTCTACCAGAATTTTGGAAATAACTTAGCAAAGTTATTTCCTGGAGAATGCTGGAACCTAAGCCTGGGTGAAGGGTCAGTGAGAGTAAGCCAACAAGAAGCAATATCACATCTGTATCACAGAGCACAGAGTCTGAAGACACTGGGTGTCTCTGGAGGGGTGGTAAGGGGTGAGGACTGGTTAAAAGCCTGTAGAAAGAGCTAATAACACTGTCCACCCTCCAGCGCCTTCTCTATCTTATGTACGCAAGTAATTGTTCTTCTTCATTCCCAGTGGGAAGTGGAAGATTTATTTTCTAGAGAAGTTTACACAACTTATTGTGGGGATGAGGTTCTATACTAAAAAGAGGATGATTGATCCTGATTGGTGAACTACTTATAGGTGGCCTCCTTCCCTTCTGGACTTCCCAAATTTTGGACAGACAGATTTATACCCTCTTAGGCAGGAAATTAGAGAATATCTTTTTAGGGAACTGACCAGCCCAAGAGACAAGACCTACAATTGCTGACATTGGAGGGTCCCCAGTGAAAACCCAAGTCTCTGTGTTTTCACTCCATTGTGAAGTCCACTGGTTAATAATCACCATCCCTCCACATACTTTACAAGTATGAAATTAGGTAAGAATCATAAGACTTGGTTGACTCCATTTTTGGATCAGCCCACCCGCACCTGGGTGAAATAAATAAATACATAAATAAATAAATAAACAAACAGGATCATAAGACTTCCAAGAAAAGAAAATTTTTTCATATGAAAGGCTCAGATCTAGGCTGAGCATGGTGGCTCACACCTGTAATCCCAGTACTTTGGGAGGCAGAGGCAGGCAGATCACAAGATCAGGAGTTCAAGACCAGCCTGACCAATACGGTGAAACCCATTTTGTTTTGTTTTGTTTTAACAAAAGAAAGACTGGGATCAAGATAAATGAATTTAAAAAATAAATTTGAAGAAGTAATAACTGAAATGAACAGAAGAAAAGGTCAAAAATATTTTTTTCTAATGTACAATAATGATAATAATAATTACTAACATTATTTATTAGATACTGTTCTGAATACTTTATTGACTCATTTAATTTTTAGAAGAACTCTAAGAGATAGATACATTATTATGCTCAGATGGATAAATCAAGACACAGAGAGGTTAAGTAATTTGCCCAAGATCGCATTTGCCAAGCAAGTGGTACTGGGATGGGACCCAGACAGTATGACTCTAAAGCCACTGTGCTATATTTTAAATGAATAAGAAAGAACTTTTAGAAATTAAAACTATGACAGTAGATATATAATCTATAAAATGGTCCAAGATAAAGCTGAATAAATTACCAGAAGCTAGAACATAAGAAAAAATCTAGAAAATAGCAGAGAAAAATAAGAAAATTAAAAGATTTAATTTTTAACATCAAAATAATAGTTCAAGAAAGAAGACAATGAGAAATTGAGAAAATTATTAAATAAATCATATAATAGCCAGGCACGGTGGCTCACACCTGTAATCCCAACACTTTGGGAGGCTGAGGTCGGCAAATCACGAGGTCAAGAAATCAAGACCATCCTGGCCAACATGGTGAAACCCCATCTCTATTAAAAATACAAAATTTAGCTGGGTGTGGTGGTGCATACCTGTAGTCCCAGCCACTCTGCAGGCTGAGGCAAGAGAATCGCTTGAACCCGGGAGATGGAGGTTGCAGTGAGCCAAGACTGCACCACTGCACTCCAGCCCAGGGACAGAGCAAGATTCCGTCAAAACAAACAAAAAAAAATAAAACAAACAAACAAAAAACAGAAATCATACAATACCTTTTCCTAGAATTGAATGATATAAATTTCTAGATTGGAGGGACCCATGGACAGGATCATGGGACAATAAGTAAAAATATTCTCACTAAGTCTAGAATGCTGAAATTTCAGAAGACTAACATAAATAGAAGAGTATAAAAGCTTTCAGATAGGAGAAAAACAAAAGAAGACAAAAAGAGACAAAACCAGTACAAATCACATCCAAAAGCTGAGGAATCAGAACATTATCAGACTCAACATAGCACTGAAGCTGGAAGACAATAGAACTGATATCCTCAAAATGCTGAAGGAAAATTATTTTCAACCCAGAATTCTATATTCAGCAAAATAAAGGCAGACTGAAGATATTGTCAGACATGTCAGTTTTACATAATATAAATTCCCATTTCCCTTTCTCAAGAATCTAAGTTTTACCAATAAAAGGAGATAAAGTGAGAAACAAGAATATATAGACTCCAGTAAGCAGAAGGGAACTGATACATGCTCCCACCACATCAAGTAACCTACCCAAACCTGTTCTCACTACTTCATCTACTATCTGTTAATGTTCTACCTGTGCTCCATTCATTCCCTCTGACCTACTCAAGGAAATTGCTCCTGCAGTTGTCACCTCTCTCTTCTGTATCATCAATGTTTCTCTTCAATTGAGCCATTCTGTGGCAAACAAACTCTTGGGTGACTGCTTTCTCCCTTCTATTCAGGTCCTGTACAATCCCCTCTCACTTTTTTTTTTTTTTTTTCTGTGCTGGGGTCTTGTTCTGTTGCCCAGACTGGAGTGCAGTGGTGCAATCTCAGCTCACTGCAACCTTCACCTCCCAGGTTCAAGCAATTCTCCTGCCTCAGCCTCCCTAGTAGCTGGGATTACAGATGCCCATCACCACATCCAGCTAGTTTTTGTATTTTAGTAGAGACAGGGTTTCACCATGTTGGCCAGGCTGTTCTTGAACTCTTGGCCTCAAGCAATCTACCCACCTTGGCCTCCCAGAGTGCTGGGATTATAGGCATGAGCCACTGCACCTGGCCACAATCTCCTTTCTTGAGCATGAGTGATACCTCTGACTTCGTTCTAGCCAAAAAAAAAAAAAGTTGAAGGGATTTTGCAGATGAAGTAGATGAATTGCAGTACCAAAGCAGTTTTTTTTTCCTTTTAGTTAATCAAAAGAGAGATTATCCAGGTCCCGACTTAATCAGGGGGAGCCCTTTAAAAGAAGGGAGAGAGTCTCCCTGCTGGTTTGATAAGTAAGCAGCCATGTTGAAAAAGCCCACGTGAAATACTTTCTTCACTTAGCTTTCATGATTCCACCTCTTCTAAGTTCTCCCCCTGTCTCTTGGGCCACATCTTGTCATCTTCTTTACTGGATATGACTCATCCTCCTGACCTCTCAATGTTGAATCACTCCAGACATCTTTCTCTGCACTCACTCCTTGGGTGATCTCATCAAGTCCAGTGGCTTTAAATTCTATTTACATACTGATAATTCTCAGGATAATGATGAAGGACCTGGGATAGCTGCAGTTCAGCAGGTCTAGAAATCTTGCAGGTCCAATTGGAAGAGGAAATCAAAGACATACAGAAGGAAGTCCCCAAGGAAAGAGAAAGAAACTCATAAATTGTCTCATGGGTTTGATTATTTTGAGAAAAACTACACTTCTGGCAGAGACTTTGGGGAATAAATAAACAATAGTTCAAAGAAAAGTAGGCAATTGAAAACAGTGCAGTCGACTTCAGGGAAAACAGAAGTTTAAAAAAAGGAAATAAAGTCATAGAACACTATGTGGCTTAGCCATAAGCAATATTTATGTCATCACAACAACAAAAACAAATACTGATACAACCAAAGAAGTGTGGTATGATTTTGGAGCAGAAAAGAGAAGGGGAAGATTGCAAATGTCTGTGTGACTGTGTGTATTTTTCCGCATGTGTGTATATCTCTATGTGTTGTGGAAGCATGGAATAAGAGCACTAATTCCGATATTCCATAACAGAAAGTCAATGGAAATTTTAAACGAATCGAGAAATAAAAACATATTATTTAGAAATATGTCATTAAATAACAAGAGAAATCACTTACATAAATGGAAGTGCCTTTGAGAAATGGGAATGATATACACACATTATTTTGATTAAATTGAGTATGGGTTTCTATAGCAGGTATTAGGTTATAGTCACCTCAGTATTTCATACAACTCTTTCCTTTATTTCTGGGCATAAGCGTCCACATAGCTGAGATTTTCCAGTTTCTATTTAGTGGTTAAACATTTAGTGGGAAACTCCAAGCCTGCATCTTAAGTTTTATGAGTTTTAGAAATCAGAATCAGAGGCTCTTAAGACAAAGAGCCACTTTTTACAGGGAAAAGTCTTCAGAGTGTTCTCTAAATACTCTATTGTCTTTGTTTTATAATGTTTTGTTCTATTTCTGTGATTTTTTTTCCCTTGCTCCTCATTTCCTCTCTCCAACTTAGTTACTCCATTGTCACTTGTGAAATTGAAGAAGCAAGATTCCCAGGTGTAGAATTCTTTTGCTAATCAGCATCCCTATGGCATAGACTGTTCTATTTTTGCTTTCAGTCCTCCTAGAGCAAATGTGTGCTTTGTTTGAAGAACAGTTTACTATTTACCCTGCTTCAGGGTCATAGTATCTTTGGTTTGTTGAACTGTATGGTCTGCTAAATTCTGTTTAGTCTTGTTCTTGCCAACAGAAACAAATTGCACATGTATCAAAGCACAAGGGAATACTTTCAGGTGTTTAAAGTACATTTTATTTACCATTTTAAAGGTAGACATTCTACATTTTCCAACTCTTTTTTACTGTGCAAGTTCTAGAACTTGTAAAAACACACATCAGCTAGGCCCACCTAGCAGACATAGAGAGGGATACGATTTTTAGTGGATATATAGATCCTTCTATCTGTAGCATATTCTGCATTAATTAATGATTTTGTTCATTAATGAGAAGACTTTGGTGCTACCCCTCTACAGATAACTCCAAAATAAATGAGATGTTTCGTTCAATCTTCTTTCTAAACCACCAACCCACAATTTCATTTACCTGCTGGAAGACTCTGTGTATGGATACATTGCCAACACCTCGAGTTCAATAATCAAACTTGTCAGAAAAAAAACCTAGCTCTGTGCACTCAGAATTGTTCTTCCCTCTATTATTCTCTGTCTCTGTAAGTGGTGTCATAACACCTTCTAGTCACCGGCTTA
Organism: Sapajus apella; assembly: GCF_009761245.1. Taxonomy (NCBI): domain Eukaryota; kingdom Metazoa; phylum Chordata; class Mammalia; order Primates; family Cebidae; genus Sapajus; species Sapajus apella. The sequence goes on from NW_022436947.1 coordinate 33,851,025, forward strand.
GACTCTCAGAGCCATGGCTGGCTTTTGCCTCTGTAGAAAGTTCTCCTTGGTCCTCTGATAATTCGCTAAAAAAAAAAAAATCAACTCACAAAAGGCAGATTAATAGCAGAAACAGCAGACAGCCTTCAGAAGGAAGACCCACAGATATAGGAGAAATTACCCATCTTTATTCTTACATTCAATTCAACAAAGTATGGACAGCCATATAGAAATATGACTAGACAAAAAGATTAGGATCTGATGCTGATAGACAGAATGGGGACTCTCAGCAAGGCCTGTCTGTCTAGATTCTTCCTGACCCCTGAGCTTGCATTCTTTCCTTCTGGGTAGGGGGCAGGACCCTCTCTGGAATGGGGGGGTCTTATGACCTACAGCCAAATAAGTTCAGATAATTTTCTTTTTTTTTTAATTTAATTTTTTTTTTTTACCCACATCTTCTTGGAAGGAAGATAATTTTCTTTATAGCAAGTTTTTGCACAGAAAGGCAGAGTGAAAGAGCATTATTTTGAGGTTTTATGCTTATCTTTGGGGAAAAGGGGTTCTGGTTTCTATGACCTATGTTGGAGAAGAGAGATTCTAGTTTCCGTGGCTAAACAGGACAGCAGAGGTCAGAGAACACTTTTGCTTCTGAAGCCTTCATTTGAGGGTATTGTTTTCTGAGCCCCAACATCTCTCATATCCCAAAAGTAGATTAGTTGTCAAGTCCTGTCAACTCACTTCCATGGTATCTTGCTGACGTTTGTCCTCTCCCTGCCATTTGTAATGTCACTGTCTGTCTTAGTTTGCTGTGGCTCCATAACAAAGCACCATACACTGGGTGGCTTAAACAACAGAAATGCATTTGGATGGAAGTCCAAGATCAGGGTGCCAGCGTGGTTGGCGTCTGGTGATGCTCTCTTCCTGGTTTGCAGATGGCCACCTTCTCACTGTGTGTTCACATGGCCTTTTCTTGGTAAACGTGCATGGCAAGAGAGCTCTGTTTTCTCTTCCTCTTCTTATCAGGCCACCAGTCCTACAAGTTTCACCCTTATGACCTAATCTAACCTTAATTATCTCCTAAAAGCCCTGTTTCCAAATATGGTCACACTGGGGGTTAGGACTTCAGCATATAAATTTGGAGCAGGGAACGCAATTCAGTCCATAGCACCATCCTAGGCTGGGTCTTCATCACTTCTCCCCAGCACTGCTATCTCCTAATTAACCCTTCTGTCTCTAGTCTTTCTCATTTCTAGTTATACATTATTACTTGAGAAATCTTTTCTGGGAACATCTCTGTTTATGTCACTTTCTGCTAAAAAAACAAAAACAAACAAAAAAACTCCATTGGCTTTCTATTGCCTGGAGAATAAAAGCAAACTTCATTATCATGAAATTTGAGGACTTCTGTAATCTGATTCCAACCCAATTTCCCAGCTTTAGCTCAAAGTCTCCATCTTACCATTTATACTACAACCAAACGGGAACACTCGCCTTTCTCTGAACATACCTTTCAATTTCCTGTCTCTGTACCTTCACTTACTATGTTTGCCCCACTTGGAAATCCATACCCATCCTCCTCAGTCAAAAATCCTACCTCCTGTTCAAGTGCCACCCCCTCATGAAGACTTCTTTCACCCCTTGGCCAGAAGTAACCGCTCTCTGTGTTATACATTCTTTTGTACTTGTATTATAACTTTTAATTTTCTTTCTTTGGGGAATCATTTGGTTTCCCTTTGGAAATAATGTATTGGAAGATACTTGTGGGGCCTGGCTTGCACACAGGATACAGCAGAATCCTTAGCGGTCCTTAGGAGTACTTAGCAGGCATTCAGTGAGTATTTATTAACACTTACTGAATATGATACAAATCAATCAATGGAAATGAGATTTCATAATCAAATGACATAAGATAGTATTTAAATTAGTACTTTTCAAGCTATATTAATTGGAGCCATATTCAACTCCACACTTCAGGCTTTGACAAAATATTTCATTTGAAGAAAAAGTTTTGTTGCTACATATTCTAAACCATTGATCTTACTAAATTTCTTCATTTTGTAGTTGAGAGATGCGAGGCCAGATGGAAATTAAAAATGACAACCCCAAGGTTTCCCAACCATTTACTAGCAGAAACAGAGTCAGCAGATAGAGAGCAGCTTAGAGACCTCGTCCTTTTCTAAGACATTACCCTGCCACTGGGAAAATTAAGATAACATCTGAAAGAAATTATCGTAACTCAGTGAGGACACCTAAGGTTAAATTTTGTTAAACAATTTCTTGTAGGCAAGGCAGGTACTTCAAAACTAGGAAAAATTTCGTTTTCTCAAGAAATGTGCTATTCATTATGGATCCTAATAGAATAAGGGTGTTGTCTTAAATTACTGGACATAAGCTAAAAAAAAAAAAATTTCATATGCCAGGCACAGTGGCTCATGCCTGTAATCCCAACACTTTGGGAGGCTGAGGATGGGTAGATCGCTTGAGGCCAGGACTTCAAGATGATCCTGGCCAATATGGCAAAACCCCATCTCTACCAAAAATACAAAAATTATCCAGGTGTGGTGGTGCATACCTGTAGTCCTAGCTACTCAGGAGGCTGAGGCAGGAGAACTGCTTGAACCCAAGAGGCAGAGGTTGTAGTGAGCCGAGATTGCCCGACCGCATTCCAGCCTGGGTGACAGAGAGAGACTCTGTCTCAAAAAAAAAAAAGAAAAAGAAAAAAGAAATCACATAAACTCTACAAAATATAAACAAGTACACCGAGGGAAGATTTGAGCATATCATATTCCCCAGGATTTCTCAGAGGCTATGTTAAAATAAGATTGTGCAATAGTTAGAATACCAAATGTATCTACCGCTTGTGTATGCTTGCATGTATGATAATGTTAATCTTATAATGACATTTCTAGCTATTGCTAGTTTTTAAATTTTTCTTCTTTGGAATTTCTTTCAAACCAGGCCCTTCTCAAATTCTCCAAAAAACGAGGAAGGATGGAAGGAACATAGAAAGCTACCAACAGTATTGTTTTTACTAAAATGTTACTTTCCAGTAGTAGTTCACTCTTAGCAGCACTGCCTGACAATGCTTATGTATGTATTTAAATAGAAGCTGCCTCTTAAAGAACTAAGAGCTCAATGAAGCATGACTTTTTTGTCATGAGATAATCCAGGGAGGATGGAAAGCTCTTGAGAAGAGAGTTGAAACCTGAGTTTATCGTCAATAAAAATAATAATATGTCCAGAATGCAGTCCTAGGCCAATTTGTGTATTTAGATTAGATGTTCTGTTTTTGGAGCACATCCCAATGAATCAAAAACATTGATGCGAGAGTTGCAGTAAGCAAATGAATAAGAATGAGCCTTAAAAGATATTTGAAATGCAACCATTCTCCAGGATTAAAAAATGTGGAAAGTTACCTGTTTGACATAGATTAAGCCACATATCCTTTAATAGCCGCAGTGGCTCTCTGAGAGAGAATTCATCCATGAACTCAACATTATTTATAGCACTTACTCTGTGCAAGGCAACATCTAGGAGTTATGGTTATACCAAAGGATGATTAGGATGGAGGCAAACTGTTCTGTCCTTATATCCTGGTTGGGGAAACTGACATGAAACAAATAGGAAACAAACTACATAATTATGAAGAAATATAGGATGGTCTGGGAGAGTATAAACTGGGATACTTAATTCAGAGGTGAGTAGAAATGTGTCCTTTTTACTGATTTGCTGGTATTGGGCATTGACGTGTCATCATTTGCTATTAAACAGAGCCTGAGAATGTTATCAGCAGGGCTGCAATAGGAAGAGCAGCTGATGCCATTATGCAGATCCTTGGCTTAGAGCCAAAGCCCCCAAGACAGCAGTCGGCAAGACGTGGCCATTTTCCTAGGATTGCCTCCCCTAAAACACATCTATCTCCCCCCAGTATGCAGGGCCCTGTGTGATGCTCCCAGCTGGCTTTATTGGATAATTGCAGAAGCCTCTGATTCTTGCAGAAGTGGGACAGACAGGTCAGCATTACTCATGAAAAATATACTTGACAATTTTTTGTTTTTACTCTTAAGCTGCCAATGCTTTGTTCATAAACCTTCATAAATATGTTTAAAACAATTTTTCTGGGTGATAAATAAAAGAGAAAACTTGAAACATTCAAAATGTATTTATCAAAAGCCAATCTCTTCTCTTTTCATTATTTATTGATGGGCTTCTTCTATTCATTTTTATAGTTCACATTTATTGTTAATATAACAGGAACCTAAATATAAACATCCTCAACCTACTCTTTATGTATTTTTTGTTGTGAAATTTTATTTTTACTCCTTAGAGAGAGTTTTCTTCCTAAAGTTTGGTTGCACTATTTCGTGTCAAATAATTCTTTAAAAATCCAATTATTTCTCTGTTCTTATGTTGCATTCTCTGTCACTCCTGTCTCCTGATTGCATCTACCCTCATTCTACCTTCTACCTTTTTATTTTTCCAGAGCCGGGTCTTGCTGTGTTGCTCAGGCTGGTCTCAAACTCCTGAGCTCCAGCGATCCTCCCTCATTGGCCTCCTGAGTAGCTGGGGTTATAGGCGTGTACCACCACACCCAGCTTAATTCTTGCTTTTTCTCTATTTATAACTTCCAGAAATCTTTGTTAACTTTCCTTTAACAAAAAAAAAAAAATCACTCCTGAGTCTGTAGTCTTTCTACAAACTTAGACCTAAACACCTAAAGTTTCATTATTTTCATTCACCATCACTATGGGAAATTTTCTACAGAGGACTATCGCATTCTATCTTTTCTCTCCCTTGAGTCAAGATCAGTCTCAATTGGCTAATCTCTTTTACTCGTACCTTCCAAGTTGTGTCTGAGTTTATTGACAGCCCCTGTACCCACCCTACCACTTCCATTTCTCCATTCAATCTTAAATAAACTCACCTCTTTCCTTCCTTTTCCCCTTCAGTTACCCAACATACCCAACACTTTTCAGTTTTAGAAAGATTGAACATAACATTTTAAAATACGCCCTTTTTTTTTTTTTTTTTTTTTTGAGATGGAGTCTCGATCTGTTGCCCAGGCTGCAGTACAGTGATGTGATCTCCACTCACTGCAACCTCAACCTTCCAGGTTCAAGCAATTCTCGTGCCTCAGCCTCCTAAGTAGGTGGGACTACAGGTGCCCACCACCACGCCTGGCTAATTTTTGTATTTTTAGTAGAGACGGGGTTTCACCACGTTGGCCAGGCTGGTCTCAAACTCCTGACCTCAGGTGATCCACTCGCCTTGGCCTCCAAAAGTGCTGGGATTACAGGTGTGAGCCACTGAGCCTGGAGTGAAATATTGCATTTATTATGTCTTGTTCGAGCCCTAATGAATGTTCCTTCTCCTTTGGGGGACATTGTGGTATGTGGTTGACTGTGATGCTCACATATGGCATGAATTACAATGAAAGCAGACAGAAAGAGCACCGAAGTGTTGTGTTCAAATCTCAAACTCTCTCTCATGAGGTTTGGGACTCTCTGGGTCTCAGTTTTTTTTTTTTTTTTTTTTTTTTTTTCTGTAAAATGAAGGAATTGGATGCCAGATAATCTCTAAGACTCCTTTTAGGTCTAGAGTTCTATGATTCTATTTATGTCTCAGTAGAAATACCTCATGTTCAATACAATGCACATATGCATAATAAAGTTGACTCTGCAGGAAGTCAACTTTGTTCAATATTCTCTTTTTATTTTGTACCATTTTTATCTTTTCAGAAAATCAAATAATTAAGATTCTAACAAAGTTTATTTTTCTTTTCTCATTCTTTTAAAAATTTTCTCCTCTTTCTTGCCTCCATCACTCTATAGTTGTTTATACTGAATCTAGACCTACATATTTGTCGCTAAAAAGAAAATAGAATCCATCTGTTCTTGTCATCTTTATAATAATATTATTTTTGTAGGCTACAAGTTACATATGCTCTTTCCTCTAGTTATATACAATACTGGCCTTAAATCTGGAGACCAATTTTTAAAAATAATATTTAAAATAAGAATAAAGTTGATCATAGAAGTATTTGAAAAACAAGAAATTTTGCACATTCCCAACGTTCAGAGACAACAACTGTTATTTTTTAAAAACAAAATTGGAATCATACTTTATATATTTTTTCCCTGATGCTTAGATATACAAAATAGACGGCCTCTACCATTTCTAATTCTGTCCCCTTTTTATTTACATAGCTTCACTTTTCCATAGACAATAGATTCCTAAGCTCTAATAACCCTTTACTTTCACTGATTATGCAGAGAAATTTTTGCTTATTAATGTTTCATTAGCATTTTTCGCATGCAGTATATTTACAGTTTCTATTGTTATGCATATTTCTGAGGGCTGCATGAATATTCTTGCCTTATTTCAAGCTTTATCCATAATGTATCGGAATGCTAATCACATTTTGCCTAGCATTTTTGTATATTTCACACAGCTAGAAGGCAACCCATATGCTGGCGGTTTTTAAATGATTTATGCCTGATTGTATTGACTACTGTCTCCTGAGACAAAAGCACTAGTTCAGGCTCTTTTAAGTCATTCTGTTATTGGTTTCAAAATACTGGAAAGTCTAGTCTGTTATCTTCTTGTAACATAATTTAGGTCCAAGGTACTATCCTGTCACTGGCTACCAACTAGTCTTTGCAAATAATGATGAAAAAATTTTAGTCTGAATTTTAAAATGTTGAGTGCCTCTAATTTCTACTATTCTTTTGTTAGCTTCCTTAAATGAGATAGCAAAAGGCACTACTGTCATGGCTTTTATTATTTCCTTTTCTCAAAATCAAACCAAATGTATCCGCCGAAGCCTTATTTTAACAGTCGGGGAATTATTTGCAAATGCAGTGGTAAGCCAATCTGTTCCAGGAACTCTCTTTTTCCTCATGAACTTTATTATGCTTTCTAACTCTCAGCTGTTTGCCTCTGCCACTTAAAATCTAGTCTCCCATTAGAAAAATAAACAGTACAATCCCAGAACATTAGAAGGAATCTTATTTCATCCTGCTTTCTGATTACTTGCATAATCTTAAGAGGCTCTCTTGCAGAGTTGGACTGTGTGGACATTCATCATTCTGCAGAGGTCTTTGTGTCACTCACGGAAATTGCTGACTTCTCTTTTTTGTTTTTGTTTTTGTTTGAGACAGGGTCTCTGAGTCGCCCAGACTGGAGTGCAGTGGCATGATCATAACTCACTGCAACCTTCAACTCCCGGGATCAAGCAATCCTCCGACCTCAGCTTCCTGAGCAGCTAGGACTACAGGCATGCACCACCATGCCTGGCTAATTTTTTTTTACTTTTTGTAGGTTTGGGGTTTAACTTTGTTGCCCAGGGTGGTCTCAAACTCCTGAGCTCAAGTGATCCTCCTGTCTTGGCCTCTCAAAGTGCTGGGGGTATAAGTGTGAGTTACCACACTAGCCTCATCTTTTGTTTTTTTTTTCAACTGATATTTAAGCAAATAAATAAACATTTTCTCCTTTACCTGATTTACATCTTTAAGTATGTCTCTGAATAAAACTTTTGTTTGTTTGTTTTTTGAGATGGCGTCTCCCTCTGTCACCCAGGCTGGAGTGCAGTGGCGTGATCTCAGCCCACCGCAACCACCACCTCCCAGATTCAAGCAATTCTTCTGCCTCAGCCTCCCAGGTAACTCGGACAACAGGCACACGCCACCACGCCTGGCTAATTTTTTGTAGTTTAGTAGAGAGGGGGATTCACCATGTTGCCCAGGCTGGTCCTGAACTCCTGAGCTCAGGCAATCTGCCCACCTCAGCCTCCCAAAGTGTTGGAATTATAGGTATGAGCTACCATGCCCAGCCATCTTGAATTAAACTTTTACTTGAGCCAGTGCCATTTTTCACCTTTCATAAATGTGTTTTTCCCATTTCTTCTTTACTTTCAGTGATTTCTTCTTCTCTCTGAGGCATTCCCATTCTTTTGGCTGCCCTCTTGGCGTTGCACACAGATCCCCCCTCCTCAGCCTGCCTTCCCCCACCTTGCCACCTGTATCTCATGATCTGACATCCCTCACCAATTTCACATACTCTAAGGCATTTTCCTCAATGACTCTTCTGATTGCAAGCACAAAGAATAGCTACTCTCACTATTATCTTTCACACTACATTGTTCACAAAATTCCTTACTTCGTATGCTATTCATGCTTCTTTAGTTTTGCTTTTCTATTTTAATGTTTGTTCACTGTTGAGAATGAGAAGATGAAAGCCTAATGGAAAAGGAATCAAAGAGCTTTTTTTTAAAAGTCTACATTTAGAATGAATGATAGCCACTAAATATCAGCATGAACAACTAGGGGGCTTTCAGCAGAGACTTCAGAGGATCCCCTCATCCTGTATTAAATACAACATAAGGCCACAAAAAGAGGGGTTCATAGGGAGACATCTATATTTGGTAAGCAGGACTTTGTGTGTGCATTATATGTGTGTATCATGAAAGCTCAAACCATAGTATTAACTGTTTGACAAAGTGAACAGCCAGTCTTTATTGAAATGAAAACTTTTGTTGAGGTGGTTAGTCACTATAACTTCGACTTATTCTATGGAGCTTTACTAGTCTCTGAAAGCTACCTCCACTCCAAATATTAACACTGAACCACCAGAGCTTCCTTTAGCCTCTAAGCTCCCTGAAATTTCTGCAAAGACTGTCACAAGAATTCTAGATGGAGGGATCAACTCTTGGAGCGTGGAGGCAGTTTCAGCATAAAAAAAAGATGATAGAGAACTCAGCATTCCTTTTCTAAAGTTTATATATTGTGTGTGTGTGTGTGCACGCGTGTGTGCGTGTGTGTGTGTGTTGTGTATGTGTCTTGATATTAGGAATGGTGAATGCTCTTGATTTCAAAGCTCAGTGACATAAAGAGTAACCATGTTCTGTCATAAAATTTTTTCCATCTTCATAAATGGAATATTTGGCTTCTATAGACCATAATCTGACCAGAGTGACATTTTGCAAATTTTTAAATTGCAAAATATTTTTTCTTGGATTCCTACAAAAACCATGACATTCTGTGCTCCAAATATGTTGATTTGGCAGTTCCTCAACTCATCAGCCTTTTGTGTTATCTAGTTATTCTCTTAACAATTTTTGGCAATGGTTGCAAGAATGTTCTAGAAGCAATTTTTTTTCTGATGACTTTGTCTCTTTGTTTTATTTTCTTTCTTTCCCTTCCTTGCCATCTTAATTAACTTTTGCTCCGTAACAGATTATCCTCAAACTTAGCTATTTAAAACAACAAACATTTATTATCTCACAGTTTATGTGGGTTAGGAATTCAGGAGCACTTAAGAGTGGTCATTCTGGCTCTGAATCATAGTCAGACTGTCTTCCATGGCTGTGTTCATCTGAAGGCTGGACTGAGGCTGGAGGATCTGCTTCCAAGATGGCTCACTCAAAAGGCTATGGGTAGCAGTCTTTAGTTCCTCTCCGCAGCATTTCTTGGAGTTTTACTTTTGTGTTCTCATAACATGACTGTTGGCTTTCCCCAGAGCAAGTGTTTGAGAGAGAGCAAGGAGAAAGTCTTATTTCCTTTCATCCCATAGTTTAGGAAGTGACATACCATCTCTTCTCTCATATACTGTTCATTAAAGCAAGTTGTTAAATCCAGCCTATATTCAGGAGAAAGGGAATCCAGGTCCACCTCTGGAGAAATAATTATTAAAGAAATTGTTCAGGCCAGGCGTGGTGGCTCACACCTGTAATCCCAACACTTTGGGAGGCCAAGGGGGGCATATTACAAGATCAAAAGTTCGAGACCAGCCTGGCCATCATGGTGAAACCCCATCACCAAGAATACAAAAATTATCTGAGTGTGGTGGTGGGCACCTGTAATCCCAGCTACTCAGGAGGCTGAGGCAGTAGAGTTGCTTGAACCCAGGAGGCGGAGGCTGCAGTGAGCTGAGATTGTGCCACTGCATTCCAGCCTAGGTGACAGAGCAAGACTATGTCTTGGAAAAAAAAAGAAAAAAGAAATTGTTCATACATTTAAAAATCACCACATCTACCTTCTTTTCCCTCCCTTTTTGGGAATTCTTGTTTGATGAAAAGGAACCAGGGTAAGACAACAGCCATATTGCTTTTTTCTTCCAGAAATAAAGATAATGTCACCAGAGGAAACACAGTAGCAGAGAATTAGAACCAGAAGTCCAAATTTACCCTCACTTCTGTAGCTAAGGAACTTAGTGATCTTGGGGGAACCATTTAACCTTATCTGCTTCAATTTTATTCATTGTTAAGATCTAGACACTCTTCATGATTCCTTTTAAGTCCAAAATTCTATTTTACTTCCTATATTTCTTTTGCAGGGAATTACTGCTTAAAATTTGTTCCTTCAGAGTCCTAGAGATGGAATTCCTAGTTCTTTGGGTCTCAATAGCTATGTAATCCAATTAGTCACATACTGTGCTCCAGTCTTTTTTGGCTTTACCTCCCACTGGTGATACATGTGTTTAAAATCAATATCCTACCTATATCAGGGTCCCAACAGGAAAGAGGTGGCACAAGCAATTAAGGGGAGTTTAATAAAGACACATTTACAATGATATGCACAGGGTTCAGGGAGACCAACAAAGGACATTGAAATACCTTCGGGCTGTAACACCAAGGAAATATGACCACTCTCAGGCTCAAACTGGGAAAGGAAAACAACTGTTAATGAAACTCAGAGACAGAGAGGGCCCTAACGACAAAAACTGCAGTCTTTGGTGTGGAGATGGAACCTTTGTAGTGATCACATAAGGAGGGAACTGAGGGATTAAATATCTTGATTCTTCCCTATATTCCTTTCACCTCTGACATCTCATTGATTGGCCAAACTCAACTTTGGCTGCCTAGAGAATAGATCTAGTACATGAAAAACAGGAAGCACACCTCCAAAACAAGGTTAAAATTACACGTTGAACATAACATAGAAATATTTAAAACATGATAAATAAAATCAAACCTACACGGGGAGGACTCAATAGGCTGTGAGTACTCAAAGGTAATCTGGAGGGTCTACCTGTGTGCCACCTTAGGGGGACAAGATTGATGAATTATAATTATACCTAAGAAAAATTGTATTTATTTAATTATATTGTACTCTGGAAAATTAATGTGTAATTAATTTTCCAGATAGAATACAATATAATTAAATAAATACAATTTATTTTATAGACTCCCTTTAGGGGAGTTATTTAAGATCTCAGCACATTGTTCTGATATCATGCATTTTCTTCTCTCTCTCCTCCTCTTGACTATGAGCTCTTTAAGGATAGGAGTTTTATTTTCTTCATTCCTAGCACCTTGCACACAGTGCCTGACACTTAATGGCCCTTCACAAAGACATTGTTGAATGAATGAATGAATGAAAAAATACACTGCAATGACTTATCTCCCTTTAGGGGAGTCTATAAAATGGATATTGAGAAAGACTGTGATAGCCCCTCTATGAGTGCCCAGAGGGACGGTGCCTTGAGCTATGAACACAGATATCTTCTGTGAAGCAGATAATGGTTGTACAGTGCAGATGAATGCACTGGCCTATCCCTGCTTGGTGACACTGCATTAAGACCATGCAGCTCACCCCCATTCTTACAATCCATTTTCTTTGAACAAGCCATTGATGGCAACCTGGCTCCCACTTAGATTTGTCTATTATAAAGGAATGTGCTGACCAGAGAATGCAAATAGCCAAATCTTCCAGAATTTTTTCTTTTAGTATAAGTCAACAGATTGGTCTTCTGGTGGCTGTGCTATTGTGAGCTTGGCTAAGGTGTGTCCATCCCTAAGAGGTATACATGGATCAGGGAACAGATCAGATTTCTGCTCCTACAAAGTCCCAGAGGCAGCTTCTGGATTGAGGGAACACCCAGCATGGAAGCCAAGTCGGCCTGTGAGTGCCTGCCATGTGCTTCCCAGCACCACCATGCCCCCACACTTAGCCTGTCTTGGCACCTGTCACGGTTTACTATAATTGCTTGTTTAGTTGTCTGTTTCCATTGCTAGGCTCCAAGCTTGGTGAGGACAAAGATCGTGTTAATAACTATTTGTTGAAATGAATGAATAAAAGAACAAATGAACTTGTCAAGGTGTGTTTGCAGATCTTCCCAGAAGTTACCCAACCTTATTCTGCATTTTTTAACCCCCAACAGGAAACAATCATTCTGCAAAATTTATTTGAACTCCAGCACCTTAAATTAACATCTTGCTATATGGCTTACTTGGAGCTCTTATTCTCCTCTGCACTTGGCTTCCTCATAGAGCATCCTTCTGCTTTATCTTTCACTATTCCTCATTTGGAGCTAAATCCTAATCCGTTTTCATCTCTGACAATAGTTTTTCACTTGAGCCTTAGCCTTTTTCATTTAGCTTCACCATAATGCTCTTAGCTAGGCCTGCTTTGATCACGTTTTCTAGTTTTATTCCATTCTTTCTGCCTTTTTTTTTTATAATAACTAGGTGCTCAGAATTTCCGGGTTTTATTCATTTTCCCTTCCTAATTTTCTTTCCATTTCTATTCCTTTCCCCTGCTCTCACTGCCTTGAATTATGTCTCCCTGGCCCTTCCACCTTCTTTTCTTTGACTTGCACCTCCATCCATATCAAGTGAGGCCCGATGCTTCTCTTTTGTCGAAGTGCTTGTATGTTCCTGGTTATAGCTGCTGCCAATGCTTCTATGCCTCACTGCCTGGCTCTGAGAAATTAGATTTGATACGCCACTAAAAAAAAGTTCTGTAGTGCAAATTTTCAAAGATAAATACAATTGGGAATACTAGAAAAAACTCCTGTCAGCTTCAGCCATGATTAACATTTGCCAGTTTCTTGGTGTGACCTTCTAAGAATTTTGTCTTACTAAGCTACTATTCCCTGTGCCTTCAACCTGCCAGTAGGAAGCAGATCAGAATCAGATGCCCTCCTGAACCATGTCCAGGTAGACTTGACTGCTTGCTCCCTTCTCTGAACAAACCTCTATGGAGATCTCAGCACACTGTTCTGATATCGTGCATTTTCTCCTCTCTCTCCTCCTCTTGATTATGAGCTCTTTACGGGTAGTTTTATTTTCTTCATTCCTAGCACCTTGCACACAGTGCCTGACACTTAATGGCCCTTCACAAAGACATTGTTGAATGAATGAATGAATGAAAAAATACACTGCAATGACTTATCTCTATTTCAAGTTTAAAAATTCAGCTATGCTGGTCACTTCTCTTCAGTGGTCTACTCTCCCTTATCTAATTTCCAACTTTTTTCTCTGAAGAAATGCAACTTCTTGGTGGGGTGTTGTGTTTCACACCTATAATCCCACCACTTTGGGAGGCCGAGGTGGGCAGATCACGAGGTCAAGAGAGCCAGACTCTCCTGGCCAACATGATGAAACCCCATTTCTAGTAAAAATACAAAAATTAGCTGGGCATGGTGGCACACACCTGTACTCCCAGCTACTCAGGAGGCTGAGGCAGGACAATCACTTGAACCTGGAGGCAAAGGTAACAATGAGCCCAGATCCTGCCACTGCACTCCAGCCTGGCAACGAGACTATCTCAAAAAAAAAAAAAAAAAGAAAGAAATTCAGTTTCTCCTTCAGTTGATACAGTTTATGTGTTTTGATATCATTATTGATAGAATATCTGCATTCTATATAGCAAGCATTTGGTCTCTAAATAATATAATCACCAATAATGTAGCACTTATTATGTGCCAGGCACTGTACAAACTCCTTCGCAGATATTATCTCTATTAATCCTAAATCGCAAAACCCCATGAGCTGGAAACTATATTATCTCCATTTGTCAGGTAAGAAAGTCAAGATCCAGGGAGAATAAGTAACTTGTCAAGATCATATCACCAATGAGTAAAGGAGACAGTATTTAACCCTAGATCTATTTGATTCTGGAACTAGAGCATCTAACCACTATGCTTACTGCCATGGGAGTGGTCTTTATCTTTGGTTGGCTTAGTGCTATTTGCGTCCAGCCAATAGCTCTAAATTTTTCTCTCTAGAAACTTAGTCCAAAATAAATATGAAATCACTACTCCTAAAGCTTAAGCCATGCTCTTTTTGTTCTTTCACCCTTGGCAGAGGAATCACTGCAAAAATGTCTCTGGAAGTCTTCCCCAGTGAGTTTATAATCTGGGTTCCCACACATTGTCATCATGCAAGCACTTGTTGACTGCTTTTCATCTTATCAAATCGTCCTTCAGACGGCTTCATAATCTGTTCCCTCCTTCAGAGACTGAATAAGTCTTTTCCTTTTCCTTGTGGAAGCATAAGTCCACATCTTTTTTCTTTCCTTTTTTTTTTTTTTTTTTTGTTCCTTAATTCTTCTACCTTTTTCACGTTCCATCACTTCAGTCAACCTGGTTTTCAAATCTTCCTATCTTGGACTTACTACTTCACGTCTCTGCTAGAGTAGACATACATTTTTGCGTGATGAGTATCACTTTGGGGCATTACCCTTCACACTTATCCTTCTCAATCCATGTGTTCTGGTGGACCTGGCCTTACCCCCTGCTCCAGAGATGGACACATATCCAGGCCTAACCAATGGCAATTACTTCAGCTATAGTGATTGCATCAGGATGGCCACATGACTGATGATGAACCAATCAAATCCTTTAAAGAACTTGTGCTATCAAGAAAGTCACTCCTGAAATTGCAGGTACCAAGGATGATGTAAATCTGAAGCTGCTGGTGGCCATCTCTGCCACATGTGGAAAGAGGCTGCTTGACAATGAATGGAGCTCTCACAGAGGATGCAGTATCAAGAAATGGAGATTTGGCTAGGCATGGTGGTATGTACCTATAGTCCCAGCTACTCGGGAGGCTGAAGCAGGAGAATCATTTGAACCCAGGAGGCAGAGGTTGCAGTGAGCCAAGATTGTGCCTCCGCACTCCAGCCTTTTGACAGAGCAAGACTCCGTTTCAAAAAAAAAAAAAAGAAAGAAATGGAGAAATATATACTCCAGACCCTGTAAATTAAACCATGCCTAAAGTCACCTCAACTTCTGAACGCGAAATCCACCAACAGGAAAGCATTCTACAGAGTAGATCCCTGTTACGAAGAGAAAGAGAACACCCACCTTCATAAAATGTAAACACTCTATTTGATTGAGTGTTATGGGAGGAGGCAGATATAAGAGTAAAAAGTTTCAAGCCACGCCCTGAGCTGGCCTAAGGGGCCCCATAAAAGCTCCTTCGGAGCGACAATGGAAATCAGTAAGCGGAGCTAATAATAGTTCTGTTTTATTTTCCATACTGGGCTTCAAAATAAGGCTTCTGAAAAAAGGCTCTCTCTGTTGCTAACAAAAGCAAAAACAAAAATTTTCTGGAAATCATTGACACAACGCTCATGTTTATTCTCCCAGAAACCCAACTTCTACTTTCTAAATCCTGCTTTGCATCCTATTTTGGCCATATTTATGTCCCCAACTACGCAATCATTTAATTGCATTTCATACTTTATCTTTTCTGTCTTGTAGTCATTTGGGGGTGATAAATCGGGCATCTCCTCCCCATACTCCTCTCTCCTATATCATGGGTGTCAGCCAATTCAGATATACAATAAAATTCAAATTCAGCAAACACTTACTGAGCACAAGGTAGTACGACGTGCTATATTGTGTAACATTCATGAATTCTTTCAACTCCCTGAGAGGTAGGTAGCTATTGATATTTAAGTCTGATGAACGCAGTGAGGTGATCATCTCAAAGGTCGCAAGGCAAATTGTTGACAGAGCTAGAAATGCAACCTGGACCATAGTCAGGTACATATGAAGAGCCCAAACAGATAGACTTGGATTTAAATTCTGATTTGTTACTTACTAATTTTTGGAACTTGAGCAAAGGATTCAGCCTCCATGAGCCTCAGTATTCTATCCATAAAATGAATATCCTCTACTTGATGGTGACATATGTGGATCATATTAAATAATGTATTGAACACATTAGTACAAAGTGACCTCAGCAACTGTCAGTTTCCTTCCACTCCCCCAGAAAATAACTAAGTTCTTCTATCCATAATGATTTGCACATTAAAAAGGACTCTACTAAGATGTTAACTCCCTTTAAATACTGATTTACATTTAGATGCTCATTCATGTAGAACATATTATGCTACAAGTCATTAATCCTTAGTCATTTCTTTTTTTGTTGTTTGTTTTGAGATGGAGTCTCCCTCTGTCACCCAGGCTGGAGTGCAGTGGCACGATCTCGGCTCACTGCAGCCTCCACCTCCCAGGTTCAAGTGCTTCTGTCTTAGCCTCTCAAGTACCTGGGATTAGAGGCACACACCACCATGCCTGGCTAATTTTTCGTATTTTTTTTTTTTATTAGAGACGAGGTTTCACCGTGTTGCCCAGGCTGGTCTTGAACTCTGAGCTCAGACAGTCTACCCGCCTCAACCTCCCAAAGTGCTAGGATTACAGGCATTAGCCACCGCACCATGCCGTCATTTGCTGATATGACTCTCTTTGGCCAGGAGACAACAAAGGCCAGTTACTGTGGATTCTCAACACTAGGGTTCATAGCAGAAAAGAATCAACACTAAATTATTTTGCACTTTTATCCAACAAGGGTGAAGAAGGGAGGACCTGCATACTTTCAATAAACTGTGACCTCTTTCCAGCCACCTGAATCTAGCTATCATTCACTGAATCCACAATTATATATGCAAGCCTAATCTACGCCACACAGTGTTCTGGGGCTGGAGATACAGCCTGAACCAGATAATCCAAGTGTATGGGAAGGACTAGAAGAATATGAAGGACTCCTCCATGCTGCCCTCTTACCCTCCTGCCCTTTTTGGCCCTTATCATGGGTGCAGTAGTTTAGGGTGGGAGCAGAAAATTATGTTGTTGTACAGCTGAGCTAAGAATGATTTTACATTTTAAGGAGATCCTATGTAGCCTGCAAAGCCTAAAAGATTTACTATTGGCCCTTTACAGAAAATACTTGCTAACCCCTGGTTTAGAGTGACCTGTGTCATCCATCAAGACCAGAGTAAATGGTTTAATCATATGCCTGTTAAAATCTTTGTTATTAATAATTTGTCATTTATGTAAAACATTATTGAGTATTATTAACTATGATTGTAATAGAGTATTGAAGAATAAAAAGTGACAGATAGTGAGAGAGTAGACTTTTCATATCAGTTTTGTAAGAAAATAATTTTTTAAAGTCACTTGACTATAACTTGTTTTCCTTGACTATAACCTCCACATCAAATATGGCCCTTCCAGGAATGACACAGTGGCTCATGCCAGTAATCCTAGCACTTTGGGAAACTGAGCGGGTGGGTTGCCTAAGCTAAGGAGTTTAAGACCAGCCTGGGCAACATGGCGAAACCCGTCTGTATAAAATACAAAAAATTAGCCAGGTGTGGTGGCGCACACCTGTGGTCCCAGCTACTCAGGAGGCTGAGGTAGGAGAATCACTTGAACCTAGAAGGCAGAGGTTGCAGTGAGCCGAGATCATGCCACTGCACTCCAGGCTGGGTGATAGAGTGAGACTCCACCTCATTAAAAAAAAAAGAAAAAAATATATGGAACTTCTCTATATAACCTTTCTGGGGTTTTTCTTTTTTTTTTTTTTTTGAGATGGAGTCTCACTCTATCGTGCAGGTGGGAGTGCCGTGGCACAATCTTGGCTCACTGCAACCTCCACCTCCTGGGTTCACATAATTCTCTTGCCTCAGTCACCTTAGTAGCTGGGACTCCAGGCATGTGCTACTATGCCCAGTTAATTTTTGAATTTTTAGTAGACACAGGGTTTCACCATGTTGGCCAGGATGTCTTGATCCCCTGACCTCGTGATCCACCCACCTCGGCCTCCCAAAGTGCTGGGATTACAGGCATAAGCCACTGCACCAGGCAACTTCTCTGGGATTTTTCTATTTCTTTTTTCTGTACTACAATGGAGGATTAGAAGATGGCCCAGAGAAGCTATGACAGGGAAGAAGAAGAGAAGTTACTTTGCCATTACTTATGCCCTTTGGCCTTTACTACTTAAAAATCCCTAAATGTGTTCTACATTTCTTCCTTGTGCCATATTTATTAAAATAAAACAGTCCTCCTTTTATTTTTCTAAACGGTTCTAAGAACTTTCTCTCGGGTCGGGCGCGGTGGCTCACGCCTGTAATCCCAGCACTTTGGGAGGCCGAGGCGGGTGGATCACGAGGTCAATAGATCGAGACCATCCTGGTCAACATGGTGAAACCCCATCTCTACTAAAACTACAAAAAATTAGCTGGGCATGGTGGCGTGTGCCTGTAATCCCAGCCACTCAGGAGGCTGAGGCAGGAGAATTGCCTGAACCCAGGAAGCGGAGGTTGCGATGAGCCAAGATCGCGCCATTGCACTCCAGCCTGGGTAACAAGAGCAAAACTCTGTCTCAAAAAAAAAAAAAAAAAAAAAAAGAACTTTCTCTCATTCATGCACCCATGTATTTCTTGACTTCTCTTTCAGTAAGGATCATTGGCTAGCAGGAACTTACTCAATGGCTTGGTTTGTTGACATTTGCTCCTAAGGGTAATTCTGAGCCCAGGTGTTGCACCCTCTTCTTTCTGCTGTAAACTGCTTCCAGGTAACATGACAGTCAGTGCCCACCCTGAGCTTGTGATAGGCTGTCCTGGTATCACCCTATTATAGAGAAGTCTGTGCCAAACTAAACTCACATTGCACATGATTTGATGAGTCTTGCAGCTCCAGGCACCAGTATCTGGCTTGGGTATCAGCAGACTAATTCCAGCGCCTCTTCCTCTGATTTGTTGTTGCATTTGGGCCAGCTACTCAGCTTCTGAATGCCTAAATGTTCACGTCTGTAACATTAAGATAATGCCAACTTTCATTTCAGCTTCTGGGAATAGAATTACGCTGTATAGGAACATTGACGTTCCCATGGTAACAGTCATGTAACGTATCTAGCATGCCACTGGAGGCAATAAATTATTTATAAGTACGTGTAACAATTCCTAACTGACACGGTAATAAAAAAAATTCTTGCAGGAAATCCTGAGGATATACTTTCACATTAATTTGCATTCATTATTTGAAGGAGAGTCCATCATTCTGCTCCAAACCACCTAATTCTAAATTTGCAGAATAAAATCAATTAAAAGACTGTGGAGCTGCTGAGTTCAAAAGCAATACAGAATGTTTCCATAACCTGTGTAAGGGGAAGGGAGAGAATGGCTTCCTGGGACTATTTATTAAAACAAGGGAGGAGTCAATGGATATGGCTCATCAAGGAAGAGATGGCTCCAACTTTCAACCATCTGAAGAAAACAGGAAATATTAGGTAGTGCTACCAAAAACAAATTTGTTGTAATATTATTGTTACTATTATTTGGAGATACTTTAAATATATAAAAAACCAAAATAATAATAATTATCATCATTCAGAAATAACCAATATTAACATTTTGGTTTATAGCCTTCTTATCTTTTTTCTATACTTATATTTTTCCAAATATTATTTGTAACCTGCTTTTTGATTTGTGAACAGTTTTCCAGGTCATTAAAATTTTTCCAAGCACAATTGGCTGAATACAGCATGCTGGGGGTGTCACAATTTATTTAAGCAATTTGCAATTATTAAATATTAGATTGTGTCCTGAATTGCCTTTTAATTAAAATCAATTCATGTATCAGTGTGAGATCTCATATTAATTTAGCTGATGTATTTTAGACCTACCCATGATGCATCCATAATACTTCAATTACTAACAACACTCTCTTCTTTCCCAGGGCGTTTGTTATCAGTCAGCTATGCCCAAAGTTTCCTTCAAAAACAAATTCCCAAAAGGAAAGGGCTCTTAATTGAATTTTGTTTTTCCATTTTCTTTGGTCCTTGGCATTTGGATCTTGTGCCTAAAACATTGTTTTATTTATTTATTTCTTTTGTTGTTGTTGTTGTTTTCTTTATTTGAGACAGTCTCGTTCTGTCGCCCAGGCTGGAGTGCAATGGCGTGATCTCAGCTCACTGCAACCTCTGCCTCCCAGGTTCAAGCAATTCTCCTGTCTCAGCCTTCCAAGTAGCTGGGATTACGGGCGTGTGCCACCACACTCATCTAATTTTTTGTATTTTTAGTAGAGATGTGGTTTCACTGTGTTGGCCAGGCTGGCCTTGAACTCCTGGGCTCAAGTGATCCACCCACACCGGCCTCCCAAAATGCTGGGATGACAGGTGAGAGCCACCACGCCTGGCCTTATTAAGACCATATTTTTTGTTTCTGAATTCTTACTTTAACTACAACATTGATCTCTTTAACTCCAAATTCATTCTCTCTGGATAATGTTATTTTTGACTTTCTCTTTTAACAAGGGTTTTATTTCCTAAGGAAACCAGTGGATCTCAAATGTTTTTAGTATCAAGATCCCTTTAAAAATTTATTGAGGATCCCAAAGAGCTTTTATGTAAGTTATTTCTATTGCTGTTTACCACGTTAGAAATTAAAAGTGAGAAATTTCAAAAATGTTATTTAATATTTAAATAACTCAGCCAGGCATGGAGACTCATGCTTGTAATCCCAGCACTTTGGGAGGACAAGGCGGGAGGATTGCTTGAGGTCAGGGGGTCGAGTTTGCAGTGAACCATGATCACACCACTGTACTTGAGCCTGATCAACACAATGAGGCCCCATCTCAAAAAAAAGTAACAGTAAGAAACTTCTTACATTTAACATAAATAACATTTTATGAAAGATAATTATATTTTGCAAAAGGAAAATACATTTAGTGAGAACGCTGGCATTGTCTTGCACTTTCGAAATCTCCTTAATGCCCGCCTTAAGCGTTCTCCTATCTGCTCTGCGTCAACACCGTTTCCACATGTTGTTTTGCTTGAAGCATATGAAGAGAGTCCTGCCTCATATAGATATGTGGTTGAAGAAAGAAGGACTGACCTACAGACCCCATGAAAGGCCTCAAGAACTCATAGGGATAACTTGCCCACACTTTGAGAACTGCTGCCCTAAATTGTCTCTAATTGCTATATGATCTTTCTATGCTTCAGTTTCTCTTTTTTGTAAACAATGAGCAAACAATAGTATATCAAAGTCTTCTTTAATTTTAACATGAAAAATGCTACAGTAATAGGCAGAAATCCACACCTGTACATAAAATAGGAAAACACTTCCTTTGGGTCATGTTGGGGACATGATGCCACCCCCAGCATGGTTACTAAATACATTGGTGGCCAGGCACCGTGGCTCATGCCTGCAATCTCAGCACTCTGGGAGGCAAAGGAGGGAGGATTACTGGAGCTCAGAAGTTCAAGACCAGCCTGGGCAACGTGGTGAGACATTGTCTCTTTAAAAATTAAAAAATAAAATTAGCCAGGTATACTGTAGTCCCAGCTACTCAAGAGGTTGAGGCAGGAGAATCACTCGAGCCCAGGAGGCTGAGTCTACAGTGAGCTGAGATAGCACCACTGCACTCCAGCATGGGCAAGAGACCAAGACCATGCCAAAGAAAAAAATACAACAAAAACCCAAAAAGCAAACCGTATTGATTTACCAACATGATTTCTAAAACAAGTTACTCTTTGCAATAGACATTAAAGTTTCATGCATAACCACTGCAACACAAAATTAGGAATTTTCCAAATAAAATCAAAACAGTTCTTCAAGTAGTTTTAGTGAAAAAATAATTTTTTTCAGGAGCATAAGGTATGAATTCTGGCTCAGTTTCAAAATGGAAGTCTATTTCTCTGAAACCTGCTGCCTAGTTATCTTGGTATTCTTTTGCTGTGTAAAATGGACTCATGCTGTTTCTTGGAAAATGTTGAATGTGTCTCATTTTAACTAAATGAGGGCAGGTGGAACTAATCACTAAGGAATATTTTAAAGTCAGAATGCAAAGTTTCTCATGGTAGACCTCATAATGGATTCTGTGTACTGCAGCTGATCCACTATGAGATATGATGACTGTCCTATAACGTTCTCTACAGTGGTTTTGATTGTGTGCACTTGGGCAGTTGAGGTGTAAAGCTGGAATGTTTGCATTCCCCGTGGGACCTATTTCACAACAGTGCACATTCTGCTTAATCAGATACAGTGACTCAGTCTGTAGAGGAGGGATTTGGGGGCAGGATGGAAGAGAATCCTGTCTTTAATCCCCACCCGGAAGTCAGTAGCCTATTCATCCTTATAAAAGCCTCATGCTGGGCTGGTCATGGTGCTCACACCTGTAATCCTAGCACTTTGGGAGGCCAAGGCAGGTGGATCACTTGAGGACAAGAGTTCGAGACCAGCCTGGCCAACATGGTAAAACCTCACCTCTACTAAAAATACAAAAATAAGCTGGGCGTGGTGGCACGAGCCTGTAATCCCAGCTACTCGGGAGGCTGAGGCAGGGGAATTTCTTGAACCTGGGGGGCGGAGGTTGCAGTGAGCTGAGATCGTGCCACTGCATTCCAGCCTGGGCAATAGGGTGAGACTCTGTTTTAAATAAATAAATGTATAAATGCCTCATGCTGGTGACTCTTGTCCTTTTAGGGCCAAGAGTATTTTTCTTCCATCTGCTCCAAATCTGGATTGTGTTTCAACATGGCATCCTGGGGTGTTAAAGAATAGTTGCAGTCTGAACTTCAGAGAGACTGAGTTGTGTCTGCATTTGGAAAATGGAGATAATGGTCCCTAGGGATGGATGAGGCCAAAATGAGAATGGATATGAAAGTGCTTTGAAAACACTTTAAGCTTCATGTAAGTGAAATAATTGTTTTTATTTTTATGCTTAAACCCTCCTTATTGTGAGGTATTGTGATGTCGAAAAGTGTGATGTTCCGGCTGTGGTGTTTTTTTTTTTTTTTTTTTTTTCATTTGCTTCTACGAGGCTAGGGGAAAGAACATGCTGGATCCTTCACAGATCTTCTTATGCTAATCCTCTCTGTGGAGTTCTCAGAGTTGACACTGGCTATAAAGCCAGTTGTTGATCCCTACCCCTCCTTTTGTCATCAGTGAAAGGTACAATCTGGTACTGAACATTTTTATCTCTCTGAATAATCTGATGGCTTGTTCTGCCAGGAAAAATTGATTGCAGCATTCGTTATCAACGACTTTATTTTTCAAGTTTTTATGCTTCTTTGACATCTAAAAGTAGCTATTAAAATCACCAAAGATACACTTGAGAATATATCAAATGTTTTAGAATGCACATCCAACATTTTTAAAAAACCTCTGTTAATTATTTTAACAGTTTAAAGTAATCAGGACTTGGGCATTGAAATAATCTCTGAACTTAGAAATTGGTTCTTGAGTGAAACCTCAACTTCTTTATGTTTAATTAGATTTCAGTTTGCTCTACTTAAGAAAGGTCGCCTAAATTTGGAAAAGACAACTGATTCTAATTGTGACAATCTAATGCTTGCTGAATTTTCTTAGGAAGGTTAAAGTCCTTTTTTTCATTCACTTGGTAGCATTTACCGATACTTTCACCACGGCACACCAAAAAAAATCTTGGGTCCTCAAAGACAAGGTGACTATATTTTAATGGATTAGGCTTTGATTCCTTGTCTCAGAGGCTTTATCAGCTTGCTGTGTGCAAGTATTTCAGACTATGTTCTCCTAGTTTTCTTTGTGGCAATAATGGAACTGTGTTTCCCATGAGTCTATTAGAGGTGCTGTAGATTGAATAAGAAAATTTCTATAAAGCTCCTAGAGTGACCGGGCAGTATGGCTCACACCTATAATCCTAGCACTTTGGGAGGCCGAGGCAGGCAGATCACCTGAGGTCAGGAGTTCGAGACCAGCCTGGCCAACACAGCCAAACCCTGTCTCTACTAAAAATACAAAAATTAGCCTGGCGTAGTAGCAGTTGCCTGTTATCCCAGCTACTTGGGAGACTGAGACAGGAGAATCACTTGAACATGGGAGGTGAAGGTTGCAGTGAGCCAAGATTGCGCCATTGCACTCCAGCCTGGGCAATAAGGCAAAACTCCATCTAAAATTTAAAAAAAGAAAAAAAAAAAAAACAAACTCCTGTAGAGATAGCCAGGTCATACATGAAAGTGTCTGTTTCTAGAGAGCCAAGGTAGAATAAGATGTGTGACTCAAGGAGAGAGCTCAACAGGAGTCAAGGCAGAGGAACTGGAAAGGAGCCCTGAGGAATGTGGGCTGGAGTTGCATGGGCTTCCTGCGCCACCATGCTTCCTGTGGCAGTATGAGGCTGTCAGGCTGCATAGTATTCATACCATTCCTCAGTTCCCACAGAAAATGGAAGTCAGTTCTAGATTATGACTGAGAACTAGATAAAAGATTCCAGATGTTCTGTGAACCATGTCAAATTAGTGTACATACAGATATTGAGCAAAATGAGAAAACTATTTTAGCTAAAGATTATAACCCAGAACATCTCACATGGATCATGATTTAAATACAAACTGAATTCCCCCCATCTTTTTTTCTTGACAGTGTATAAGTAGCCAGGGATTTTTTTTTTTAAAAGCAGATATCACCATCATTTTTGTGGCCTTTCTCACATAGCTGCATGGACAACTCAAATATGATGGAACTATTACAATACTGTTTTTCTTTACTGCTGAAAGTATCACTCAATAAGGTTTGCATCACAGTAAAATAACAGCCTGAGCTTTCATGTTCCCATAGTTGTCTCTGAAAGTAAAAGCTGTGATCACATCTAAGTTTAGAAGTAGGGGAAGAGGGACCGAGATAGGGAAGGCCATTGAAGCTGCCACCGTTGTAACTGCCACTGCAGTCGTGCTGATAAAGACAAGGGAAGCAGGCCAGCCTGAGATTCTGGGCCTTAAGGCCCTGGCTCTCCCAGCAGGAGAGGAAAATAGCAGCTCTGAAGGATTTATCAGAAAACGGTTTTAAGAACAATGTTATGGAAGATGAACTGGTTTTATATCTCCAGTGTTTGCAGAAAAACAGCTTGCACTCTTATCTCAGGTAGAATGATCACACTAAAAATTTAAGACATCTCATGGGGATATCTGCCCAAAGTCCGCAAGATGAGAGTCGTCAGAATTTTTAGGAAAAGACAGCTGACTGAATAATGAACTTTCAGGAAGGTGTTTACTAACCTTCAGTTATGGGGGACTTGCAGAAAATGACATTTCATCTCCACGTCTAGCTAACACAAGAATTCCTTTGAAGGACTCATTATAGAATGCTTTTCTGTTAACGGTGAGGACATTTTCAGGGCTGAGGGTCCTAGCTACAACACATGGCTCAAGCAAAACTAGTTAGGGATTTTTCCCCCCTATGTTTTCTCCTTACTCACTAGTCCTTACTCTCTTTTAAACTGTTGTCAAGAAATAATTCAATCAACTCATTTCTCCAAAGAAGCAGAAAGAACAACTAATGAAAAAAGTTCCATGTGTTTTCTTTCTCAGGGGTATTGTCATTAGGGCACTAAGGAATGAAACACTGCATGTAGAATTGCAAGCATTAGCTTGCCCAGTGGGGAGGTATTTGGGCAGCAAGCCAGACATCACCCATTCTACATAATTGTCCCTCTCCCTCTTAACAAGATAGACCTGAGGGGTTCCTGCTAACATGGTAGACATCTCTCTTACAGCCCCTTCAGAAATCACAGTTGGGGCCAGGCACAATGGCTCACACCTGTAATCCCAGCACTTTGGGAGGCTGAGGCAGGTGGATTATAAAGTCAGGAGTTCAAGACCAGCCTGGCCAAGATGGTGAAACTCCACCTCTACTAAAAATACAAAATTAGCCAGGTGTGGTGGTGGGTACCTATAATCCCAGCTACTTGGGAGGCTGAGGCAGATAATTATCTGAACCTAGGAGGCAGAGGTTGCAGTAAGCCCAGACCATGCCACTGCACTCCAGCCTGGGCAACAGAGTGAGACTCCTGTCTCAAAAAAAAAAAAAAAAAAGAAAAGAAAAGAAAGAAATCACAGTTGGATGGCTACATTGTGTGTCAAGATAAATGGCTGAGTGGAGGGCATTTCCTAATGCCTTGTCTGTCTCTTAAGAGTTGGGGCCAATGTGACGTTACAGCAATTATACAACAGTTTCCAAGCTGAAGCCTATCTTTGGAGAGGGGTGGAGGCATCATGCCTAGGAGAGAGGTCCTTGCTGAAGAGGGTCTCTGCCTTTACTCAGGATAATTGCTATGAAGATAGCAAATGGGCCAGGCATAGCGGCTTACACCTAAAATCCCAGCACTTTGAGAGTCTGAGGTGGGCAGATTACTTAAGGTCAGGAGTTTGAGACCAGCCTGACCAACATGGTGAAATCCTGTCTCTACTAAAAATGGAAAAGTTTGTCGGGTGTGGTGGTGCATGCCTCAAGTCCCAGCTACTTGGGAGGCTGAAGCACAAGAATCACTTGAACCCGGGAGGCAGAGGTTGCAGTGACCCGAGATAGTGCCACTCTACTCCAACCTAAGGGACAGAATGAGACTGTCTTAAAGAAAAAAGGAAAGTAAATTTAAAAAGTTATTACATAGATTATAGTAAGGAATAGCAATGCAACATTAAATATGAAACTGCCCTCCTTCTGTTTATTCAGAAAATCTAAGACTTTCTCACAGTAATGTCCCCCCCTTGATATCATGGACTAATTTTTCTTACTTTGCATCCTTGCGAAGCTTGTGGACTAACATCAGAGGGAGCCCCCAAAAGAAGTGTGCAGATTGCATGGAGTCATTATATCAGAATCTCTGCACACTCATTTCTCTATTTCCCTGACACATCTACCAATCAGAGACACCTGTTCTTCCTAATGTTATAATCCTACCCTGTAATTGACACTTTGGATGCTTCAGGTTGAAAAATTAGAAGTCACATTGTTTTTGAGGGAATATGGTTTACAGTAAGTACCATTAGAAACATTTGAATAAAATGTTTTTGGAACAGAAAGAAGGAAATAACTCTAAGGGTAAGGAAATTATATTGACAGTAACGATAATAATAGTAGCTATCATTTATTCAGGTGTTCAGTTAGACCTCAAATGTACACCAGACCTTCATTTTGAGACAGAAATGTTCTGTTTCAAATGGGGGAGGAGGGCAGGAGACGATTCCCTGTCAGTGTTGCTGTTGATTGAATAATGAACTTTCCGGAGGCATTTATTAACCTTCTTTGTCTCGCCTGCTTCACCTGTATAAAGAGGGTGATGATACTAGTGCATTGCAAGTTTCATAGGACAACTTCAAATAAAAACAAATGCACAGAAGCACGAATCTGTTTCCTGACAAATAGTAGTGAGCAGCAGCAAAGGTATTGCTCTGTGTGCTGACATTGCCAGTATGTCTTGGCATTGGTTACGGGTGTTGAAATACATTTCATAAGCTTTTTTTGGAGGTGAATTTCGGCTTTTTGAAATACTGAAACATTTTTAGTAATTTAGAATTGAAAAGGTTCAAATAAACTATATTAGGTTCTGATATATTCAGCCAAGTTCAGCACAGAAAACCAGGTAGAAGGAGAGATATAAGGTTGAAGTTGGCCAGATCTCTGCCCTCAAGACCCTTCCAACCCAGTAGGAGGAACAGATGTTTAACCAAAATACTAGTGTCATGAGAGACCTAAAAATAAAAATACTAGATTGACAAGGAAAGAATATAAATTATAAGTGTGAGGACTGAAGAAGGAAATTGTATTGACAATAACAACAGTGATAGTAACAGCTTCAGCTTTTTAAGAGTATACTATATTCAGGATACACTAAAAAGGTTATCACATGTACTCTTTGCTGTGGACTGAATATTTATTGCCCTCCCCCTCCAAATGTACATGGTGAATCCCTAATTTCCAAAGTGATGGTATTTGAAGGTGGGGTCTTTGGGAGGTAATTAGGTCATGAGGGTGGAGCCCTCATGAATGGGATTAGTGCCCTATGAGTAAGACACACAAAATAGATACCATGTGAGGATACAGCAGAAGGTGGTTATAGGCAAACCAGGAAGAGAGCCCTCACCAGACACTGAATCTGCTGGCACCTTGACTGTGAACTTTCAAGCTTCCAGAAATCTTTTTTTTAAATTTTTATTTTGAGACAGGGTCTTGCTCTGTTGTGCAGGCTAAAGTGCAATGGCTCAACCTTGGCTCACTGCAACCTCCACCTCCTGGGTTCAACTGATTCTCCTGCCTCAGCCTCCCGAGTAGCTGGGATTACAGGTGTCTGCCACCATGCCCAGCTAATTTTTGTACTTTTAGTAGTGGTGGGGGTTTGCCATGTTGGCCAGGCTGATCCCAAACTCCTGACCCCAGGTGATCTACCTGCCTTGGCCTCCCAAAGCGCTGTAATTACAGGCTTGAGCCACCAGGCCAGGCCAAGCCTGCAGAATTCTGAGAAATAAATGTTTGTTGTTTAAGCCGCCCAGTCTACGGCATTTGTTATAGCAGCCGGAGCTAAGCCTCTTTCCTCCAAAATTCTATGAAATAATTATTCTTTTTTTTTAACAGATGCAGAAACAGAGGCTTAGGCAGAGAAAATGACTTGCATAAGATGATATGCCCGGAAAAGATGTCAACCCAAAGTATTGAATTTGGGTCTGTGTAATATCAAAACCCATGTTCTTTCTACCCTGCCCTATTGCATCTCAGCAACAATGTCTTTCTAAAAACATATTATAGTGATGCCCAAACAATTGTGATACCTTTTTTTTTCTGAGACGGAGTTTTGCTCTTGTTGCCCAGGCTGGAGTGCAATGGCACAATCTCGGCTCACCGCAACCTCTGCCTCCTAGGTTCAAGCGATTCTTCTGTCTCAGCCTCCCAAGTAGCTGGGATTACAGGCATGTACCTGTAGAGACTGGGTTTCTCCATGTTGGTCAGGCTGATCTCAAACTCCTGACCTCAGGTGATCTGCCCGCTTCGGTCTCCCAAAGTGCTAGGATTACAGGAATGAGCCACCTCGCCTGGCCCAATTGTGATACTTTTAATGAGACAATTTCCCTGACACCAGACATGACTCTGATACCTCTGTGGCCACTGAAAGTCTGTTGAGGTGGGGATCTTGACCTAGAACCAGCAGCTAGCAGGGCTTGCTTCCTCTCTCTCTCTCTCTTTCTCTTCTAGAAAGGGTTGGAGAGTGGAGGATAACTCCGTCTCTCCATTCTTATAAGCACACCAGCTACTAACATTTCATTTCATGCCTTCTTTACTAGAACTATTTTCTTTGACTGTCTCTTAGGAGATGCTTCCCTAAGAATAAATAGGCACATTGGAATCTTTACTATATTTAAAATGACTATATATATAGTCATTTTAAATATATATATATATATATATATACACACACACATTTTTGAGACAGAGTCTAGCTCTGTTGCCCAGGCTGGAGTGCAGTAGTGTGATCTCGGCTCACTGCAACCTCCACCTTCCAGGTTTAAGCAATTCTCGTGCCTTAGCCTCTCAAGTAGCTGAGACTACAGGCATGTGTCACCATGTTTGGCTAATTTTTTTGTATTTTTAGTAGAGACAGGGTTTCACCATGTTGCCCAGGCTAGTCTTGAACTCCTGACCTCAAGCAATCCTCCTGCTCAGCCTCCCAAAGTGCTAGGATTACAGGCATGAGCCACTGCACCCGGCCTAAAATGACTATATTTTCTAAGACACACATTCTAAATAAAGAATATTTTTTCCTGATTACTGAGTTTATTATATAAAAATTCTTACAAATATATGAAAATTGTATAACCATTTAGCTATGGTTTTTAAATCAAATTCTTACACTTAAAAGAGTAAAAATTACACAAAAGGGGAAGTACTTTGGGACTATCCTGTATTTTAGGATACAAGGTAAATTTAAAACCTTAAAATGGGATGGTTTTCATCCTTGTGTGAACAAATTGAAAGAACAGTATAAGGCCGGGCGTGGTGGCTCCTGCCTGTAATCCCAGCACTTTGGGAGGCCGAGGCTGGTGGATCACAAGGTCAAGAGATTGAGACCATCCTGGCCAAAATAGTGAAACCCCATCTCTAAAAAAAAATACTAAATTAAAAAAAAGAAAGAAAGAACAATATATTCTTATCATATTATTCTTATTTTAGGATCTGATAGCAAGAAGAAAACTTCTGATCAATGTGATGGCATTTTAGAAACATTAGCACAAATTAAATAAGAAGTGATATATAAAGTATGATTTTTCTGTGATCAGCACAATGACTAACAACTGTGTTATCTGGCCAGGCCACTGCTGGTTTTTAAAACCCCAAAAGACAGAAGAAGAAGAAGCAACCTTTGTTTTCTCCATTGGGGTCAGTAGCCTAAATTCTTATTCAAAGCCATAGTCACCAGGATAGTTCCAAGAAGGCTGCCATAGCTACAAAGAATGAGAAATGATTCTACTTCGCCACCATGATTTTTTGGTTTATTTTTGCTTGTTTGTTTTTTCTTTAAGAGACAAGCTCTTACTCTGTTGCCAGGCTGGAGCACCATGGTGCAATGGTAACTCGCTGCAGCCTCGAACTCCTGGGGTCAAGCAATCCTCCTGCCTCAGCCTCTCGATTAGCTAGGACTGCAAGTGACCACCACTATGCCCAGCTAATCTTGTAAAACGTTTTTTTCAGAAATGGGGTCTTACTACGTTGCCCAGGCTGGTCTCAAACTTCTTGTGTCAAGGGAACCTCCTGGCTCAGCCTCTATTAGGTTTTAAAATTTTACTTTAGCCTTTGCGATGGAATTTAAATTGTGCCAGCCATCTTTTATTAGTCAGACCCAGGGGATTTTTATTGTTATTTTGAACCAGATCTATTTTTGCTTAATTCTATGGGAACCACACATGGTTTGTACATTTGCCAGAAATTTATTTTCCAATGAGTATTACTCAATTCTAAATAAGTACAGTCTGCATTTTCATACTGGGATAGAGAACGGGTGAGTTCAATCAGGAACATCCGTTTTTAAATTATATGATACATCCTCAACTTTCTTCTTTTTTTTTTTGTTTTCTTTTTTTTTTTTTTTTTTTTGAGACGGAGTCTTGCTCTCTCGCCCGGGCTGCAGTGCAGGGGCGCGGTCTCGGCTCACTGCATCCTCCGCCGCCCGGGTTCAAGAGATTCGCCTGCTTCAGCCTCCTGACTAGCTGGGACTACAGGCGCACACCACCACGCCCGGCTAATTTTTTTGTATTTCAGTAGAGACGGGTTTCACCATGTTGGCCAGGATGGTCTCGATCTCCTGAACTCGTGATCCGCCTGCCCCGGCCTCCCAAAGTGCTGGGATTATAGGCGTAAGCCACCGCGCCCGGCCCTGCCTGAACTTTTTTGTAAGTCTAACCGGCTGCTAACTAAGCGTAAGTTAGGGTTTTGCTTATTGGTTTTCAAAGTAATACATTTTAAACAAAGACAACCTTTAATTAATTAATTAATTTTTAAATTTCTTTCTTTTTTTTTTTTTTTGAGATGGAGTCTTGCACTGTGGCCCGGGCTGGAGTGCAATGGTGTGATCTCGGCTCACTGCAACCTCCGCCTTCCAGGTTCAAGCCATTCTCCTGCCTCAGCTTCCCAAGCAGCTGGGATTACCGGTGCTTGCCACTACGCCTGGCTAATTTTCTGTATTTTTAGCAGAGAAGGGGTTTCTTTATGTCGCCTAGGCTGGTGTCGAGCTCCTGACCTTGTGATCCACCCACCTCAGCCTCCCAAATTGCTGGGATCACAGGCATGAGCCATTATTTTATTTTTTTTTGACAGAGCCTTGCTCTGTCGCCCAGGCTGGAATGCAGTGGTATGATCTTGTCTCATAGCAACCTTCACTTCCCAGGTCCAAGCGATTCTCCTGCCTCCAGAGTAGCTAGGACTAGGGGAGTGTGCCACCATGCCCAGCTAATTTTTTTTTTGTAATTCTAGTAGAGATGGGGTTTCACCATGTTGGTCAGGCTGGTCTCGAGCTCCTGACCTCAAATGATCCACCTGCCTGGGCTTCCCAAAGTGCTGGGGTTACAGTCATGAGCCATCGTGCTCGGACAAAAACAACTTTTAAAAAAGTCATTAAGAACTGGTTTGTTACAGTAGTGTGTCTTATTCATTGAATATACCATAGCTTTGAATTGTATAACCACTTTTGATGCCTGTTCATGCACAGAGGTAACCAACAGATAGCATTATGTTAATCACAATAACCAGAAAATTAATATCCCTTGTCCTTCTTCTATTCAACACAAGAAAGGAAATATTTTCTTACCTAACTTTTGATTTATATAGAAAGCTTGAGCTTGTTCCCAGTGGTGGTAAGAGCTCTTGTTCTAATGCACAAGATGTCAGAATATGGAAAATTAAGACTGTGTCTGTTTAACCTCTAGAAAAGCAGAATATTTTCACTTGCAGCAAAGCTTAGTTCCCAGGACTGGAAGAAAAAAAGAGGCAATCTTATTACAAGACAGAACCTTCATGTGTCTCAGACCCTGAGGAATTCGTAGACATTATATTTTATTCAGTGAAACAACAGAATCTTTGGGCAAACTGTTGAAGCAAAATCTACAAAAAATGATGAATCCTTCACTAAAGCTTAAAACAAACATGGAAATAAAATTACAAAGCTCCTACAAATACTGTAGGAAAGAACACCAGGGAGAAAACTGAGGGGATTTTTAGTAAATGTCATTTATTCTCTTGTTAGAAAAGAAAATAAAACGGATTTCTTTGGCTGGTTTGGATTGGTCTTTTATTGTAGCGATACAGACCACAGAAGACTGTATGACCTAAACTAGCCACAAGAATAGTTATTTATTTGCCCAAACAGCTAAGAAATGAAATAAAATTTTATGTTCTGTTTAGCCTTTCAAATGGACAGAGATGTTTTTTAAGTACTTTTTAATATGGAGAAAATGATGAAGAGTAAAATGTAAATAGTCCACAATTCCATTGGCTAGATAACTCTGCTGACATTGTTAAAATTAAAACTAATACAAACACATATTTTTAAAAATTCAAATGCTAATAAGTTCTGAGAGATGTAGATGAAAAAGGATGTGTTCCTCCCCTCCTCTTTCCTCACCCTCCTTAACGACCAACCTATTTCTCCAAAGGAGGAATTGTTAACAATTGCTGTTTATGCCAGGCGTGGTGGTTCAAGCCTGTAATCCCAGCACTTTGGGAGGCCGAGGCAGGCAGATCACGAGGTCAACAGATGGAGACTATCTTGGCCAACATGGTGAAACCCTGTCTCTAAAAATACAAAAATTAGCCGGGCATGGTGGCATGCACCTGTAGTAGTCCCAGCTAATTGGGAGGCTGAGGCAGAAGAACCACTTGAACCCAGGAGGCGGAGGCTGTAGTGGGCAAAGATCGCACCACTGCACTCCAGACTGGGTGCCAAAGCAAGACTCTGTCTCAAAAAAAAAAAATAAAAATTGCTGTTTATCCTTGAATAAAAGGGAATATGTCTCAGGATACCAGCCTATACCCTAAGATACATGCTGGTGTATGTGTGTGTGTGTGTAAGACTTTTTTTTCAGAGGGTATGCTATTCTGTTGTATACTGATTTTTTCATATATTATATATTTAATAATATATTTGCAGATCTTCTCATATCAGCATACACAAAGCTATTACATCATTTTTAAAGACTTGATTTTTATAGCAGATTATTTTTAACAGCTGTAAAATAGTTCATTACACAGTGTGCCATAAATATATAATCAGTTCTCTATTGATTAACATTTAAGTTGTTTCTAATTTTTCTGAGTATATCTGTGAAGACTTAACAGTTGAATAGCTGTGATGAAATGTCAACACTTTAAAATTTTATAGGTATTATCCAATTGGTTGAGTGAGTATTCTCTCCCACCAGCAGTATTTGAGAGTTACTGTTTCTCTAGACTAGGTATTATCAAATTTTAAATTTTTTCTCAAGAGAAATTCTCTGGAGTTTAGAGTACTCTCATTTAAATTTTTTCTTTAACGGATGGACATTTTAACTAAAGGAAACCAGAGTATATTTGTTTTTAAAATATATGTTGTCTTAGCACAGTGATATGTGGACCTGCTGGAGGGGAATACTTTGATTTCAGATTGGATTGGCAAAGGTGGCCAACACCAGAGTAAAACTTCGAAGGCCAATAAGTTTTAGGAAGCTTTCTAAAGAGTAAATTAAACTCTTTAGAACACAATAACTTTCATGTTCAAAAGTTAATGAGCAGCTGAGAGGAGGAGAAATGGGGAGATGTTTAATGGGTGTAAAGTTTCAGTTTTGCAAGATGAAAACAGCCCTGGAGATTGGTTGCAAAACAATGTGAATGTACAAAACACCACTGAATTTCACACTTAAAAATAGTAAAGATGGTAAATTTTATGTGTATTTTTCCACAATTTACAAAAAACTAATGTACAAGATTAGGCATCCCTAGAGAAAAAAGACAACTATTTCATTTCAAGAGCGTAAGGGAAGAACTTCTGTCGGAAGCTAGTTGAACGCCCTCAGGGGCCAGTTAATAATACCATTATACAATAGAAAGGACTCAGAATGCAAAGATCCCCAGTAATGGATTTAAATTTAATCTAAGGCACAAATGACTAATATCTGCAGCAGCAATCTCCCCTCTTGTGCTGTGGAATAGTTGCTCTACCAGGACATTTCCCCATCAGGGAAAGTATCTGTTCTCTTGAGCTTAATCAAATGTTTCTCAAATAAACTTGTAGTCATAGCTTTCAATCCCAATGACCAAGTTTAGCACCTGGAATGAAGATGCTGAAGATGAAGACCTAGTTATGACCAAGGGGCTCAGGTCATTCATTCATATATCAGGTCTGACATATGTTATTGTTTAAAAGCATTCTGTAATTATTTTTGTCATCCCTCACAGCCACCTTGTGAGAAAAGCCAGAATGAAAGGGAGTGTGGTCTCCAGAATCTACAGAAAATAATAACACTTTTGTTCACAATTATTCTGAGACTCAGGTCCTGATTGCCAGAGCAGACAAATTACTGCTACAAAAATAAAATACATTTATCTTGGAAAGGTGACTCACTATGAATGCTAGGGAATTATCTAATTAAAGTGTTTCACAAATAGAACAAGACCATTTCTCAAATATTCGACGGAAGTTGGATAGCTGCTTGCTAACAGGACAGATCAGAGCATCTCAACGATGGCTGAAGATGAGAATCACCTGGGGATCTTTTGAAAGTCCAGTTGAGCATGGTGGCTCACATCTGTAATCTCAGAACTTTGGGAGGCTGAGGTGTGCAGATAGCCTGAGGTCAGGAGTTCGAGACCAGCCTGGCTAACATGGGGAAACTCTTGTCTCGACTAAAAAATAATAAAATAAAAAAGTCTGATTCCCTGGGGTCATCGCAGACCAATTAATCAGAGACACGGAGGTGGGTCTTCAGGTGATTTCAAAGTGCAGCTGAGGCACAAAGGTTCTCAACTTCTGCACGCATAATCCTTTGGGGGCTTGCCTCCACCTGCCCACCACCCTAAAGAAATTTGGTTGAGTAGGTGTGGGATTTTCTCACAGGTCTACATTCACACATGCATCTCATGATGTGTATGATGCTGATGCAGAGGATTTCTGGTCCACATGTGACTACCACTAATGGACTGAAGTTCTTGATTTTTCATCTTTATCATTTACCTCTTCTGCTTCTCCCTAAATTTGCTCCCCTGGGCTTAGTTCTTATGGCTCTTCACCCCAAGCTAATCATTTTTATTGCTTTGCCCTGGACTATGCCCAAGATCTTCACATATTAATTACAATGAGTGGCTCCAAAATGGCCACATAATCCAATGAAGTCCTGAACAAGGCGAAAGAAAATGGAAAGATGAAAAGATGTCATGGTTTCCCCATGTCATGCTTTTGCTAACAACTAACTCCTGGATTCACTTTTAAAAAACAAGAATGCAATATTCAACACTCACCAACATCAGAATGTAATATTGGGGCTGTTCTGCTGAGTCACAATTAACTCGATGCCTACCATGAAGCTGAAAATATTTTTAGCCAAGCTTACATTAGCCTTCTAAAATTTGTATTTGCATTTTTTCTTTAGGAGTTTTGTTGTCATTAAATTTTTTCGTTGTTTTTGACCACTGCTCAAGTTAATGTCATTGGCAAATGATAAGCACATATGTGTTCCATGATTCAAGTTGTCAAAAGACGTTTTAAACAATCTGACCTCAGAACAGATCCTGTACATTCAAATTTTGTATTTCTCCAAGGCTCAGCTAGAAGTCTAGATGCCTATTTGAATTATCGTAGCCTAGTTTAGGGTGGTCAGAGTCAACATTTCAGAGCAAAAAGAAAATGGGCTTTGGGTAAGATAAACCTAGTTCAGACTCCCAGCTCTATTTCTCACTAGGTAGCTGACCTTAGGCAATAACCGAATCTTACAGAGCCTCATGTTTTTCTCCTTTGGAAATGTGCAACTATAAATCCTCCCTCAAAAGTGTATTACATGAAATGCAAAAGTGTTTAACACATTGACTGACTTACTATATTTATAATATCAATTATCTGACACCCATTTATCATATTTACATATTTATAGTATCTATAAATATTAGTCTTTTTTTCTTTCATGTAATACATGATAGATAATATGCATAGGTGAGAGTAGAAATATGGATATTTTTCTAACTTAGTCTGCTCAAAGAAATTAGGGGAAAGGAAAAATAATTCAAACTAGTGTTGTACTCACCCTCAGAAGGTCATTCAACCAAAGGTGACTGGGTTATGCACCAGCATCAGGCGATGTTGGGCAGGGGACACTGGGTGCTGGATGGGAGCCAGAACAGGAGAGCTTGGCCATGGCCAAGAATGAGGCTTGGGTGAAGCCAAGGAGACAAGCCAGAGCCAAGGAGGGGCAGATGCCAGTGCTTGAAGGCAATGGGGGCTCAACACTGAGCAGTAGCAACCCTAAGAGAACCTGGAAGATGTCTAGAAGAGGCAAAGGGTCAGCTGCAAGGAACAGATCAGGAGCCCAAGAGGCAGCATCAGGGGAGAGAGTGCAGCCAGGGCCAGGAGGGACTCAGGAGCAGCACAGCCCGAGGCTAAGGTCGTCTATGAGACAGGTTACAACCTGTCTTCCAGAGCCACTCTTGTCTTTTTAGATGAACATAGCTAAACTTCTGTTCTTATATTCGGCTTTTTGGTAGGCTTTTTTGGGTGGGTATAAATGTATTCTTCTATAATTAGACATACTGCACTAGGAAGAGTAGGCTAAATAGTGTAACTCCAACATCTCAGTGGCTTAATAGAATAAAAATGTATTATAAACTCATATCACAGTCCACTAAAACTAGATGAGGAGTATTGTAGGGAGGGGACCCTGCTTTATGTAATTATCCAGGGATCCAGTTCCTTTCATCTGGTGGCTCTGACATCACCAGCAGGGATTCCTAATTTTGTTTTTTTTTTTCTGATTCCTTTCTTTTTTTATGATTTTTTTTTTTTTTGGAAGTTTAGTGAAGTCTACAGACCCTATCTCACCGTGAGGTTTTCATCTAGATAATGTAAAATACACGGTGTTATAAAGGAAGCTGATTAAATCAAACTACTCTTATCAAACTAACTACAATGTAAAATTTTGATAGAGTAATAGATGTGTTTTTGATAGAGTAATAGATGTGTTTCTTTATTAGTGTTTTTCACAGGTGGCATCTGCCTGCTGCAGGGTTTCCCAAGAGTCGTGGGAGTGCTCCTGCTAACCCCAAGTCAGGCCAGTGCCAGAGCTGGGTGCTCACCACTCACTTCCTATGATGTTCCATCACCTACTGCTGCAGAACAAACTGGCTCCCAAACTCGGTGACTTCAAAGAACCATTTTCATGATTTGGTGGGTCAGGAATTTGGAAAGATCTTAGCTGGGCAATTCGTCTAGGATCTGCATGGTATCCACTAAGATAGCTGCTAGATGATGGAATTACAAGACGATTTCTTCACTCACACGTTGGCACCTCAGTGCTTCTTGGCCACAATCTCTACATGGCTCGGTCTGCTCACAGCATGGTGGTTTCAGGGTAATCATACTTCTTAGATGGCAGCTGGCTTCCAAAAGCAAGTGTTCCAAGACACAAGTGTGGAAGCTGAGTATAAATATGGATATTTTTCTAACTTTGCCTAAGAAATTACAAGAAAGGAAGAATAATTCAAACTTGTGTTGTAATACTGAGCCTCAGAAAGTCACTCAACAAAGGGTGACTGGGTTAACGTCCGGCATTAAGCAGTGTTGAGTGGGACCACAGCATCACTTCTGCCATAGTCTACTAGTCAAAGCAATCATAGAGTTCATCCAGATTCAAGGAGGAAGGGACACAGTCCTCACCTCTCAATGGGAAGGACATTGAATAATTTGTAGCTGTCTTTAATTTGCCAAATATTTTTTAAAATCTTATTTAATCTATATATAACACTATGAAGTAGGTGTCATAGTCTCTATTTTACTGATGAGCAGACAGAACCTCAAAGAAGGTAATTATTTCGTCAAAAGTCACAATCCTACTGAGATGTGTGTGTGTGTAAAATATAAATTGACATTTATTTTTGTTTTAGCTCGAGACCAATTGCATACTGAGAGATTTGTCAGAGGAAGATATGGCTTGAAAAAGACAAATGTGAATAGAAAATACCAGCTAATGTCTCAAAAATTGAGGTTTAAGAGTCTGATTCCAATGACTGCGCTCTTAACGAAAATATTTTATTTAACTTGACTTGAGTCTACTACTAGAAAACAATATGAGTCTATTTGAAAAATAAAATAGTAGGGAGTTGTGGAAGAGCTGCTGGTTGCCTACCCAACATTTATTCTCCCCCTTCCTGAATTTATTTGGAATGGCAATGTATACCACTAAAGGGCCATATTTCCCAGGTTGCATTGCGTTAGGTTTGACCATGCCTTGTCCAATGACATGTAAGGGTACTGTGTAACATTTAAAGATGTCCATTATGACTCAAGGATGTAAAAAAAAATTAAAATGAAGTGTCCTTAAAGAAAGAACTCTTTATCTCTTCTGCTGAACGCCATGCAGATGTGATCACTGGCATTCAAGCAGCCATTCTGACACTCAAGGCAGCATGCCAAGGTGGAGGAGCCCCAGTCTTGATGATCACGGAGGTGCCACATCGGCCTTGGGCAGCTGCCTCTGGACTCCATTTAAAAATGTGAGAGGGAAACATATTTATGTTTTGGTCTAAGCCACTGTTATTTGGGGTTTTTCTGTTTCTTAGAGTTGAACGTAATCCTAAATAACATAGAAGAGCTGTGTGCATTTAGAGGTATGAGTATCAACTTTGTCATGACAGCTTCATCTCAGTGATATGGAAGTACAAGGAGGCAGGAAATCACTAACAAACTGAAATTACTTTATGGAGAATACATATCCTAGAGCAGCTCAAGAAAGAGAGGAAGGCTGGGCAGCATACTTAGACTCCATCTCTAAAAAGGAAATTAAAACATTAGCTGAGCACGGTGGTGCGTGCCTATGGTCCCAGCTACATTGGAGGCTGAGGTGGGAGGATTGTTTGAGCCCAGGAGGTTGAGGCTGCAGTGAGCTGTGATCACACCATTGCACTCCAGCCTGAGTGGCAGAGAGTGACACCCTGTCTCAAAAAAAAAAAAAAAAAAAAAGAAAGGAAGGAGGGAGGGAGAGAGGAAAGGAAGGAAGGAAAAGAAAGAAAGGAAAGAAAGAGAGAGAGGAAAACTCAATGTATTTGTCCACTTAAAAATATTTCAGGGTGACTAACATATTTGTCAAGGAACTGGAGATAATTTTAGGTGAACTCAAAAACCATGTATGTTTTTAACACGTATGAATAGGGATGCCCTGAGGGGCACTTATAAGCTGTGCCCTCCCATGCTGCTTGATCATTTCAGCTTCTTTGCTTCATTCATTCCGTATTTAAAATCTTGGGCAGGAGCATCTGACTGGCCACGACTGAGTTACACAAATAAGCCAAAACTTCCAGGGATGGTAAATCAAGGATCAGCCTCTTCCACTAAGACCTATATGATGGGAAATATCACAAACATAGGAAAGGGGCCCTTCAAACACCCTACAAATCTCCAGTATACTTGGCATGCAATCCTTCCCAGCAGTCATTGTCACGTAAGTGAAACCACAGGCCATGTGGGGGGCTGAGGGTGGGGGAAGGAATTTTTTGCTTGAATCCACACTCCAGGGCATGTGTGTGGATTCAGATGGGTATTCTCCATTCATGTACATTAGTGACATTGGGGACGTGGGGAGGGGCTGTAAGGAATGAGATTTTTAAACATTTTTAGCACCAGCTTGTAAAGGAAGTGTGAGCTACTTCCTTTTCTCATACCAGATGCTTCCTTAAGTCTTTTGCTTTCTTCCTTCCCATCAACATGCTCATTAACAAATTCAGAAAATATGGTTTTGATTAAGTAAATGGATAAACAAATGTCAAACCTGGGTGGAATAACAAACAAAACTAGTGATGTTTGCACAGAATTGGTTTTAGGCCCAGTATTCTTATTTCCTTTAGTGGTTTGCATAGTGGATTAGAAAGGTAGCTTATAACATTTCCAAAATAAATTTTCAGCATGAGAAGAGATAGGCCCTTAATTTGGAATGGTTTAGATTTAGTAGAAGAAGTTATCAAAAATCATCCTTAGAAATGAGATTCATCTGCTGGAATGAGAAATCACCTCTTTGAGTGTCAATTTCTCACATTGAGGGAAGTGGCCTAGATAGAGCCCAGAGTTCCTTCTAATCTTACGCTTTCAGTAGTATGACAATGAAGAAAAACCAAGTAAATGTGATAGTCAGGGCTGAAAAACGTTCAGTAGTTTTTAGTGGTTTGTATGTGAATACGTTATTAAGGTGAAACAGTTGTAAAAGAAAAACCATCTACAGTTGAGTGCAGTGGTAGCTCTCAGCTGTTGGTTAGCATTCTTAGTTGCAAACAAAAAAAATTCTAATTTAAGCAAAAAGGCAATTTATTGAAAGGAACTTGGGCAAGTCACAGAATTTCCAGGAAAGCCAGGCTCAAGACTCAGGTGGAAATAAGAGCCCAAATTATGCCACAGAACAGAACATGGGACACACCTGTTATTGTCCGTAAATGCTGGATGTCCCTGCTGGCTTCATAAGGGACAGATGAATTCTTGAGCATTGCAGCTTCTTTGCTGCTTTTTTCTTTTCTAGATTTAAAGTTTGGGAAAGGAGTAGCTGATTTTGCACCTGGGCCCAAATTTCTGGGGATATTGAAATCAAGGATCAGACTCTTCCGTGAAGACCTATGCAACAGGGAACTCCCCTATACATAAGAAAGGGCCCTTTCAAATTCCCTACAAGTTTCTACTACATCTGGCATACTGAGGATCATCTCTACCAATCCAGAGGTGGGAGGAGAAGGGACAGCTTTTCATAAAAGTTATTATATTGTTCTACAAGTGAAGAGGCAAATATCTCTATTTAGAGTTTCACCTCCTAAAAAGGCACAGAGCTGGAAAACACATGCTTCTTGATGCATTAAAATTTAATAGTCCATTAGATATGGAGAGACTACATTAAATTCTGTCAGGATAGAAATAGTGAACGTTTGTTTCAGTTTTTGCAGCGCAGCTTCTGAACTTCCTTCTTATGTCTGCAGACAAGAACACCTGGTGCAGAATTCTTCACTGTGTGCTTTACTGTGATGTACAGGTTGCTAATACTTGACAAGCTGAAAATTCAAGACACGTCCCTTCTTAGCTTCCATTACAGCTATGTCTTGGGCACATGATATAGGCACCACAACCAGATATGCCTGCCCAGACCTTGGATTGGGAGCAGGCGACAGCGGGGATGGTGAGGAAGGCTCGCTGACAGCGGGGCAGTAGAGATGGTAATACTGGTGTGGCTGCCCCAAGTGCTGAGGGCCAGTGGTGTCAGCGGTACAGCTGTCCAACGTTTGATACTGGCCAAGAGGGGTCCTCGGTAAAGCAGTTCTGCAGTGTGATTTTGAGTGGTTTTCCTGGCTGCATAACAGTGATCTTAATTGTCCAATCATCCTGGTGATTCTGTGATACCCAGGGCTCTTTAAATGATCTGTTTCTTTTAAATAAACCAGAGTATGCCTTTGGGAACTAAAACTCTGATTGATACATTTTGATACATGTTGGTATGTATCCTCTCAAAATACCCAGCCTGGAGCCTGATATCCAGCGGAAGCATGGTAACTATTTGTTGCTGACAGGCAGGAAGAAAAGAAGGAAAGAAAAGGAGGGAAAGAAGGAAAGAAAGAAAAAGGATGGAGCATGCAGTTTGAAAGCTAATCGTTTTATCTTAAGTTGTAATTTTAAAGAATTGGGTTCACCCAAAAAGAAAAACAGGGAACCTGGAGAAAGTTTACTGCAAAGTCACAAGGACAAGAAAATTAGAGATTTATTTTGAGAGAGTCAAAAGAATGGACTGGGTGCAGTGGCTCACGCCTGTTATCCCAACACTTTGGGAGCCTGAGGCATGTTGGATCATGATGTCAGGAGTTCGAGACTAGCCTGGCCAACATAGTGAAACCCTGTTTCTACTGAAAATACAAAAATTAGCCAAGCATGGTGGTGCACACCTATAGTCCCAGCTACTCTGGAGGCTGAGGCAGGAGAATCGCTTGAACCTGGGAGGTGGAGGTTGCAGTGAGCTGAGATCACGCCACTGCACTGCACTCCAGCTTAGGTGACAGAGCGAGACTTCGTCTCAAAAAATAAAATAAAATAAAATTCTGTGCAGAGATAAAAATATATGTATTATTACATAGGTTCTGCTGGATATAATAGAAACTCCAAATAACTGTTTTAAATAAAATGGAAATTTATTTCTTATGTTACAGTAAGAAGTAGATGGTAAGAGAGATGGTGTGGAGGTTTAATTCCATGAGTTCATTTAGGGATCCAAGTATCTTTTTTTTATTTTTATTTTTATTTTGTAGAGACAGGGTTTCACCATTTTGGCCAGGCTGGTCTTGAACTCCTGACCTCATGATCCACCCACCTCAGCCTCCCAAAGTGCTGGGATTACAGGCATGAGCCACTTCGCCCAGCCTATCTTCTTACTGTTCTATAATACTTAGCATATTGCCCTTACTTGCATGGTCCAATATGGCACACCATCATATCCATCTCCATGATCCAAGCAGCAGGATAGAAAATGGAGGCATGATGGGAATCCCCCCGTCATTATGACACATCCCAGAAGTTAAATATTTTACTTCCCATCACATGCAGTTTACCAGCTCTTAGTGATGTGGCCACACTTAACTGTAAGGGAGGCTGAACTATGCATTCTTTATTTTGTTTTTTTGAGATAGGATCCTGCTTTGTTACTCAGGCTGGGCTTGAACTCCTGGGCTCAAGCAATCCTTCCTTCTCAGCCTCCTGAGTAGCTGGGACTACAGGTGTACACCACTGCACCCGGCTAAGAATGCAGTCTTTATACTGAACCTCTATGCAAATGTCTACGAATAAAAGTTTCTGTCACTATGAGGGGGAGAAAAGATATTGGAATGCAGCCAGAAATCTCTGCTTCAATAAATAGCAGACACACTTTAACATATGGAATTAGATAAGAATATAATGGAATTTTCTCTGAGGGTTGCTGAACATTGCTGAATGTGAGAAATGCCTCCAGATGTCATAAAACGGGACATTCTTCATTTATAATGAAATAGGTTGAGAGAAGGAACAGGTTATGCTCAGTCTCAGTCTTAATGTCTATATTCAGAAAAGAAAAGGGTAAAAGACTGGACTGAATGAAAGTTTAAAGGTCTTTCTTAGGGCAAATTGCTAAAGTGAAGAGCTGTATGCTTGGCAGAATGTAGTGTGCCTACCCAAACATTCCTTTGGGACTTTGTAGAAAGTGTAATGGCCCATAAGGAGGTCAGAGAGGCCTTGGGGCTAGAGGAGACAGAGAAAATACCAAGGGAAATTTACAGATGACAAATGCATGGGCAAATTGGGTGCAAGTTCAAAACTGTGGAAACAGCATGGCGAGATGGAGGGCACGTGCCGTCTGAGTTATGTTGCAACATACTACTAGGGGCAAAGAGTAATGGGGCTCTAAGCCACTGGTGGTAAAGGCAGAGGGCAGTGTCCAGAGAATGACAGCTTGGACAGAACCTCCTGGGGCCGTTGCTGCCCAGCTGACAGACTCCAGGGCTGACTCTTCTGAATTGTACTTTTTTTTTCTTTTGAAATGGAGTCTTGCTCTGTCACCCAGACAGAGTTCAGTGGTGCAGTCTCAGCTCACAGCAACCCCCGCCTCCTGGGTTCAAGCGATTCTCCTGCCTCAGCCTCCCGAATAGCTGGGACTACAGGTGCCTGTCACCATGCCTGGCTAATTTTTTTTTCTTCTAAAAAGTAGAGACAGTGTTTTACCATGTTGGCCAGGCTGGTCTGGCCAGCCTGACCTCAGGTCATCTGCCTGCCTCCGCTTCCCAAAGTGCTGGGATTACAGGCATGAGACACCACACCCGGCCCTCAATTGTACTTTCTAAAGCAGTCTTCAAGCAGCTAATTTCCTAGAAGAGTGGTAATGCTTGGCCTGTCTTTACCACTTTAAATGTCTGCAAAAGCTTTGGATAGGCATTCTCTCTTCTAGTGCTCTCAGATCAACTGCTTCCTGTTGACCAACTCCTCTTCCTTGCCCCTCCCTCATTCCTGTTCTCCCACACTTGGTTACA
This sequence comes from Sapajus apella, assembly GCF_009761245.1. Taxonomy (NCBI): domain Eukaryota; kingdom Metazoa; phylum Chordata; class Mammalia; order Primates; family Cebidae; genus Sapajus; species Sapajus apella. The sequence continues at coordinate 33,895,562 of NW_022436947.1, forward strand.
TTTCTTCCCTGCCATATACACCCCTCATTTTAGTAGGTCAGGGAGATGGATTTGAGATTGATCTCCCATCTCCTCAGCTATAGCAGCTGATTCAAGCCTTCTTCCCTGACAATATTCATTCTTTCAGTGTTTGGCTTTCTATGTAGAAAGTGGCAGGACCCAGAGATAACCCTTGACATTTTGGTAATACAATGATGATAATAATAGTTTCTAGGATTGTTGTGAGGTTTAAATTATTTAATACATGTAAAGAGCTTAGGACAGTGCCTAGGACATAGTAAGCACTCAATGAATGTTAGCTATTATTACAGAAAAATTGACTATTATTACTTCCATAATTTTTTTTTTTTTTGAGACGGAGTCTCACTCTGTCACCCAGTGTGGAGTGCAGTGGTGTGATCTGGACTCACTGCAACCCCCGCCTCCCAGTTTCAAGTGATTTTCCAGCCTCAGCCTCCCGAGTAGCTGGGATTACAGGTGCACGACACCACACCCAGCTAATTTTTGCATTTTTAGTAGAGATGGGGTTTCACCAGGTCAGGCTGATCTTTAACTCCTAATTTCAGGTGATCTCCCCGCCTTGGCCTCCCAAAGTGCTGGGATTACAGGCATGAGCCACCGCGCCTGGCCTAATTCCAGAAATTCTTCGTAGGAGTCTTCAATAGTGAGCATCTGTTGGTGTGCCTAGCAAGCCTACCACTCCTTGTTCTGGTAATGACACATTTCCTTACTCTGGGGAACTACCATTCTACATGGTTTCATTAGTCCTTGTCCCACTCAGATGCCAGGGCATAGAGATGGGCATCTGACCCAGGCTAGGACAGTCCTATGGTTCTTCATTTCTTTAGCAGCAGTGACTGGTTCAAAGTGTGGGCCTGGAATCCAAGGAGGGCCAATCAGAATTCTCCTTTGGCAGATGCTGACATAAAATAGTCAATCTTTCTGACAGGGCTGCTAAGCTGAGATAATGAAAGTTTTATTATCTTTCATGATAGAAGTGATAGAGGCAGCCATCTTCCTTGTCTGAACAGAGGAAGCCCACCTAAGATGGGAAGCAGTAAGGCCAATTAAGAAAGGACTAAGAGGTTGTGGCATAGGGTGGGGAAGAGAGGGAGAGACAGAGGCCTTATGAATTGAAGTTTTGGGGGCTGGCAACTGTCAACCAGCTCTTACAAAGAACTTCCCAGTTCGGAAGCTGGAAGAGACTCTTTTTGTGCTTAAGGTAGTTACTGTCATTGTAACTCAAAGAGTCATGGCTAGGAGGCCCTTTATACTAAATTTGTTCTTTTCCCTTTCCTTCCTGCCCTTGGACTTCTTTCCAGGCCCCTCATAAGGCCCTTTGTCTGAATTGGGATGGCCAGACTCCTCTGCAGGACGTGTCTCTCTTCTTGTCTTTAGGAGTTTTCCATCTCTAGCTAATATTCCTGGTTTCCTTGGTTGTATTCACCATCTGTGACCCAAAATCTTTATTTCTTCATTTCTTCCAAAGTCTTTCCTCATAGCCCTCCAATGGCCCTCCACCTTTATCACCTCAATCAACTTCCATGTTTTCCTTTGAGCTGATGTATCCAGCTCAGTTTTTACTCTTTGTTCTGCATCTGTGCAGCTGGTTCCCTGATGTCTTGATTTTCTTCAGATCTTAATCTTGAGTCATTTGCATAAATGTGTTTCTTTTTGACAGGAATGTTACATACCAGCCCCCTTATACCTTGCCAACTTGGTTTTTTTAAATACAGAAGACACTTCTCTGCTGTTTCATACCCAAAACACTTCCTGACTACATAATTTTTTTTTTTTTTCTGCGACAGAGTCTCACTCTGTCTCCCAAGCTAGAGCACAGTGGTGTGATCTCAGCTCACTGCAGCCTCTGCCTCTGTGCTCAAGTGATTTTCTGCTCCCAGTTTTCTGAGTAGCTGGGATTACAGGTGCCTGCCACCAAGCCCAGCTTATTTTTGTAGTTTTAATAGAGATAGGAGTTCTCCATGTTGTCCAGGCTGGTCTCGAACTCCTGACCACAAGTGATCTGCCCGCCTCAGCCTCCTAAAGTGCTGGGATTACAGGCCTGAGCCACCACACCTGACCTGACTACACATTTCACTCTGGAGGTTTATTGCTGCCTCATCTCCAGCTGCTCCCTATTGCAAGCAAAATTATCAATCCCTAAATGAAAACCACAGCAATTATTTTTGTTATTTTCATGTGGACAATTCTATTTCTCACTTATTCTCCAATTCAAGCCTCAAGCCAGACCCTTTATGGCTGTTAACTTTTCATTGTTATTTAAAGGCCAGCTACATAGCTCTTCCTTAGATTATACTTCCAATTAATAAATGCAAAAGGAGTAAATAATATAAAAATTCAACATTAGGCAAATACTATAGTAATAATTGTTCCAAGGAAGAACCACTAAAGAATTCTAGAATTAGTGGACAAAGTCCAGTGAGAAACAGGATATATCATAATTTCAAAGAATCTCCCCACGAGATATTCATTACGAAGAGGGTAAATCGTGACTTTGCACTGGTGAATCCTAGAAGTCATCAAGGTCAACATCACCACTAATAAGACCCATCAGTATCACATAATGATGCTGTGATGCACGGAGAAGTGTACAACATCCCTTCTGTGAGGCTCTTAACAAAAATGTACAACCTCAGTCTAGTCATGAGAAATCACTAGATAAACCCAAAATGAGGAACAGTCTGCAAAATAACTGACCAGTATTCTTCAGAAGTGTCAAGGTCATGAAAGATGAGGAAAAACTGAGTAACAGTTACAGACTGAAGGAGACCAGGGAGACAGGACAGCTAAATGCCTATGACCCAGGACTGGAGAGGACACATGGTGAAATTTCAATAAGGTCTGTAAATTAGGTAGTAGTATTCTATCAGAGTCAATTTTCTTATTTAGATCACTGCTCTGATTTAATGTCTGAGTTATAGCCTAGGCATCAGGACTTTTTTTGTTTTTGAGATGGAGTCTGTTGCCAGGCTGGAGTGCAGTGGCACGATATTACCTCACTGCAACCTCTGCCTCCCAGGTTCAAGCGATCCTCCTCCCTCAGCCTCCTGAGTAGCTGGGACTACAGGCACATGCCACCACACCCGGCTAATTTTTGTATTTTTACTAGAGACGGGGTTTCATCATGTTGGCCAGGATGATCTTGATCTCTTGACCTCTTGATTTGCCTGTGTCAGCATCCCAGAGTACTGGGATTCCAGGCATGAGCCACCGTGCCCAGCCGGCGTAAGGGTGCTTTTAATGTGCAAAAGGAAGAAGTATTACATATCAATGACAGCCTGGACACTAGCTTCAGCTTGTCCCACTACTCTTTCGTATTAAATCCTTGCAAAGATTGCACCTAGTCATTGCCTTGAGGGAACTCTGTGTTAAGATTGGACTTCCTGGGGGAAGACATGGCGGATCAGACAGGAGCCAGGTCTGAATGGTGCTCCATCCTGTAGCTACTCAGGAGGCTGAGGCGTGAGAATCACTGGAACCCAGGAGGCAGAGGCTGCAGTGAGCGAAGATCGTGCTATTATACTCCAGCCTGGGTATATTCGTTTACTTACATACACACTTATGGATAAATTTAATCAAAGAGGTGTAAGATCCACACACTGACAACTATGAAACATTGATTTATAAAATTATCAAAGACACAAATAAATGAAAATATATCCTGTGTTCATGGATTAAAATAATCAATATGGTTTAAATATCCATACTACTCAAATAGAGCTCCAAATAGAACTGTTACCTGATAGGTCAACAATGTAACCAGTCAATAGCCAATGTTTTTCCTGTGAACCAGTAAGAATTCCTGAGCAACTTTTATATTTGTGTGTGTGTGTATGTGAATTTTTACTCAATCTACAGATTCAATGATATCCCTATCAAAATTCCTATATCATTTTTCACAGAAATAAAAAAACAACCCTAAAATGTATATAGAACCAGGGAATATCATGAATAGCTAAAGCAATCTTGAGCAAGAACAAAGGTGGAGGTATCACACTTCTGATTTCAAAATATATTATAAAGATGTAGTCATTAAACAGTATGGTATTAAACAATATGGGCAATAGAACGAGACTGTCTCAAACAAAAAATTCAGACGTGTTTTTCATCAGCTCTTCAGAGATCCAGGCAGGCTGGAGCACCAGTCGCCGTTGACAAAGGCCAGCTCAGTCACACATGCTTGCGTGGCTTTGCCCTCCTCTGTTTTCCTCTCACTGTCCTGCCCTACTGCTCCTGGAATCACATTTCTGAAAAAATGACTTGCTCACAAGTTCCGAAGGCTCTATTTCTTTTCTTTTTCCTTTTTGACATGGAGTCCTGCTCTATTGCCCAGGCTGGAGTGCAGTGGTGCAATCTCCGCTCACTGCAACCTCTGCCTCCCAGGTTCAAGCGATTCTCCTGCTTCAGCCTCCCCAGTAGCTAGGATTACAGGCATGCATCACCAAACTAAGTTTTGTATTATTAGTTTAGGAGGGGTTTCACCATGTTGGCCAGGCTGGTCTCAAATTCCTGATCTCAGGTGATCCACGTGCCTCAGCCTCCCACAATGCTGGGATTACAGGTGTGAGCCATCGCACCCAGCCCAAAGGCTCTGAGAGAACCCAGGCTCAGATGTCTTCAATGAAAACAATAAAATCACAGAAAGTTGGGATCATCATGGAAAATCCAGGATGCCTAATTTGGGGATAAGATTATCTTCTGTTATTTGAGCTATGTGTCCCTCTTTTCTTCTTTCTAATGGAAGGCAAAATGACTAGTCCAGTATCAGCTTACCTTTTTTTTTTCCAACAGTCTGCCTTAATTCTTCAAATTCCTTTTGCACTCTTGTTCCTTCAGTGGTTTCATTTGCAGCTGACAGCTCACCCTCATTACCCCCTTGTCTGAAGCCAGAAGAAAATAGTGTGGCTTAAATAATTTTTCTATTCTATTTAAACAAACTCCCACTGGACAGCTGCTGCTGCTGTTGTCCTTACAACCCTCCTTTTTCTTCCAACTTCTGAATATCTCTGGTGATAGTTAGCTTCCACACCTCTTACCTTCTGCCTAGCCCACCTGCTACCCAACTTCCCCGTCCACGCCTCGGCCCTTACACCTTTCCTCCCGTGCCTCATCACCTTTCACTCTGTCAGCCTCTCCTCTTCACACCTGCCACTCATGAGCAGTTTGCTTTTTCCAAGACAGCCGCCATGCTGTGACACAGGTGGGAAAAGAATCAATGAACAAATAGTTCTTTGGGCCTAAGGGCCATTTGACTTGTCCAGGACTACAATCATTCATGTATTCATTTGGCAAACATGTACTGAATGTCTAATATGTGCCACACATTATTCCAGGTTCGAGGTGTATAGCAGTGAATAAAAGAAAGAAACAAAAAAAATCCCTGCCCACAAACAGCTTACTTTTCAGAGAGTGGCAAATTAGTGACAGAGCTGGGACACAAATGCTACATTTCTTTATTTCTAAAATCGTCCTTTTTACTATACCTGTTTCCTTAACGGCAGGTGTAGCACCCATTCCGTATCTCATGGTGTACTAGGCTGTTCTTGCGCTGCATAAAGAAATACCTGAGGCTGGGTGATTGAGGAAGAAAAGAGGTTTAATTGGCTTATGATTCTGCAGGCATTATAGGAAACATGGTGCTAACTTCTGATTGTGTTTTGGGGAGGCCTCTGGAAGCTTACAGTCATGGCAGGAGGCGCAGGGGGAGCAGGTATGTCACAAGGCTAAAGCAGAGTGTGAGGGAGGAGGTGCTACACACTTTTAAATGACCAGATCTCAGGAGAACTCACTCACTGTAGAGAGGACAGTACCCAGGGGATGGCGCTAAATCATTCATGAGAAATCTGTGCCCACGATCCAATCACCTCCCACCAGGCCTCACTTCCAACACTGGAGATTACAATTCAACATGAGATTTGGATGGGGACACAGATTCAAACCATGTCACATGGCTAAAATTTCTTATGAGTCATCGGGCTCAAGATTAAAATTTATCATTGACTCACTACTCCTAGCCACCCCAGATTCTTCTCTGTTGAGCCTCTACAACGGTTAAAGGATGTTCGACCTACCTTTCCCTGTCTTGGCTGGAACTATGCGAGCTGACGGGCAGGAAATGGCACGTAGGGCAGGAGAGGCTGAACCGTGGCTCAACCATTTCAGCCACGGTTCCACTCTGAATGACAGCTTTTTCCCACGGATGTCCTTTCTCTGTGTGATTTTGTAAAGATCTCTTTGCTACATTTCTCAGACCTGTGACTTGATATTTATTATAACAACAACAAAAAAACCCCAAAAAACCCTCTTCCTTATGTAACAGTCTGCATTAAAACCATCGTTATCATTGGTAGAGGTACAGTTAGTTAATGAGACCACTGATATCTGTGATATCTACGTAGGAGCAGTTCAGCTTTACTGATGAGCCAGTTGATTCAGCAAGAGGCTGAGATACAATCGCTCCTACTTCCCCTCATTCCCTGCAAAGGCGATGGAAAATGGCTGAGTGCTTTTTCAGTTCAGCGTGTACTCTCTTTGGGAATTTGCCATTGTTGTTATTGAAGATAATGGAATTTATGCCACAGGCTCCAGGTAGAATGCTATCCAACTTTTCTGTTTTCTAACAGAAGTTAGGGCAAGGACATCCCCATTTCGTGATGGATTTGAAAGATGAAAAACTGGTCACTCAGCAGCTGACTTGCATTTACAAAGTCTGATAAGCCTCCCCTCCCCTCCCTCTATGTTCTGATCCTGACTACACAAGATGATTGGAGGGGTGTAAGATCTGCTTCACTTGTAAGAAAAAAAAATACCTAAAAATTAACCTTTAGAGATTAATTGCTTTGGACTGAGTATTACCTTTCTTAACACCTTCTAAAATGTAAATACTTTCTGGAAGGAAGAAACACATTACCTTCTTTACATATTAGTGAGTTTTATCGAATCAGCTTCCTTTATTTGAAATAGCTGGGCAGAGTGAGTCCTTAATGTCTATCTTTAGGGAGGGAGGCAGAGAGCCTTGAAAGATATGAGGGATACGCTACTCCCAAGGACTAACACAGGGCTGGCTGACCCTTTGTGATTATCGAGGGCACGGACGTCATTAAGGGTGATGCTGGGAGGGGATGGGAGGGAGAGACCCTGAGCGTTGTCACTTCTGTCCTGAGGCCTTTGATTGCTCTAGGTCCCCTGGAGACATGTGGGAATGGAGCTGCTTCTGAGAGTGATGCCCCTGTGACCCCAGCATCCAGGTTAAGCAGTATTTCTCAAACTTTTCCCCACTCTGAGTGAGGCCACAGGCAATCATGACAATGTGTCCTAGACGTAACTGATTTTACTTTGGCTTTCTCCTAAAGCAGTGAAAAAAAAAAAAAAAAAGTACAAAGGATGTAAACAAGATAAGTTCATGGAAGCCTGGAAAGGCTCCCTGTTGCCTCCCTTTTATGTTAGGGAGGCCTTTCTGGAGTTCTGTGACCTTGCCAGCCCTGCACAGATGCCTTTTATGATCCAAGTCAGAAAAAATGTACACTAGCATACAAGGCTATGATTTTACTACCGAGGAAGCTACATCTCTCAGACCTTCTGTCTGGGTTTACAGCCTGGAAATAAATTCTCATTGCATCTGCTATGGGGAAAAATCTCACTTATCTAAGCTTATGCTTCTGGGATGAGTTTTCCATTTATGGCCACTAGGGACGATGGGCCACTATGCCCTTGGGTCTTTCCAGGGGTCGCACACACTTCCGACAGTAATGGCTACTCATCGTGGTGATGACTTCATGCAGCAAAAAGAAAGACAAGAGTAACAGCAATTCTGGAGAAAAGAAGCTTCTAATACACTCCGCAAAAGAGGGAGGGCTCCAGCCCATGTTTCCTTTAAAATATATATTTTTGGTGCTAATGAAAAATAACAAACTGGCACTACAGTGACTTTATATAGCTTAAACTAAATTTCCAATTGCTACGAGGTGTACTGAAGGTAGTAGTAAGAATATCTACAGTTTATTCTCTTTAATTTTATCTATGTTAATTACAAATGCCTGGATTTGCAACATTGAGGAATATAGGTTGCCTTTAAAATTGTGAATTTTCTAGCTGTTTTGTTTTTCATATTGATAAACTTCTAAAAATGCCTTCAGCAGTCTAAGACATTACTTTCTGTACTCGGAGGCTAACGACGTGATGACAGTTTTTCTTCTTTCTAACTCCCCCTATCTTTTTGGAACAGGCTGTGACTGTAGGCGGACTATTCTGATACCACTGCTTTGGCTGTGCAGTATTTTGCAGCTTAAAAGTAAAAGTTCTCTCTGTTATCATTGAACATACATCTTTGCTAAACACACAATGGATGTTTTCTAGATATATGAATTCTTTCGATTCTGATGTTTCAGTTCAATGGCACTCAAATTTCGGCATGCATTTACATTACCTGGGAAGATTTCTAAAAGGCACATATCTAGTGTTACCCACATAGTATATCATTCAGTAGACTGGGTTGGATATCAAGGATCTGCATTAATCTTTGGCCTGAGGACCACATTCTGAAGACAAATCATTGCCTTGGAGGAGGGCTTCTCAACCTCAGCACTATCACCATTTTGGTTGGATGTATTTGTTCCGACGGCTGGTCTCTGCATTGCAGGTTGTTCAGCAGCACCCCAGCCTCTCCCCACGAGATGCCACTAACATTCCCATCTTCATTCCACTTGTGTCAACCAAAAATGTCTCCTGGAGTGGTGGATTTGAGAACCCATGCCTTAGAATCTTTGTCCTTCCCAACTCAAATGTCCTGGCCATCGGAGCATTCTTGTGATGAATTTGTGTATAGCATTCTTGTCCCAAACTTAGTTTTCTTAGGAAGCTGTATGATAAAATGAGGGTTTTCTTAGTCACGTAGAGCTCAGACTAAGGTCACATGACCATTGCCAACCCCTCTCAGACAACTTTTATTTTACCAGATTTTGTTCATTATTAAAGTTAATTGCTAACATTTATAATTTGATATATATTCATTTTTAAAATTTTCTTGAAAATTCAGAAGGTCTGATCACATCGGCCTATACCTCTATGAATTGGTCCTGGGCATGGTGGCTCATGCATATAACCCCAGCACTTTGGGAGGCCAAGGTGGGCGGATCACTTGAGTCCAGGAGTTCCAGCCAGCCTGGGCAACACAGTGAAAGCTCCTCATCTCTACAAAAAATAAACAAAATTAGTCAGGCAGGGTGGTGGATGCCTGTAGTCCCAGCTACTTGGAGGTTAGGTAAGGCGGTTGGCTTGATCATGTCACTGTACTCCAGCCTGAGCAACAGAGCGAGAAGCTGTCTCCAAATATAAAAAGAAAATTAACAAAAGGCCAGGCGCGGTGGCTCATGCCTGTAATCCCTGCACTTTGGGAGGCCGAGGCGGCGGGGGGTTGGGGGGATCACTTGAGGTCAAGTATTCAAAACCAGCCCAGCCAACATGGGGAAACACCAACTCAATTGAAAATACAAAAATTAGCCAGGTGCGCTGGTGGGTACCTGTAATCCCAGCTACTCGGGAGGCTGAGGCAGGAGAATTGCTTGAACCTGGGAAGCAAAGGTTGCAGTGAGCTGAGATCACGAATTGCACTCCAGCCTGGGTGACAGAGCTAGACTCCTACTCAAAAAATAAATAAAAAATAAAAAATAATCAGATGCACTGGACTAGGGGAAGAGCTGCACCTAGAGAGCCAGGTGTGCTCTCCAGTTGCCCAAGTCCCCATGTGGCCAACTTCACTCACGCACAGGACCTGTCTGGCTCCTAAGGGCACTTGGTTTGCAATTCTTGGTTTAAAGCTCCACAGCCACTAGCTAAGAATGCATCATTCCTTATGGAACAATCCTACTAGGGTTGGCAATGTTGGTGCTAACTCCTGAATGTATTCAAAGATTATTTTGATTGTAAGGCAATGGGCCAAGTGTTTTAATCTCCTATGATCACGATATCTCCTCATTTTGTGATACATTTTTGTGGAGTTTTATGTGTTTTCCCTTTCTGGAGCAAAACTTGGATCATAGGCACTTAGCCTCCTTTGCACATTCCACGAATGCGTTTTGTTGTTTAGGAACGCAACTGTGTGTGTCGAGAATTCTCTCTCAAGTGCTGGTTCTTGATCTGGCTAATGAATCATTTCAAGGAAACAGAGAAACAAAGGAAAACTGAGTGTGTGATGCACCCGGCCACACCGTCTCTCATCCCACTTGAAATAACAGTGTCATATGGAATGATTAGAAACTGAGACTTGACCTCAAAAAACATGGAGGAAAATGTGGTGGGGAGGGCTGGCTTCTTGGGCACACAGCCTATGCCTTTGAGGACCCTAGGCTTGGTTTAACGCTCTGTTGCTGCCATCTTGAAATTCTTCACAATTTTTGAACAGTAAGTCCTGCAATTTCATTTTGCACTGAGCTCCACAAATTATGCAGCTGGACCTAGTTTTTAAAGAGGGATTTAAAAACTTATTATTGTGGGAGGTGAAGAGTGTTCAAAAATGTTAGTTCAGGAATTTCATTACTGTAAAGAGAAACAGCATCCTTTTCCCTTGCTGAGATAGGGATTCCATTTATTCAGAAAATTAACAAACAAATTCTGAAAAACAGCTGTGTGTGAACTGCTAGGAGGCAAGAAAATACAGATGATAAGGAGGGCAGTATGCTGGTGTGGGGCCAGGTGCAGATGGATTTTTTTTTTTTTTTTTGAGACAGGGTCTCACTCTGTTGCCAGGCGCCAGGCTGGAGTGCAGTGGTGCAATCTTGGCTCACTGCAACCTCCACTTCCCAGGTTCAAGCGATTCTTCTGACTCAGCCTCCCAAGTAGCTGGGACTACAGGCGCACACCACCACATCCAGCTAATTTTTGTCTTTTTAGTAGAGACAGGGTTTCATCATGTTGGCCAGGATGATCTCGATCTCTTGACCTCGTGATCTGCCCGCCTCGGCCTCCCAAAGTGCTGGGATTACAGGCTTGAGCCACCACGCCCGGCCCATGTAGATGGATTTTAATGAATTTAGACAAAGCACATAATTTCTTCTATTTACGCCTCTGTTTCTTGTGCCATCAGCTTTCAACATTACCTGTTCAATCTCAGTTTTATAAAAAGAGGTTGATGACCCCATTCTTTTTCTTCTAGCTTTCCTCCTCCTTCCATGGCCTTAGTTTCTTACCTGTAAAGTGAAGATAATAGTTCTGACATTAAGATGTTGTAAGGATTAAACAAGATAGTTGTGAGTGACTAGTGCAGTGTCTGACACATAGCAGGCCCTCACTGTATGGCAGTTCTGTTAATATTAATATGGGTCTCTGCTCTCAGGAGTCTAGAATCTAGAAGGGGAGATAGATTTATTAAATCATAGCAATGGAACCTGGTGCATAAGTTGGGTCAGGCTGCCATAACAAAATATCATAGACTGGGTATTTCTTAAACAGTAGAAATTAATTTTCTCACACTTTTGAGAAGTCTGAGATCATGCTGCCAGCATTTGCAGTTTCTGGTGAGGTCTCTCTTTCTGGCTTGCAGACACTCACCATCTCACTGTGTCCTCATATGATGGAGAGGCAGGTCTGATGTCTCTTCCTTTTCTTTTTTTTTTCTTTTTTGAGATGGAGTCTTGCTCTGTCGCCTGTGCTAGAGTGCAATGGTGTGATCTCTGCTCACTGCAACCTCTGCCTCCTGGGTTCAAGTGATTCTCCTGCCTCAGCCTCCCGAGTAGCTGGGATTACAGGCTGTGCCACCATGCCTGGATAATTTTTTGCCTTTTTAGTAGAGATGGGATTTCACCATGTCGGCCAGGCTGGTTTTGAACTCCTGATCTTGTGATCCACCCGCCTTGGCCTCTCAAAGTGCTGGGATTACAGGCATGAGCTGGGTGCATTTGGGGGACGTCTGTAATCTCAGCTACTCAGGAGGCTAAAGCGGGAGAATCACCTGAACCCAGGAGGTGGAGGTGGCAGTAAGCCAAGATTGCTCCACTGCATTCAAGTCTGGGTGACAGAGCAAGATTCCGTATTAAAAAAAAAAAAAAAAAGTGCCCTGCTCTGCTGGTAGGAGCGGGGGAGGGAAGGCCAGAGAAGGTTTCACAGAAGAGATGATTCCTGAAATACATCTTACAATTTTTTAGTCAATAAAGTATATATTCAAGAAAACAAATCAAAAAACATAGAGGAGCTTTTAATTAAAAATAATAGTCTTTCCACTGATGTCTAGCCTCAAATCTATTTTCCATAGTCAATGCTGTGGTCCAGATATTTGTATTCTTCCAAAATTCATATGTTGAAACCCTAATCCCCAGTGGGATGGTGTTTGGAGATGGGGCCTTTGGGAGGTGATTAGTTTGTGAGGGTGGAGCTCTTTGTCTACAACAAGAGACATGAGAGAGCTTGCTTCCCCTCTCTCCCCCTGCACCATGACAGGGTGCCGTGAGAAGATGGTCCTCTTCAAATCCAGAAGAAGGATGTTACCAGATGTGAGATCTACGGGCACCTTGATCTTGGACTTCCCAGCTTCCAAAACTGTTGAGAGATAACTGTTTGTTGTTTAAAGCACCCAGTCTACGGTAGCTGGTTACAGCAGCCTGAGCTGCCTAAGTCAATATTCAAAAAATATTTCTGTTTTAAGTGGTCTCATATTTGATGTACTCCTTCACTCTTTTCAATGCTGGGTGTCTCTCTTGTGTAACTTTTTTCTTTCAGCTTTTCCACTGACTACCTTTGTGACGGTGAATAATTTATTTATGCCTCTGTTTCTTGTGCCATCAACTCTCAGCCTTATCTATTGAGTCTCAGTTTAATAAAAAGATGTTGATGCCCCCATTCTTTTTTCCAGAAAAAAATTTTTTTCCTTCCATGGCCCTTTGTTTTGTGTCAATTACCTTTTTGCGTGATCGAGATGATCAATTTGTATTCTGCTCTGCTACTACAGTGTAGTCTTCCTTGCAAGCCAAAAAAGCAGCTTTTGTGTTATTAGGCCTGTGCAAATGCTAGCTCAACTTATATGCTAGAAACACTGTCACTTCTTTACTGGTCCAAATGATACACTCAGGATCAGTAGGACAGTTTCTTTTCCTCAAGGTCAAATGAATTTTCTCATAATTAAAAAATTTCTTGAAACAATTATGCATTTGAGCTGCTACATATTTAGATATCTTTTTTCTGTAGAGTTGTATTTTCAAGTTTCTAAATGTACTCCTCTCTGCTTTCTTCTTAAAGCCCTGGCTTTCACAAATCCTCTCTATCATATCATCCATTTGATTATTTCATGTTTTCCATCAAGATCTCCCTTGTAGGCCAGGTGGGTTTGCTCATGCTTTAATCTCAGCACTTTGGGAGGCTGAGGCAGGCAGATCACTTGAGGCCAGGAGTTTGAGACCAGCCTGGCTAACATGGTGAAACCCTGTTTCTACTAAAAATACAAAAAATTAGCCGGGCATGGTGGTGCACCCTGTAATCCCAGCTCCTTGGGAGGCAGAGGCATGAGAACTACTTGAACCCTGGACGTAGAGACTAAAGTGAGCCAAGATCATACTACTACACACCAGCCTGGGTGACAGAGTGAGACTGTCTCAGAAAAAAAAAAAAAAAAAAGGCTAGATAAAATTTGGATTGCAGAAGGGAAGAAAGAGGCAAAGAGACCACTTGGAAGCAGGAATAAAGAAAACATCATGGCTTGAACCACATCCCAGGTTCAAGTGATTCTCCTGCCTCAGCCTCCTGAATAGCTGGGATTATGGGCACTTGCCACCACACCTGGCTAATTTTTGTATTTTTAGTAGAGACAGGATTTCCTGATATTGGTCAGGCTGTTCTAAAACTCCTGACCTCAAGTGATCTGCTCCCTCAGCTTCCCAAAGTGCCGAGATTATAGGCATGAGCCACTGTGCCCAGCTTATGTATGTAGTCTTTAGAGTGGAAAAACTATCTCTGTAAGTATGCGGACATATCCTTTGGCTAAATACTTCACTGTTTTAATTTTATAGTCTGTTACTGCTTCCAAGGTGGGTGACTTATTCCTATCTAAATAGAACTGAATGGAAGATAAAAAAGACCCTAGGGATGCAAGTGAGTAAAGACGGAAAGAAACACACAGGATACATCTAGATTAGTATTTCAAGATATAATCCCACCACAGGAGATGGAATGTTAGTTTTCCTTAGACTTCTGAAAGTGTAATTACCCTTTTTAAGCCCCCGCTGTTACTAATGAGAAATCAGATGCCAGTCTGGCTTGCTCTTTTCTGTCTGACTTGGTTTTACTTTCTGAAAGATTTTGAGGTATTCTCTGTATGTTTAGTGTTCTAAAATTTCATAGTAATGTGTGCAGCACTAGGTATTTTTAAATTTGTAAACTGGGCATTTAGTAGGGCCTTTCAATCAGAACATTTATGAACAAGAGGCTTTATGTATTTTTATGATTTCTTTGATAATTTTGTCTTCTTATCTCTGTCCTTTCTTGAAATTTGATGTGTCTAATGTTAGACTAATGCTGAATTGGTCTTATCTCTTAGTTTTTAATATTGTGGTAAAACACACAAAATATTAAATTGTCTCTTCACTTATATCTCGCCCCTTACCTTCATATCTTTTTATTCTAAAGTCTGAGAAATTTCCTTGACATTTCTGTTCTTCTAGTGTGTTTTTTATGTCAATGACTAATAATTTATAATGGCTTCTTCTCTTTTCTGATTGCTCCTTTTTAATAATACCTTATCCTTGGTTATGAATATCATTTCTTTGAGTATTTTAATTAGAATTGCTTTGTTTTCCTAATTATTTCAGTGTTTCCGATGATTTACCTTGGACTCTTGTTGCTGGTTCTCTTCCAATGCCTGGCAGTCCTAAATTATCTACTCATGTGTAAGAAGGAGAGCCTGAGTAGCTAAGGTGATTTTCTTTTGATTTTCTTTTGCTGTAACGTAAACTCTTCAGGTTGAGATTCTGCAAGGACTAAGCAAGCAGGGCTGTGGGATGATAGGCTTTGTTCTCAGGTGAGCAAGGTAAGGGTTGGCTATCAGCCTAGGTATCCTTCCAAGCAAATGAATGAAAAGGACTTTGTTCAGGGTCACTATTGTCCACCCTAGAAACCTTCGTTTTGCCAGTTAGTTCACGTGGAGTTGAATGGATGATTCAAACAGGTCAAGTTTGAAAATAAAATACACACCTTTGGAATTGGCTCACTGCAACCTCTGCCTCCCAGGTTCAAGCAATTCTCCTGCCTCAGCCTCCTGAGTATCTGGGATTACAGGCATCTGCCACCACACCTGGCTAATTTTTGTATTTTTAGTAGGAACAGGGTTTTCTCATGTTGCCCAGGCTGATCTGGAACTCCTGACCTCAAGTGATCTGCCTGACTCGGCCTCCCAAAGGGCTGGGACTACAGGCATGAGCCACCACACCTAGTCCAGTCTCTAAATTTTGAGTATGAATTTAATTGCAATATGAACTATTTCACGAGTATGTAGAGGTAGGAATGAATTCAACAGTAACTGACTTATTTAAAGAAAGAAGGATTTACATACATATTGGGCTTCTCCTGCTATTGAAGTAGCCATTTTCCAAGCAATTCAACTCAAATTATGGAGTTATTTCCACCTTCCACCTTCCACTTTTTTTTTTTGAGAGGAAGTCTTGCTCTGTCGCCCAGCCTGGAGTGCAATGGTGCAATCTTGGCTCACTGCAACCTCCACCTCCCAGGTTCAAGCAATTCTCCTGCCTCAGCTTCCCAAGTAGCTGGGATTACAGGTGTGCACCACCATGCCCAGCTAATTTTTGTGTTTTTAGTAGAGACGGGGTTTTGCCATGTTGGCCAAGCTGGTCTCAAACTTCTGACCTCAGGTGATCCACCAGCCTCAGCCTCTCCAAGTGCTGGGATTACAGGCGTGAGCCACCGTGCCCAGCCCACCTTCCTCCTTTATTTGGATGTTGTTTTATGGTATATGCCAATAGCCTAGCCTTGTTACATCCTCCAATTTAAATATATATACACATAAATTTATTCTTTATGTACATTATTAGTATGAATGCATATATTTATATGTAAAGTCCATAAATTTGCAGATGTGTTTGTGTGTGTGTGTGTGTGTCTCCACCAATCAGTCAACGTAGATTTGGTAGCTCCGATGGTTCTATGGTTCTGCTAAAAAAGAAATAAAAGTACTCTGGTATGTCCAAATGATAAAACATTCCTTAGTCTTTCTACTTTTTCTTACTTTCTCCTTCCCTCCTACATAGAAGTTTAATAATGGTTCAGAAAATATCTATTAAGTTCAACTTTTTTTTTTATCATCCATTATGCGAATCCTGAAGCCTATTCAGCATCATTTTGTTTCTAGATTGTGAAGACTGCAGGATCTTCACAATTTCACCTAAAATTGGTAGACTGTCTTTTTGCCTATCTGAGTTACCTCTGCTTAATTCCTAGGCTTTAACTCTGGCTAGATCCTGAGGCACATGATATATTTTCCTTCCCTTGTCACTGTGGAACCTGATGAGCAGTCTCTGGGGTTGTTTCCTTCTAGGTCAGCCTGAACCAAAACAGCTTGCAGTATAGACAGTGAGTAATGCTGAACAACCCCTGACTTTTTCAGCAAAACCCTAAGACTCCTTTGTCATCCTCATCGACGTCGGACCTCCAATTTTCTGGAAATAGCGGAAGCCCAGGCTGGAATTCTCCTGTGCATTTAGATTGCTGCAAGGCCCATAAATACTCCCCAGAGAGAGCTAAGGCTGCTCCAGAAGTCTGCTGTCTCCCAGGGTGAATGCTGAATGCTGTGCTCACACTTTCCTTGCAGAAACCCTAATGAAGGCCTGGCAGCCAAGAATAAGCAGGCTCTGCTTCACAAAGTGAAGTTCATTCGCAGGCTAAAAGTAGAGCAAGGGTCAAAAGGCAGTGGGGAGTGGGGTCTGGACTTCCAAATGGGTTCCTACTCCTTCGTGCCCCTCACTTCTCATATATCTTTTGGAATCTAGAAAATGAGTGACCCAGTTGTTTACTATTTTATTTCTATTTTTTTGGTCTTCATTTTTGGGAGGCAGCTTCATTCCAGTATGAAGCTTTAAGAACTTAACTCCCAAGTTCCTTTCCCTCAGTAACATAAAGAGAGCAAACGGTCCCCAGGGATTATATGAAGTGTTCTTCCTTCTGTTTTGCTAGAATGTATCTGATGATCTGATAATGAATAAATCATGTGCAAAATTAGGTATATTCATGCAATAGATGTTCGTTCAGCCCAACAAATAAAAAATTTTAATACGACAAATTAAAATAAAAACTTTCTAATGGCTTCCGTGGTCCCAGAGATCTAGGTCCCCACCCGCACTCCCTTGCTCAGGCTCTGCTTTGCCCTATTCTCGTTTGTCCCTGATGCAGGAGGGAGGCAGGGAAGTGCTGGGTAGTGAAGGGTGGGATCCCTGGCAAGGGCTCCACCCTCAGGCCTGTGCCTGCAGACCTAAGTGAGAGCAAGCACTCCTGTTTTCACACCGAAATGTTGCGTTTTCCAAGACCACTCTGGCCCACCACGCCCCCCATCCTGTGCCCATAGAAACCTGAGACCTTAGTGGGCACAGACACAAGTGGCTGAATGTTGGAAACGGCAGAGCAGTGACAACAGAACAACAAGGTAGAGAAAGAGAGAAGAGGAAGGATGCCTGGAGGCCTAGGGGAGTTCAGCCAGGATGTCAGAGAAGAGTCAGCTGCTGGGCAGCCCAACTCCAGGGGAAGGCCATTTTCCCACTTCATCCAACCACCCTTCCAGCTCCCTGTCCATCTTGCTGAGAGCCATCTCCACCACTCATAAAACCTTGCACTCATCCTTCCAGCCCACATGGAATCCAATTCTTCCAATACACTGGGCAAGAACTCGGGATACAGAAGGCTGTCAAACTGACCCCCTGCCCTTGCGATAAGGCAGAGGGTCTATTGAACTGATTAGCACAAGCCATCTGCAGAGGGCTAAAGTGAAAGAGACCACTGTAACACAAACCCCCACGGGCTTCAGAAGTCGCAGACACCCACCTATAGACACTGGAGGGGGTTGGAGCCCAAAAGTGCTCCCTACTGCCTTGTACCTGTCCATCTGCATGCTCCCCCTAGGGGTTTGAGCAGTGGGGTTTGAGCAGTGGGGCTATGGAAGGAGCAATCCACACCCCTGTTGCTCATCCTGCGAGGTTCACTTATCCCTGTTTCACCCCTTGCCCTCTCAGTTTGGGATACAAACATTCACCTAATGAGTAACTGGTGATTAATGAACAGTAACTGGAGAAGGCAAGCAATAAGGAGGACAACATCTCCCAAGGAACCACTGACGTCCTTGCAATGGCATTTGAAGGTAGCTTAGCATAGCTTAGTCTCAACCAAATCCATGCTAAGGAAGACACAGAGTGGAAATTTCTTACTGTCTTTTCGAATACTTGCTGGGGTCACTTGCAAATCAGAAGAAATACAACATTGTACTCAGCTATGTTGCCCAACTATCTGGAGCTTTGGAAAGGATGCTCTCAAAATATTAAAATGAGGGAGGTGGCACAGAATTACACTATGAACTACACACTAAATTGTGCAGAACACAGAATGTGGAATACGTGAAACCATTCCAAAGACAATGCTCTTCAGTCTGCAAGACAGTAAACCGACTAACATTAAGCATAGCTAAAGAAATAATGTGAAAATCAGGAGCATGGTGGTCAGCTTGGAGATTAGAGTCATAAAGAATAGAAAATGGAATCATAAGGAACAGTTGGCTGGGCCCTCCAAACCATTGTCCAGAGGAGATGGAATAATCCCCCTCCTGGTGGCTGGACCAATCCCATCATGTAGGTGAGGCCTCAGGCCATCTCAGCCTGATGCCATTAGCCTTGGATTTATCTGGAGAACTCTCTTTTTTCTGACTTCCTGCTCTCCAGGCAATCTTTGATTATTATCTGACTTCCTCTATCATTCTGCGTATGGAAATGGATCTGTTACAAGGGCTTTTAGTATTCCATTTCTTCCAATAGTTTTCTTTTTCCGACTGTAAAAGAAGAAAATGGCATTTTGACCACGATATTATTTGGCCTAGCCCACAGGTCCACCAACCTGGGGAGGAAGTGCTGGTTATGCAATCCATGAGCGTTCCTGTCCCTGGGAGCGGTACTTCTCATTATGAATGAATAATCCAGCATTCTGTTTTTAGGGCTGAGTGAATGAGTCTGCCCCTGTTGAGGGTTCATATACTCAGGGAGTACTTGGGTTTCTGGGCCTAGAAAGGAGAAAACCTGGCTCAGAAATGTGAAAAGTTCTCTTGGTGAGGACACAGCCTACTGAGCCTTATTTCCTATGTGATAAGCACATATGCTTCGAGTTGCTGTTATTTTACCATTTTAGGCAAAGATAAAATGCTCAATGCATAATGTAAGATCCAGTGTTTACTGTGCATGATGCGCTCCATCTTAACATCTAGGCTTCTAGAACACAAGTGTGGCATTGTTTCCGTCACAGTCACACTTCAAAAAATTCCTCTAAACTCAGTATAAAATAAACAATGTGTTACTGTTTTAACTTAATTAAAATCCTAGTGCGGGTGCATTTGTTACTAGGTTTACTAATTAAGTAGGGAAAGAAGGAAGGTAAATGAATTATTTCAACTCCAAACTCAACCCCTCCTATTCCCCTACACGCAAGGGATGATATGAGATTTTGTGCCAAGAGATGAGAATTTCCATCCTGTTTGGATTATGCTGGAATGCTGTTGGAAGATATATAAGAGAAGAAAACAGTATGATTCTCTATTTACTTCTTTTTTGGATACACATTTATAAACCCTCAGAAGCATGCCTCAAGAAAGCATGATTTCTAATCTGAAGTAAGCAGAAGCTGGGGTTTTTGAACGGAATGGCAGGATTGCCTAAGAGGGGATCCTCTGGTGACAATGGCTGCTGTTTCCATGGCAATTGCAGATTTACCTGTGCACCCAGTCTCTGCTCCTTTTGTTCGTAGCAAACTACCATTAAGCAGCAACCAGCACTATTAGCAAGGCAGAGGCATTTAAGGAAACTGGTTCCCATCATTCTGTGTTCAGATCTTTTGTTCTATAATGGATCTGCAACTCCCTAATGTCGCGTTAACGTAATAGCATTAGGGTGCTGGAAAAAAATGTTTGTAATCTCACTTGGGCCAAATTTTTCTGAGAAAGTGGCACTCTTATCCTCATATCCAGTAATTCCCAAACACGAGTATGTCTCAGAATCCTCTAAATTTGCAAAGTGCAAATTCCCAGACCCCACCTCCAGAGAATCTGACTTAGTAGGTCTGAGATGGGACTGAGGACTGAATTTTTAACAGGTACCATAGTTGATTCAGTTACAGATGGTCCCAAGACAATACAACAGGGACACCTTATTTTGGATACTCTCCAAATAATCCAGAAGAGGAGAGAATTGGACACTGTCCCCTTCATAATATTAAAGAAGATCATGATTTTAAAGAGAACAGTTGAATCTCAAGGAATTTCTCTGGCAAAGAATCTAGTTTGAATATATCCAGGCCATATGGCTTTAGTTAGGTGGCAAAGTCATTTTAGGATAGGCCTGAGTGTTAGACTTGCTTTTGAGGCTTGGATCATTACAACTCATTTTCAGGGCTCCCTCACAGCAGTACCTAACATCTGCTTTATCATCTATTGAAAAGACAAGGAGCTACTGCCGTTGCAGGACCAGGCCAGCTTCAGAAACCATGCAGGTGGGGCTGTTACTTCCAAGGGCAAAACAAAGATGAAGTACTAAGCCATGCTCTGCCTTTCTCATAAAGGTCAGCATGGGCTTCAGCTTTAGGAAGTCTGGGGCTTCAAAGCTGTAGGAGGGAGAAGGCATCCCTTTGATTCCTTTTCTTGCTGATGCTTAAAAAAACTGTGAGCCCCTACACCTTGAAGAAGACCTCTTGTAGTAATCTCTCTTCCTTCATCTTTCCATTTTTCAGCCTCCTAGGATTTAGATGTTCTAAGATAAAGTCTCTTCCCATTCTTTTAGTGTCTAGGTTGCTCTGATGCCTCTTTTAATCATGCTGTGTTTGATAGATACAGAGTACTCCAGGCACTTGCCTCCAGGGATGGCCTTGGAAAAGACTGGTACATCTAGGAAACCTTCCTAAGGAGCTGGCATTCAAGGTACACAGGAATCACACATGGTGGCTTCAGTTTAATTTCAGAGCATCCTAAGTACACTTTGCTCCTGTCCCAACCCCACAGTCTCCCATTTCAGAAATAACATCAGCGTGCATGCGCCCAAGTGCTGCAGGTGGCACTTGAGCTTCTATTCAAATGCAGTTTCTCTCTGAAGAAGAACAAAGTCGGTTGGAATAAAGGTCCTATTTTTGGAAAAGAGAAGTGATGCACTGATAGATATTTGCAATGTAAAAACTCCTTTCTATGGGAAAGCATCCTCAATTACTTAACTTTCTTTATGGCAGTGGACTCCAGAAGAGCTCCAAATCACAGCAAGTACCTGTTGAGCATGATTGCTTGTGTTGCTGGTAACTTAATGCTTTTCCCATTTTTACAAAATGAGAACAAAATGACTGGTTTCCAGTAGGTAGGCAATTGTTGGCAACCACTTTTTTTTTCAACCTCTGCTCATCGTTGTGAACTAGAACCTTCCCTCCATCAATAACTACAGGGCCAGCTTTGTAAACACGTCACGGTTTAGGGATGAGTGCAGAGGTGCTGAGTTATTATCCGTGTCAAATGAATTACATGGAGTTGCTCTACTTTGAAAGTAGCAGAGAAAAGAAGTAGTAAAATGCGATGGTGAAGGCTTCAAGTTTGGGAACCAGGCTGCCTGAGTACTAATCCATGCTGTACTGCATTCTCCACAGGCTCCTCATCTGTAAAATGGAAATAATGAGAGCTGGGGAGAATTATACAAGGGGTATAATTTAGTGGAGCGCCAGCACTTAGCAAGGGCCCAGTGTACATTTGCCATTCTGGATGTGGAGGAAAGACTGATGCATTCGATGGAATGATAACTCACCGGACATGCCTGAATTTATTTGCAAGGTCAGGGAGACAATGCTATCACCTATTTGGACTAGAAGAGTTAGCCCTCGAGTTGCCACCTTGTATTCGTGGGATAGATGCTCAAATCAGCCCCTGTGAATCCCTAATCAAGCAAGTAGGAACTAGCATGGCAATAGAGGGGAATTCGGTGCTAGCCATGTCTGTTTCCTCTGACCAGGATCCCCTTTCCTACACACCCAGGTTCCATGATCAGATCTTGTGCCCTGCCTCTTCAATATTAAGACCTGCCATTTAGGGCCAGGCACAGTGGCTCAGGCCTATAATCCTGGTACTTTGAGAGGCTGAGGCGGGCAGATCACTTGAGGCCAGGAGTTCGAGACCAGCCTGGCCAATATGGTAAGAACCCATCTCTACAAAAAATACAAAAAAAATTAGCCAGGCACAGTGGTGCCTGCCTGTAGTCCCAGCTACTCAGGAGGCTGAGGCAGGAGAATCTCTTGAACCTGGGAGGTGGAGGTTGTAATGAGCCAAGACTTTTAGCTGGAGTCTCACTCTGTTGCCCACTGCATTCCAGCATGGGCAACAGAGTGAGACTCCAGCTAAAAGAACCGAAAAAACAAAAAATCTGCCATTTAGCCATTTATTGTCAAGCTCTTTTTACTGTCTAAAAAGAAATCAGGGGACTCTATGTCTCAATGGAATACTTTCTTCCCATGCATTTGGATAAAGCAGAACTTTCTGATATCTCCAACTCCTCACCTCTTAATCTCTTTATTCCTTCTTCATGTGTCCCTTGAGTGCCTATCTGTGCTAAGTGCTAACAACACACAGTGAAGCAGATAAACATGGTCCTGTCCTCAAGAAGCCCATATTCTAGAGGGAAAATGATCATTAACAAGAAAATGGACAAAGAAGTAATTTTATGTTGTAATAAGTGCTTTAGTAAAAAGAAAGGAGGAAGGGGCTGAAAAAGAGAACAGTGAACAAAGAGCTGGGACGCTACAATGGATAGGGTGGTCAGGGAAGGGGCCGCCATGGGTGGGACCTTAAGCTGAGAAAAGACTGCCTCTTTGCGGGTGATTGTGGGCAAGGTGATGTTTTTAACAAAGAGCCAGGCTTGGGTTCAGGTGAGGAGGTAAAAAGGTCTTTGAAAAAGGCTGAGATTATGATGTTGGTGCAGGCTCAGAGTGTGTACCCCAGAGGGCTCAGGGAAATACGCACATGGGATGGGTCAGGACATGAGGCGGACACGGTGCCAGGTACTGGGGTCATGGTAGATCAACGGTTCCTGGTAGATCAGGTGTGTACAGAGGTAATGCTAATTCATTAATTTATTCTTTCAGTCCAAACGTGTTTATGGAGTATTACAATAGGTCATGTACTATTCTGGGTGCTTGGACTACATTAGCAAACAAAATAAAGATTTCTACTTTGGAGCTTGTGTTCTAGCTGGAGGAAGGAGAAAGCAACTAACAAATGTAACATGCAAATAAATTAAATTATGTCCAATGTTAGAAGGTGTTAAGTGCTATGGAAAAAAATTAAGACAAGGTAAATTTTGGTAAGGGGAATCAGGAGTGCCAGGGGTATCTGCACACACGTGTGTGTGTGTGTTTGTGTATATGTAATTTAAAATAGAGTGGTCATACTTACCTGGCAGGGGAGATACCATGATCACGTAGGTGGTTTTCCCAGGACGGGGCTTACCCATTGCACTCCGGATGTGCTGACCGCTGCGAATTCCCCAAATGTGGGAAACTCGACTGCATAATTTGTGGTAGTGGGAGACTGCGTTCGCACTTTCCCCTGGTAAAAATATTAAAAAAAAAGAAAAAAAAAAGAGTGGACAGCATAGGCCATGTCAGAAGGTGAGTGTCTTAGTCCACCTTATGTTGCTATTACAGAATACAATAGACTGGATGACACATAAGGAACAAAAATTTA
Organism: Sapajus apella; assembly: GCF_009761245.1. Classification (NCBI taxonomy): domain Eukaryota; kingdom Metazoa; phylum Chordata; class Mammalia; order Primates; family Cebidae; genus Sapajus; species Sapajus apella. The sequence continues at coordinate 33,919,524 of NW_022436947.1, forward strand.
TTTGGCTCACAGTTCAGGAAGCTGGGAAGTTTGAGAGCATGGCCTTGGCATCTGGTAAGGACCTTTGTGCTGTGTTGTCCCATGGTGAAAAGCAGAAGGGTAAGTGAGGGTGACAGTGAGAGACAGAGAGGGCTGTTTGTTTTTATAACAACACAGTCTTGAGACAATGAAACCACTCTTATGATAATGCCATTAATCCACTCATGAGGGGGCGCCCTCGTGGTCTAAAAACCTTTTAACAGTTTTACGTCTTAATACCATCACAATGGTAATTAAATTTCAACATGAGTTTTGGAGGGGACATTCGAATAATAGCAGTGAGATTGACGGTGAGGGGTTTAGCCTTACAGGTAACTGGGGAAATGGTCTAAGCAGACTGAACAGCCAGTACGGGGTCCGGAAAGTAGGACATAAGACTATGGTAATGAGTGTCTCGGGGACCTGGACCTCTGGGGTGACTAACCAGGGCTGTGAGGCGCTGCAAGCCAGTCCTGAGAGTCTCCGAGACCAAGTGGGGCTGCAGCTCCTAAGGCACACTGCACTGGTGCTCACAGCAGCTGCCACTCTAGAGGCTGGAGCTGGTGTTGCAGGTTTATGTGCGGAGACTCAGAAGGCTGTGGGTGGGACACTCTGCCAGGTACTGGGGTCATGCAAAGATGCTGACCTGCTTCTCTCTCTGCCTCCAAGATTCCCCAAATCCTTCTCTGCAGCACCATTCTGGCTTCCTCAACCTCCCAGAAAGCTTCCAGGACTCAAATTGCCTGTATCCTCTTCTAGTCCTAGCTTGTTCAATCCCAACCCTGACTCCTCAATGCAGAGGACCTCAATGCGAGGTTAGGAGGGAAGTAACCAACATGCGCACACAAGCATTGCTGATGAGTTATGGGACTGACTGAACTTGGCATTTGAAAGTTAGAAAAGCAGAATATTCAAGGTCAGACAAATTTTGGTTTACATTTCACCTTTGCCACTTTTTAGTTGAGAGACCTTGCAAAAGTTATTCTCAGTCTCTCCCAGAAGCCTTGGGGAACCCTGGGCAGCTTTCGGATTTTGAAACTCCCACCTTTGGACACATATATATATTTCTATGTTTGATTCTGGGGGTACCTCTGTACTGTGATCCACCCCTCTTATCATCCCAGATCTGTCTCACTCATTTGAGCACTTGGAGCAGTAGTTTTGTTCTGTTTTTTGAGACGGAGTCTCATTTTCTCATCCAGGCTGGAGTGCTGTGGCGTGATCTTGGCCCACTCCAACCTTCACCTCCAGATTCAAGCAATTCTCCTGCCTGAGCCTCCTGAGTAGTTGGGATTACAGGCGCGAGCCACCACGCCCAGCTAAGTTTTGTACTTTTAGTATAGGCAGTGTTTCACCATGTTGGTCAGGCTGCTCTTGAACTCCTGACCTCGTGACCCACCCACCTCGGCCTCCCAAAGTGCTGGTATTACAGGTGTGAGCCACCATGCCTGGCTATGGAGCAGTAATTCTAAATCATCCCTGTATAGCAGAATCACGTGGGGAACGTTTAAATATACAGATGCCTAGGCCCTTCTCTCAGTGATTCTGGTTCCACTGGAGTACGGTCCTGGCAGTAAGTATTCTTTCCTTTTTTCCTTCCCTTTCTCGTCCTCCCTCAATCCCTCCCTCCCTCCCTCCCTCCCTCCTTCCCTCCCTCCCTTCTTTCCTTCCTACCTTCCTTCCTTCCTTCCTTCCTTCCTTTTCTTTCTTTCTGGACAGGGTCTTGCTCTGTTGCCCAGGTTGGAGGGCAGCGGTGTGATCACAGCTCACTGCAGCCTCAACCTCCTGAGCCCCAGTGATCCCCCAACCTCAGCCTTCCAAGTAGCTGGGACCATAGGCAGGTGTCACTATGCCAGCTATTTTTTTTTTTTTAATCTTTGTGGAGACAGAGTCTCCCTATGTTGCCTGGGATGGTCTTGAATTCTTGGGTTCAAGTGATCCACCTGTCTAGGCCTCCCAAAGAGCTGGGATTACAAGCATGAGCCACCATGCCTGGCCAACATAGGGAGACCCCATCTCTTCAAAAATAAATAAACTAGCTTGCATAGAGGCACCTGCCCATGGTCTCAGCTACTTGGGAGGCAGAGTTTGGGGAATCACTTGGGCCTGGGAGGTTGAGGATGCAGTGAATTGTGATCACAAAAGTGGGCAAAGGACATGAACAGACACTTTCAAATGAAGACATACATGTGGACAACAGTCATCTAAAAGAAGCTTAACATCACTGATCATTGGAGAAATGCAAATCAAAATCACAATGAGATCTCAATGATCAGTGATACTATACCAGTCAGAATGGCTATTATTAAAAAGTTGAAAAATAACAAATGCTGGTGAGGTTTTGGAGAAAAAGAAACACTTATACACTGTTAGTGGGAGCGGAAATTAGTTCAACCCTTGTGGAAGACAGTGTGGTGATTCCTCAAACAGCTAAAAGCAGGACTACCATTTTGAGCGAGCAATCTCATTACTGGGTATGTGCCCAAAATAATATAAATTTTTCTGTTATAAAGACACGTGAATGTATATGTTCATTGCAGCACTATTCCCAAAAGCAAAGACATGGAATCAACCTAAATGCCCATCAATGATAGACTGGATAAGAAAATGTGCATATATTATGCAGTCATAAAAAAGAATGAGATCATGTACTTTGCAGGGACATGGGTGGAGTTGGAGGCTATCATCCTCAGCAAACTAACACAGAAACAGAAAACCAAATACTGCATATTCTCACTTATAAGTGGAAGCTAAATGATGAGAACACACAGACACATATAGGGGAACAACCCACACTGGGGCCTATCAGAGAGTGAAAGGTGGGAGGAGGGAAAGGATCAGGAAAAACAATTAATGGGTACTAGGCTTAATATCTGGGCGATGAAATAATCTGTACAACAAACCTTCATGATACAAGTTTACCTATATAACAAACCTGCACATGTACCCCTGAACTTGAAATTAAAGTTAAAAGAGGTGTCCATGTGATTCTAACGTGCACAAGGCACCGAGTGGGAGTCTATGACCAGTCACGGAAAGTGGGCTAAGGCTTCAGGACTATCTCCCATCAGCTCCAGTATTTGATTATTTGCCAGGTCCATATTTCTTCTTCTTTTTTTGGAGATGGAATCTCACTCTGTCGCCCAAGCTGGAGTTCAGTGGTGTGATCTCAGCTCACTGCCACTTCTACCTCTTAGGTTCAAGTGATTCTCCTGTCTCAGGCTCTCAGTTGCTGGGACTACAGGCGTGTGCCACCACATCCAGCTAATTTTTGTATTTTTAGTAAAGATGAGGTTTCACTACGTTGCCCAGGCTGGTCTCAAACTCCTGACCTCAAGTGATCCACCCACCTTGGCCTCTCAAAGTGCTGGGATCACAGGTATAAGCCACTGCGCCTGGCCTGTGAGTTCCATATTTGTAATCTCAACAATCTTCTTTTTTTTTTTTTTTTTTTTTTGGAGGGGGTCTCACTCTGTCGCCAGGCTAGGGTGCAATGGTGCAATCTCGGCTCACTGCAACCTCCGCCTCCTGGGTTCAGGTGATTCTCCTGCCTCAGCCTCTTAAGTAGCTGGGACTACAGGTGCGTGCCACCATGCCTGGCTAATTTTTGTATTTTTAGTAAAGACGGGGTTTCACCATATTGGCCAAACTGGTCTTGATCTATTGACTTCGTGATCCACCCACCTAGACCACCCAAAGCACTGGGATTACAGGCATGAGCCACTGCGCCCAGCCCTCAACAACCTTCTTAAATGATTGTTATGAGGTTCCAAAGGGCACTGTAAATTATGAAGTGCAATAGAAACATTCATTATATTATTACGGAGTGGCCTCAAGTCCCTCTTTTCTTTTGAGTGCTTAGACATCTCTCCAGTACATTGGAACTCATCTCTTTCCCAGGAGTTTGGGGGCTCAAACAACACAAGGTCAGGAGTAAACCTGTACATGAGTAAATCTCTTTGTAAATGTATTTACAAAATATGATGTTGCTGAACTGGATGGCGAAGACAGAATGAATTATTTTTTTTCCAACAAAGTGAGACCTGCATGGCTGAATTCACTGGAATCCTGTGAGGACTCTCTCTCTCTCTCTCTTTTTTTTTTTTTTTAGACAAAGTCTTGCTTTGTCACCCTGGTCGGAGTGCAGTGGTGTGATCTCAGCTCACTGAAACCTCTGCCTCCCGGATTTCAGTGATTTTCCTGCCTCGGCCTCCTGAGTGGCTGGGATTACAGGTGCTCACCACTACGCCCAGCTAATATTTGTCTTTTTTTTTTTTTTTTTGGTAGTAGAGACAGAGTTTCACCATGTTGACCAGGCTGGTGTTGAACTCCTGATCTCAAGTGACTGCCCACCTTGGCCTCCCAAAGTGCTGGGATTATAGGTGTGGGCCACCGCACCCAGCACGGAAGCTCTCTTTCTGAGAGAAAGCTGAGGCCGATGCAGGGACAGGTCAGTGCACTGGAGTCGGTGGGAGGCCAGGGACAAGGGAGAGTCTTCCCAGGGTGGGTGAAATGGTGATGCCAAGGGGCTGCAACTTGAGTGGGTAGAGTGGGACAGACTGCAGATAGGACTAGGCCTCCTCTGAGATGCCACGCAACAACCCAGCTGCTTTTGTGTCCCTAAGGGAGATCCCCAAGGGCCCCCAAAAGTTCTCTAAGGACCTGACGTGCTTGTCTAGATCATCACAGAAAAATCCTCATTCCCCACAGTGTCCCTACCATCCTTGCTGAGGCCAGCACATTTCTCCCCAACTGGTAGGAGGAAGGAGGGGCATCATCTCCTTGTACTCAAAGGTAGAGGCGGGTGGAGCGTGCAGCAGATCCTACAGCAGGCCTGTTTTTCACCAGCAATGCCATTTATGGGGAAGCAGGGAGACAAGGAATCTGAGCAGGAGGAAGTGGGTGGGGAGTGCAGGAGTCTAGAGAATTTGTATTTGGCTGTTGCTGGGCAGGGCTCTGAGAAAAGGGAAGAAAGGAGAGAAAAACACAGCCGTGGGTGTCATTCTGGTCACTGTCACCACGGCCATAGCTGGGCCATGGTTCAAGCTCAGCAGGAAGAGAGTGGTGTGTGTGCTCATGTGACCAGAGCTGAGGTCTCTGGACAAGCTCTGATCTAACCCCACACAAGTGCTTCAGGAGGAGGGGATGTGGGCTTTGTGAAAATACCTAGAGCAATTCCCAATCATTTGTGGGCCTCGTTCCCATTTTAAGAAATACTCCACCTTCTTTGGATTCTCACAAGAAGTCTCGAAGGGAAGTTGAGCCAGTGAGAACAACTCCATTTTATAGGGAAGAAACCTGGGGTTTGCAAAGGTGAAACGAATCATCTAAGAGTCTGGACTGGGAGGTAGTAGTACTGGGAGGTGGACATGTGCTGACTTTGGTATTTGCCCACTTTTCATTTTTGTTTCTCTCTCCAGTGCCTTGGATTTGGCCTTATCAATTCTGCAGGTGGGCAGATCAGGTTGCCGAGGCCCTCAGCTCTGACATCCCTTCCTCCAGCCCCCTGGGCAAACTCACAATGTGAGCATGTTTGTCTTGGCTCCACTGGTGAGAGACGGGGCTTTTGGCTAATGTGCTAACTTGAGCTCCTGCTTTTGCTCTATGCATTGTGTATATTTAATCATGTTTGACGGAATTTACTTTAGCCCAAGTTTAGGCTGTTAGACTTTTCCCTCTCATGGTCTCTTTCGTTTTTACCCACACTCCATGCAAGTGATTTGTCTTCCCTCAGACTTCAAATATGCTATCCCCTTTCACCACCCATACAACCAGAAAAGATGTTATCCTTTAAGAACCTCTTGTTCTTCCCCTTGGAAGGGGCATTTAGTTTTGGGATGGACTCTTGCCTTTGGAAGACAAGCCAGAGTTTCCTTGGCTTTTGGCTTTTCTTTAAGCTGCACATTTGTTTTACTTTTTTTCCTTTCCCTGACTCAGTTTTTTCCAAGTTTCTTTCCTGGACTGACTTGAGACATCCCCTGCAAAGTCAGCCTGAAATTTTCCTGCTGCTCTGAACCTTTCCCCATTTAATTATTCTAACCAAAAATTATACTAACCTTTTTGTTCTTGTTAAAAAGAAAATAAACAAAAAATTAGGGACCAATATTTTAATGTACAGCTCTGTTCTGGGTTAAAGTGACAGGCAGGGGCCTGATCATAGGATGGTTGCAAGTTTGCAGAGTGTGCTCTCATGCATTTGATTGTCACAACAACAATGACAACAACGATGTGAGGCAGGCAGTGTGGGAATTATCATCCCCTTTTTACAGAAGAGGAAATGCAGGATCATAGGGGTTGGCTGACTCATCAAGGGTCGTCTGACTTCAATATTGGCCTTCAATGATGATTCTGAATTTTGCGTAAGAAAACTTACTGTTAGGCCAGGCACGGTGGCTCACGCCTGTAATCCCAACACTTTGGGAGGCCGAGGCAGTTGGATCATGAGGTCAGGAGTTTGAGACCAGCTTGGCCAACACGGTGAAACCCTGTCTCTACTAAAAATACAAAAATTAGCTGGGCGTGGTGGTGTGTGCCTGTAGTCCCAGCTACTTGGGAGGCTGAGGCAGAAAAATCACTTGAACCTGGGAGGTGGAGGTTGCAGTAAGCCAAGATGGCACCACTGCACTCCCACCTGGGTAACAAAGCGAGGTTCTATCTAAAAAAAAAAAAGGGAAAAAAGGCCAGGTGTGGTGGCTCATGCCTGTAGTCCCAGCACTTTGGGAGGCCGAGGCAGGCGTATCGCAAGGTCAGGAGATCAAGACCATCCTGGCCAACAGGGTGAAACCCTGTCTCTACTAAAAATACAAAAAATAGCTGAGTGCAGTTGTGCGTGCCTATAGTCCCAGCTACTTGGGAAGCTGAGGCAGGAGAATTGCTTGAACCCGGGAGGTGGACGTTGCAGTGAGCCAAGATGGTGCCACGGCATTCCAGCCTGGCAACAGAGGGACACTCTGCCTCAAAAAAATAAATAAATAAATAAATAAAACTTACTGTTTTGGAGTAGAGTATGTAAGTTCAAATACAGAGTCTAAGTTGATATTGGGGGTGCTTAGGAGATATCAGCTTGACTTCTAACACATTTTACATCTTAGTGAACTCACTCTGGCCCAAGGGCTGGCTGGTCCTCAGACCTGAAGTTTTATAAGCTCAGTTCAGTCCTGTCTATGTTCCAGAGGTGATCAGATATTGGTTGCTGACACATCCTATCCAAGCTCCAAAGTTGCACATTTTTTAAGATGAGTTAAACATATGATGTCAAATGTTGCAGTTCTAAGAGCTAGCAACTTTCTATACCTCCAATCTCATCTGTTAACTGCTGATTTATATTTACTCTCAGAAAGCCATCTTACTTCCGTTTCTTTTTTTTTTTAAAAACAAAAGAAAAAAGAAGAAAGAAAGAAACAACAAAAAAGAATAATTAAAAAAAAAAAAGAATGAAGGAGAGGAACAAAGAGGAAGAGGGAGAGAGAACGGGGGGTGTTGTTTTATTGCCCGGGCTAGAATGCAGTCTAAAAATGGGTATGAGACATGAAAAAAAAAATGAGGGAAGAAAATAACAAACAAGCAGCCAACCAATATTTCATTTAAACCTGTAAATAGGTGTGATGTGGTACTGATAAGAGTGTATATTTCGTGTATTTAAAGTGGAGAGTTCTAAAAATGTTAATTAAGTCTACTTGTTCTGGATCTGAGTTCAAATCCTGGATATCGTTGTTAATTTTCTGTCTCATTGATCTGTCTAATATTGATGTTGAAGTCTCCCACTATTATTGTGTGGGAGTCTAAGTCTCTTTATAAGTCTTATATGTCTGGGTATTCTTGTATTGGGTGCATATATATTTAGGATCTTTAGCTCTTCTTGTTGCATTGATCCTTTTATCATTATGTAATATCCTTCTTTGCTTCTTTTGATCTTTGTTGCTTTAAAGTCTATTTTATCAGACGCAAAAATTGCAACTCCTGCTTTTTATTTATTTATTTATTTTTCCTCTCCATTCGATTGGTAAATCTTTCTCCATCCCTTTGTTTTGAGTCTTTGTGTATCCTTGCATGTGGGATGGGTCTGGATGCAGCATACCGATGGGTTTTGACTTTTTTTTTTTTTGCCTGTCTGTGTCTTTGGATTGAGGGATTTAGTTGATTTAAATTTAGAATTAATAATAATATATGTGAGTTAATACTGCCATTTAATGTTAGCTGGCTGTTTTGCCCATTAGTTGATGTAAATTCTTGATTATGTTGATGCTCTTTATCTTTTGGTATTTTTTAGAAAGGCTGATACTGGTTGTTCCTTTCTATATGTAGTGGTTCTTTCAGAAGCTCTTGTAAAGCAGGCCTGGTGGTGATGAAATCTCTAAGTGCTTGCTTGTTCACAAAAGATTTTATTTTTCCTTCACTTATGAAGCTTAGTTTGGCTGGATGTAAAATTCTGGGTTGAAAGTTCTTTTCCTTAAGGATGTTGAATATTGGCCCCCACTCTCTTCTGGCTTGTAGGGTTTCTGCTGAGAGATCTGCTGTGAGTCTGACAGGCTTCCCTTTATGGGTAACCTGACCTTTCTCTCTGGCTGCCCTCAGTATTTTCTCCTTCATTTCAACTCTGGCGAATCTGGCGATTATGTGCCTTGAGGTTGGTCTTCTTGGGGAATATCTTTGTGGTGTTCTCTGTATTACCTGGAGTTGAATATTGTCCTGCCTTGCTATGTTGGGAAAGTTTTCCTGAATAATATCCTGAAGTGTATTTTCCAGCTTGGATTGATTCTCTTCGTCACATTCAGGTACAGCTATCAAGTGTAGATTAGGTCTTTTCACATAGTCCCATATTTCTTGGAGACTTTGCTCTTTCCTTTTTATCCTTTTTTCTCTAATCTTGTCTTCTCATTTTATTTCATTAAGCTGGTCTTCGACCTCTGATATCCTTTCTTCTGCTTGATCAATTCGGCTGCTAAAGCTTGTGCATGCTTCGTGAAGTTCTCTTCTTGTGTTTTTCAGCTCCATTAATTCACTTATATTCCTCTCTAAATTGTATATTCTTGCTAACATTTTGTCAAACCTTTTTTCAAAGTTCTTAGTTTCTTTGCATTGGGTTAGAACAAGTTCTTTTAATTCACCGAAGTTTCTTATCATCCACCTTTTGAAGCCTGCTTCTGTTAATGGAACACACTCGTTCTCCATCAGGCCTTGTTCCGTTGCTGATGTGGGACTCTGATCCCCTGTAGAGGGAGAGGCATTCTGATTGTGGGTATTCTCAGCCTTTTTAGGCCGGTTTCTTCCCTTCATTATAGATTTATCCGTCTGTGGTCTTTATAATTACCATCTTTATAATTGGGTTTCTGAGTGGATGTCCAACTTGTTGATTCCCGGTGCTAAAATCTGAGCAACCCACTGCACTGGCCAAAACAGTGGCGTTAAGATTGATGGTGCTTTTCTGACTCTGCATCAAGAACCGCCGCACCAAGGCAGCTGCAAAACCACCTTGCTGGCCACAAGAGTCGCGCTGGCGACCCGTGGGGCTCCTCTGCTGGGAATCTCCTGGTGCATGAGCCACAAAAATTCATCTGAAAGTGTGGCGTCCTCTCGTTCTCTGCACTTTCACTGGGAGCTACAGTCCCGAGCTGCTAGTGATCAGCCATCTTGGATCTCTCTCCTTACTTCCGTTTCTTATGGGACATCTCTCTGTCACCTCCATGTACCACTTACAGAGCCAAGAGAAGCCTGTTTACTCTCAGTTAAGCTGACTTTTCCTCTTTTTGCTCCAATTATCCTATTTTGGTAATTTCATTGGTAATCACAGATTCTTCATTTCTTGCAGCAGGGAAGACATATGCTATATCTCACCTTCTGCATTGTGTTAATATAGGGTTCTTACTCATTGTTTCCATGAAAAGTCAGACTCAGGAAACTGTTATTTCCATTTTAATTTAATAACAGTTTCTTTTGGGAGACTAGTCTTGGAGACAGTAGGAATCTAACACAGTGGTAACATTCTTACCTCAATAAACGCTTCTCTAAACCCTGCCTGAAATGTTCACTTCACTGTTGTTAGACTGCCTGTCAACCTATTCATTTCAGATATCACTTTGAAAAAATGTGAAAACAGTTGGATCAATTACTTGACTATTAATTCAGCAAGCATTTGTTGAGCACTCTCTCCATGCCAGACGCTGTGTTATGTATGCTTTGGGTATGCTGAGTCAAGGAGTCTTTGTCCTCTGGAAACTTGCAGGCTTATGTGGAAGCCAGAAAATGTGTGAAAAATTATACGATGGAGCATTGTACAAGACAGCAAGGGAATCGTTGGGTTTATGTGTGGATGGTCTAATCCTCTGGCAGCAGCTGCATCTCCCAACAGTTACAGTTTCAAATGCTTGACACCCTCCCTCTCCCCATGGCTCCAGCTCTGCCTGGGCTCTGATATTATTTTTTCACCTTGTTTCTTCAATCCTGGTATGGTAATGGTTTCCTACTGCAACCGGGTTTTTTCTTGGATGTTGTGGCTTTTTGGCCTTCAACCTCTTAAAGAATAAGTGGTGGGGCCGCTTCAGCTGCACCGTATGCTCTCAAAGTGAATATCAGACCCCAAAAGTGTTGCAGAAAGGTGATTTTATTTAGGTAGAGAAAAGAGAAGGAAAGGAGAAGGAAAGGGGATTCCAGAGGGAAAATCCCAGAGGGAGCTCCCACCGTGTGGGAGGGGATTCCAGAAAGGTGGAAATCTGGAGCAGGTGAGGGAGCACGGACTTTTATCCTGGGAGGAACTCCCGCCTTCTCCAAGACCCTGGGCCAATGAAAGGAGTTCCTTGGAACTCCCGCTGGAGTGATTGACTTTTAGTTTCTTCCTGCGCCCGTGAAATTCAAACATAAACCGCTGAATTTCCCGGATGGAGAGAGATGGGAGGAGGCATGGTGCCAGGAAATTCTTGCCCGTAAAGCTACGCCCTCTCATGGACCCGGAAAGAGAACACAGTCCCTCACTACCATTACTAGTCTATGGGCACATCTTCTTCCTTTGTTGATTCACTTAACTCTTTCCGCACCTCTGAAAGTGGTTCTTTCATTCAAGTGTCTTCATTGGAACTACCTGAGGTGAGTTCTATTTCTGCCAGGACTGCTGTTACTGATACAGAAACTAGAGCAAGAGGGATTTCTGCACATGCAGGAAAATAAATGTATGTAGTAAGCAGGACCCAGGTATAGGGTGTGCAGTGAAGAGAGGACAGATGAATGGTTAGGCGTGGGGCCGAAAGACGCCAACTCATGAATGCTGGAGATTTGGAGTTTTTATTCTGAAAGCTCTCATTAGCCATTGAAGGATTTTTTTTTTTTTTTTTTTTTTTTGAGACAGACTCTCACTCTGTCTCCTAGGCTGGAGTGCAGTGGCATGATCTTGGCACACTGCAACTTCCATCTGCCTGGTTCAAGCAATTTCCCTGCCTCAGCATCCTGAGTAGCTGGGATTACAGGCATGTGCCACCATGTCTGGCTAACTTTTTCTTGTATTTTTAGTAGAGACAGGGTTTCACTGTGTTGGCCAAGCAGGTCTCGAACTCCTGACTTCAGGCAATTCGCCCGCTTCCGCCTCCTAAAGTGCTGGGATTACAGGCATGAGCCACCATGCCTGGCCTAGCCATTGAAGGATTTTAAGCAGGAGAGAGACGTGGTTAGATTTCTGCTTTAGAAGGAAACCTTACTGGCTACTGTGTGTAGACTGGATTGTCAAGGTGGTGTGGGAGTGTTTAAGACAAGATGAGCTAAGAGGCACACAAGGACACGAGATGATTGGAGCTGAATCAGCTAATGGTAAACCTTGGAAGGTTTCTTACCTCTGTAAGCCATTGGTTCCTGTCCTTCAGAGGTCTAGTTAGTCAGGCTTTTTTCAGTTTTTTACTGGGAGCTACCCAGTATCTTTCTGATATGTATGTGTGTTTGTGTATTTTTTTTTTCTTTAACAGGAATTTTTTTTTTTTTTTTTTTTTTGAGACAGAGTCTTGCTCTGTCACCCAGGCTGGAGTGCAGTGGCAGAATCTTGGCTCACTGCAACCTCTGCCTCCTGGGTTCAAGCTATTCTCCTGCCTCAGCCTCCTGAGTAGCTGGGACTATAGGCGCATCCCACCACACCTGGCTAATTTTTTCATATTTTTAGTAGAGACGGGATTTCACCATGTTAGCCAGGATGGTCTCGATCTCCTGACCTCGTGATCTGCCCCGCCTCGGCCTCCTAAAGTGCTGGGATTATAGGCGTGAGCCACTGTGCCCAGCTATTTTTGGTTTTTTCTTATAACCAATTTTCCAGAACTGGTTTCTGTTGTTTGCAGCCAAAGAATCCTGATACAAGATTCAAGGAAGAAATGAATAGAGTCTATATGGGATGGGTCCATTCCACAGATACTTAGGAATAAGTACAACTGGCTGAACTTGGTGATAGAAAGCATGCGTGTGAGAGAGGGAGAGAGGAGTCAATAATGACTCTTAGTTTTTAGATCTGAGACTGGATAGATGATGTACCATTCACTAAGATGAAGGATATTGGAGGAGGATCACATTTCCCACCTCCGCTATGGGGGAGGGATGAGTAACTAAGTTTTGACAAGCTGAGTTTGAAGTGCTTATGGAAATGTCCAATAGATACTCGGTTATGCGGCTCCAGAATTTAGGAAAAAGATCTGACTGGAGTTGGAAATTTGGAAAGCATCAGCTTGTTAGTAGCAGCTGAAGCTGTGGGAGTAGATGAGGTCACTCAGGAAGAGTATGTAATATGAAAACAGGAGAGGGAAGAACTGGGAGGAGAAAAGAAGTCCACCTAGTAAGGAATTGGAGATGGTAGAGTACAAGAGATTGAAGTGAGTGTGGAGTCCAGGGTGGAAAAGGGTAAAGTGCTGCATCTAGTTCTGGGCGGGATTCAGAAAGGGAGGTAGCAGTCTGGTCGAATGATCTAGAAGCACAGAATGTTGTGGTGGGGGTGGAAGCAGTATTGGAGTCTAAGATTTCCCGGATGAAGCAATGCTGGGAAGTAATTAGACTCAAGGTGTGATCATAAGAGGTCAAGGTACTGTGAGCCTAAGGTGGCTTACGCATGGCAATTAAAATCCTCCAAGCAGAAGTAGTGACCCAATTGGCCGAGTTTATGTTGAACGTGTAGTGAGGTCAGAGGTGAGAATGACAATGAGCGACTAAAGGAAGTATTAATAGTTTGGAAGCAGAAACAGGAGAATTCTGCAACCTTCCTTGCAATACACACAAACAGAGCTTGAAAATATAGAACAGCTCTTACCCCAGTCCCAGAGGACTACAGAAAAGTGATGTCACAGGGACAGCAGAACTTCCCTCTATGCGAGGAGAGTAGCGAGCAGGGAACTTATTTGAAAAGATTGAGAATAATAGAGAAGTTTCTTTACCACCAAATGGGGAATCCAGGTGATAATGAGAATGGGGAAACAAAATAGTGAAAAATTGGATTTTGGGAGCAGAAAAGGGAAGGGGATAGACAACAACTGTGTCCAAGGATGATGGAGTTGTGAATTCTGATGAAAGTTAAGTTCATGCTGGTGCTCAAGCTTGGTCGATACCCATGAATGGTGGCCTTTGCTTTTTCTTTATCCTTCTACAGGGCAAAGGTGAAGACAACTGGGCTGCAGGAAACTTTGGGATATTTGTTTCTCCCAAGAAAGTAACTTTGACTGTAACATAAAGAAGTAACTCTGATAGGAATATCCTCCCGAAGAATTGAATAGTTAATCTGAAATTTTAATACCATAAACATGTTAAACATTAGTGAGTTCTTAGTTTTTGCCTTTGCCATATGCTACATCTGAGGTCAGATACAAATGTTCTTCTGTGAAAAAATGGTTTTCTGAAAAGTTTTTGTCAATTATAATTTATATATAATGTATTTTTTTCTAAAAAGATAGACACAGTGGTTTCAAAACAAGGAGGAATAATTACATCAGTGTGAAAATAGAAGCTATTTGGTCTAACTTGGAAAACTAGCAAAGAACATTATTTCTTGCTAAAGGATTAGGAAAGACTTAAAATAGTTATCTAAATTGTCAAGTCAGGAACATTTTTGTGCAATATACAAAGGGTTCATTAGCCTACTCACAATGATTTTTGACACTGCCTTTTCTTTTTGTCATCCAGACCTACTCTGATATCTTCAGGTAAAGAGAAGTAAAAAAGTTCTTTGGAGAAAATCTCAATTCTCTCACAACAGATAAGAGGTTACTCTCCAGAGAAATAGAGCTGAGGGTTCTTGAGCTAATCACTAAACCCCAAGGCCACATCTAGTTGGTTAATTCTGACCCCTGGGGGTTGGTTTCTGCAAACGCATCTACTTCAACACTAAGGCAGGACATGCGTGACTATAAACTGGCTGGCACTGCCTGTAGAAAAGAACCTTCACTGAACTGAAGCAAGGATGTGGAGCCATTTATTACCAAATTGAAGAGAGAAAGTGGCATTAAAAGGCGCTTAAATGCAAAAGTGAACTCATTTAAAAAAATAAAACAAAGGACTTCATAATTTACTGGTAATTATAATTACCCAGAAAAGCATGCACTATTTACGAAATTATAAAATGTCATTTTTTGTCAGTTTTCTTCACTAAGAGAAAAACTGGTAAATTACAGTACCTCTTTCATTAAAGCATCAAATATGTGCCAGGTATATGCAAATGTATTGTTACACGGCCCATGTAACAGGAGAGTAGGATGGTGTCATTTAGCTCTAGAGAAGCTTATATTGGTAGTAGATGGAGTTAGTAAAGGTAGGAATTTTAACTTAAATTTTATTTTAAAAGGGCACGATAAGTATGAGAATGAAAAAAGATTCAGAATATGAGACTAAGACTGCAAAGGAATTCAGTATTTTTCTCATTTGTCCTAATACCTCATCGTGGAGAGCAGGCCCTCAGAAATCTAAGTCTTTGGGTTTGTGAAAGACTGAGAGTTGAATTGCTGCTAATATCAAGTCCCCAAAATAAAATAATAAAACCTAGTTAGTTGAAATTCCTGAAAATCTTTAATATCACCATAAAATGCAGATCATGTGAAAGACAGTTTTTGCTAAAGAGCATCTTCTCAAAATCCTCAAAGAATACTTTCCCCATTATTTCAAATATTCAGCCATTGGTTGATAGAGCATCCTGGCTGTGGCATAGAGCTGTTTCTATGCAGTGGCACTTGATGAGCAGAGTCTCATTTGTGCAAATAGGGTAAAGGTAGGGAAACTTTCTAGTCCTGATACAACTGTGGCCAAGTAGAAGGCTTTGAGTATTTCTACTAGAAAATGTTGTTTTCTGATTTGACACCAGAAATTAAATGGTCGACAACCCGGTAGATCTTAATCAGAAGTGTAAGGCAAAATTTGTCCTTGGTTCATTCATCAACACTCTTTCAAGCTTTTTTATTTATTTTATTTTTATTATTATTATTTTTTAATGAGCACATAGGCCAGGCACAATGGCTTATGCCTGTAATTCCAGCACTTTGGGAGGCCTAGGTGGTTGGATCACTGGAGCTCAGGAGTTTGAGATCAGCCTGGACAACATGGCAGAAACCTGTCTCTAGAAAAAATACAAAAATTAGGCGGGGTAGTGTGTGCATTTAGTCCCAGGTACTTGGGAGGCTGATGTGGGAAGATTGCTTGAGCCCAGGAGGTGGAGGTTGCAGTGAGCTGGGATCGTGCCACTGCACTCCAGCCTTGGTGACAGAGTCAGATCCTGTCTCAATAAATAAATAAATAAATAAAAACGAGCACTTATGTGCCAGGCATAGGTACTAGGGATACGTGGTTCTAATCCTAATGAAACAAATATTCTAATGAGAGGATCAAATAATGACTACAAATTTTGATGGACATAATTTGGGAAAAAAACAAGGGAAAGAAAAAATGGGAAATATTTAAAGTGTGCTTTAAAGATGAAAAGGTGATTATTGAGTTGGGAAAGATCTTAGTGGGTCCAAGAATCTGAGAAAGGCTAGCTGGAGTTTTGTAAGCTAGAGGAGAAAAAGTAGCATGAAGCTGGAATTGGTATCTTCTTACCTATTTTAGTCTCTCACTCCACCTTCTGTGACCCAAAGCACAGTGTGTTGTCAATCATTCGTTTATTCTGTCAATATGTAGGCACTATTCCAGGTGCTCAGAATAGGAGAGGGAACCAAAAGTCAAAATTCCTGCTTACATGGCTCTTACATTCTAGTAAACACCAGGACATGGATTTGATTACTATCTTTTACAATGCTTGATGTGAAAGTTGGACACATGGATGGAAAGACATAGAGGTGAAGTGGGAGTTGGGGGAAGGAGTGAAACTTGATACAGGGTGGCCTGGGAAGACTCTATGATAAGGTGACTATTGTCAGCTTTTCAAAATAGACAAAAAAAAAAAAGATAACCCTATGGCCAACAGGATGTTAGTTGAGTGGCTTAAGATGTTGCTTGTCCTTGGAGTATTCAACTCTTGACACAAAGTGCATTGGGATAGTCCATTTGCTCTCTAGAAGTGGTTGGAATGCAGACTAGGGGTGAATATGTGTGGGAATTAGAGAAAGATTCCTAGAGAAGATAGGAACAAATAAGGTTTTGACAGCAAGACAAAGGAAAGAATAACATTCCCCAGTGGAGAGAATGACTTGAACAGAACCCTAGAGGTACTGAAGTATGCTGTTATTGCAGTAAGGTAGAGCAGACTGTGTAAGTTTTTTTTGTCACTGTGGGAAGAGGGAGTGGTGCATCTTTGTCAATTTAGCCAGAAAACACACAGCACTTTAGGTATTTCAAGAAGAGGAAATTTAATGCAGAGAATAGGGTATGTAAGTGATGGAAGCGGGTAAGAAATCAAACAGAGGTGGTAAGGCAGCTCAGAGTTCAGCCATCCCAGGGAGCTGCTGCATGCTCTAGGACTGGAGCCAAATAGGGTGGTGCTACCCACAGCCCAGCGTCTGGGCCCATCTTGTGGAAGTGGGAATCACAGTCGACCTTCCCTAAGGGAATGGGTTCTATGAAGAAAGAGAATGTTCCGTGGGAACTGGGAACAAGTTAGGGGAGGAGGACAGTGTTAAAGATGCTGACCTGAAGCAGAGACAGGGGCAGGATTCCGACCTTTCCCAACTCCTACCTTCCAGTCTCCTGCCATGGCACCCAATGGCCAACTCTACTCCACAGCTAGACACAGGCAAAGGGAGCTTGGGAAGTGTAGTTCTGGGGTACAGAGCAAAGGGAGAAGGGCAGGGAGTGGATGTGAGAGGAAACAAGCAAATTACCCCCAAGTGGATGAGGGGAGCAAAAGAAGGAGGGCAGGGAAGTTCAGATTCTGGAAATGAGGCTGCAAGGGGGAAGAATGTCAGAAGCTTCATGGCAGACTTTGGTAGCTGAGGAGTTTGGGCTTTATTTTTTGGCCACAGGGAGATATAGCAGGATTTTTTTTAAAAATTAATTTTATGAGTTTTTTAAATTATAAAAATAATATATATTCATTACAAAAACATTCTAACAGTACATAAATTTAAATACAACAGTAAAATCAAGGTTCTCAACTTCCTTCCAGACTACCTACCTCTCCTCCCATCCCACTCTCCCCTGGGTTACCAGTTTGGTACCCCTACTGACACTCTTCAAGTATATACAAACAACACATGTGCACATGCTCTACTGTGTATAATAAGACTCATTTATTACCTATATATGCATAATATGACTCCATTTATGTGTATATATATATATATATATATATATAAAGTACATATGAATACACAAATAGGGTCATATTATGCATGTTTATATATATATATATAAATACAAAAATGGGTTCATATTAAACATTCTCTTTTGTAACTACCTTTTTTCCACTAAAAATACATCTTGGACACTTTCGATATCAATACATGTAAATATATGCATCTATCTTAATCTTATTAACAGTTATATAGTATTCTAGGTTGTGGATTTTATTTAGTGCCTTATTAAGGGGCATTTAGACTGTTTCCAGTATTTTGTTCTGATGAACAATGTTGCAGTTAACAACTTTATACAGGCCGGGTGAGGTGGCTCACTCCTGTAATGGCAGCACTTTGGGAGGCCAAGTCAGGCAGATCACCTGAGGTCAGGAGTTCAAGGCCAGTCTGGCCAACATGATGAAACCTCATCTCTACTAAAAATACAAAAATTAGCCAGGTGTGCTGGTGGATGCCTGTAATTCCAGCTACTCAGGAGGCAGTTAGGAGAATTGCTTGAACCTGGGAGGTGGAGGCTGCAATGAGCCTAGATCTCGCCACTGCACTCCAGCCTGTGTGACAGAGACTCTGTCTCAAAAAGCTCCCTCAAACCCCCCAAAACCAAAACAACTTTCCACATAAACATGCATTTTTCACTAAGTATCCAGAAATAAAATTATTAGGTAAAAGGGAATGTACCTTCCTAAATGAAAATATATGATCAGACCAATGATGGTGGTTCACACCTGTAATCCCAGCACTTTGGGAGGCCAAGGCAGGAGGATTGTTTGAGGCCAGGAATTTAGGCCAGCCTGAGCAACACAGCTAGATCTCATCTCTATGGGAAATTTTTTTAAAAATTAGTTGGGCGTGGTTGTGCGTGCCTGTAGTCCTAGCTACTTGGTTGGCTGAGGTGGAGATGATCACCTGAGCCCAGGACTTTGAATCTGCCATAAGCTATGATTGCATCACTGCATTCTGGCCTGGGTGACAGAATAAGACACCATCTCTTAAAAAAAATGTATACACACACACATTTGGATTTGTGTGTGTATATATATATATATATATATATATGAAATCAAATTGCCTTTCAAAACCACGGCACCAATCTGTGTTCCCACCTATAGTAAATCAAACTGCTTATCCCACATCCTCAGCTACACTGATTGTTGTGATTTAAGTACTAGTTAATCTGGTAGTTGCAAAGTGATATTTAATTGTTCTTTAAAATTTACATTTATTTAATAGTAAATAAATAGAATATTTCTCATATTTATTAGTCATTTATATGTTCTTTGTCAATTTTTCTCATTGAAGGGTAAAGTCTTTTCTTACCGATTTTTTTTTTTTTTTTTTTTTTTTAGACAGAGGCTCATTTTTTTGCCCAGGCTGGAGTGCAGTGGTGCAATTTCAGCTCACTGTAACCTCTGCCTCCTGGGTTCACATGATTCTCCTGCCTCAGCCTCCTGAGCAGCTAGGAATACAGGCGTGCACCACCACCATGCCCAGCTAATTTTTTACATTTTAGTAGAGACGGGGGTTTCATCATGTTGGCCAGGATGGTCTCGAACTCCTAACCTCAGGTGATCCACCCACCTTGGCCTCCCAAACTGTTGGGATTACGGGCATGAGTGACCATGCCTGGACACTTACTATTTTTAATTGCTCTTTGTATCTTATGTAAATTAGTCCTTAGACTTTAATTTGTGTTGCAAATATTTCTCCATATTTGCTAACTAAAAAATATTTAAAGCCGATTATGGTGGCTCACGCCTGTAATCCCAGCACTATGGGAGGCCAAGGCAGGCGGATCACAAGGTCTGGAGATCAAGACCATGCTGGCCAACATGGTGAAACCCTGCCTCTACTAAAAGTAAAAAAAAAAAAAATTAGCTG
>NW_022436947.1:33939242-33942852 GCF_009761245.1 Sapajus apella
TGTGTGTGTGTGTGTGTGTGTGTGTGTGTGTATATTCTAAAGGGTCACTAGATTTTCTGGACAGTCAAACTTATCAGTGAGCTGTATCTCGTTGGCCTATCAAAGACTAAACTTTCAGGTTTAATAAAAAGTGGGAGCCAGATGCAGTAGCTCATGGCTGTAATGCCAGCACTTTGGGAGGCTTAGGTGGGAGGATCACTTAAACTCAGGAGTTTGAGACCAGCCTGGCCAACATGATGAATCCTGTCTCTACAAAAAACACAAAAATTAGCTGGGTATACTAGCTCATACCTGTAGTTCTAGCTACTTGGGAGGCCAAGGTGAGAGGATCTCCTGAGCCCAGGAGGTTGAGGCTGCAGTGAGCCGTGACTGCACTCCAATCTGGGCAATACAGTGAGACCCTGCCTCAAAAGAAAAAAAAAAAGGAAAATGGGTACGATGTTAGGGAAAGTAGCTGAAGCTTTAGAGGAAACTGAGAAAAATATAATCAATCTGACATCGCTGAAAATAGATGGTCTTCACGGCCAGAGGAGTAAGTCTTTACAACTGTGTTCTACAAGAAAATGTTTTTCTGTAATTGTGTCACAGAGAAACCTCATTCTTTGCCTTAAGAGAACACTTCAATAATTCTGTGGTGCAGAAAGGAGGTTGGAATCTTGCATTTATCTGTGAGTGTCTCAACTAAGTTTATGTATAACATTGGTGGATTTTAAGGCGTTGGTATTACGTGTGTTTTTGGGAGAGGTATCTAAAGAAAAATCCAACTGTTGAGGGAATCTAAAAACACCTGGATGTTTTAAGATCATAAAGAGTGAAATAGTTTTCCAACAGACTCTCTGGTTTATTTTTCAAGCTTCCTCTGCTTTTCTGGCTTTTCATTGTTCTCTGTTTTGGAGAACACAAATCTCTCACTTAAAAGAGATTTAAGTACTAGATCATTAGAGGGTTTTACAATTTAAAACCACATATTAGTGTTTCTCCTCCAGTCTGCTCTTCTTTCTATCTTCTTGGAGAGCTTCTCTTGCCCAGAGAAGTCATCTTTGTAGCCCTTTCCTTCACACCTTCCAGTCACTGGTTTTAGATTTTTAGAAGGCTGTGTGGTATTCAAATGCCAGGTGTGGTGGCTCATGCCTGTAATCCCAGCACTTTGGGAGGCTGAGGTGGGTGGATCACCAGGTCAAGAGATTGAGAACATCCTAGCGAGCATGGTGAAACCCCATCTCTACTATAAATACAAAAATCAGCTGGGCGTGGTGGCATGTGCCTGTAATCCCAGCTACTCAGGAGACTGAGGCAGGAGAATCACTTGAACCCGGGAGGCAGAGGTGGCAGCGAGCCGAGATCACCCTACTGCACAGCCTGGTGACAGAGTGAGACTCCGTCTTAAAAAAAAAAGACTATGGTTTTTAAACATCTGCTGGTACCAAAGTGCTAAAGGCAATAGTCAGAAAGAAGTGAATAACCTCAAATTAAAGCACATAAAAACACCCATGGAAAGAAGAAAGGACATTTTGGGTCTGGCAATGTTGTAAAATAGTAATCAATATCAGACCTTTTTTTTTTTTTGAGATAGTGACTTGCTCTGTCACTCAGGCTGGAGTGCAGTGGCACGATCTTGGCTCACTGCAACCTCCACCTTCGGGCTCAAGCAATTTTCCTGTCTCAGCCTCCTGAGTAGCTGGGGTTGCAGGTGTGCACCACCACACCTGGCTAGTATTTGTATTTTTAGTAGAGACAGGGTTTCACCATGTTGGCCAGGCTGGTCTCAAGCTCCTGATATCAGTTGATCCACCTGCCTTGGCCTCCGAAAGTGCTGGGATTACAGGCGTGAGCCACTGCATCATACCATTTTTGAAAAAGATGCTGTTGATATTGAGCCATATTTTTCTTTTTGTATATGAGCTTATTTACCACATCATAGCCGATGAAATTGATAGGATCAGGTGATTTCATTTTAGAGATCAGAGCAGAGAAAGATGAAAGCTGGGAGAAATTAACTCATTTGTATGGCATCACATTTGTCCAAATTAAGATGTGAGACTGAATCAATACTTGCTGTAAGTTAAGACCAGGGGAACAGAGGCATATTAATAACAGAGTCTTAGTTTTAGAATAGAAAGAGAAATACCCAGAAAAATAGGCAATGGTAATTACTTATTAATATTAATCTTTTCTCCTCAGGGACAATTAATCTTAGCTTACAATCTAACGCAATGTTGGTCTTATGGAAGACTGGGTTGATTGAGGGAGTTGTTGAATTGGAATGGTTTCTTGAAGACCTGATGGATTCGCTTTTTCTTAAGGGCCTGCAAACAGATTTTCATCTAGTGTTACTACATAGAAGTTGTACCTGAAAGCAACATGGATAAGTCAACTTAAAATCTTGGTGAGTCTTCTGATCTTAGGGTTCAATGATAGAAGAATTTGTATTTCCTGGTATTGTCTCTGATTTACTTTAAGAAGAAAAGTTTTACTAAGATATAATTCATATACCACTCTTCATTTAAAATGAAGAGTTTTAGTATATTCACAGAGTTGTGTAACCATCACAATCAATTTTAGAACATTTGTATTACCCCTAAAAAAGAACCTCATAACCATTAGCAGTCACTCCCCATTTCCTTCCAATCACCCCCAGTCCCAGGCCTACACAAGCTCTAATCTACTTTCTGTCTATAGATTTACCAATTCCGGACATTTAATGTAAGTTGTGTCATACAACATGTGGTCTTCTGTGACTGGCTTCTTTTACTTAGCATATATTTTCGAAATTCAACCATGTTGTAGCACGCATGACTACTTCATTCTTTTTATTAATTAATATTTCCTTGTATGACTATACTATATTTTATTAACTCATTCATCAATTGGACTTTTTTGTTGCTTCCAGCTTATGTCTATTATGACTAATGCTGCTATTACTGTACCAGTTTTTGTGTGGACATAGGTTTTCATATCTCTTGGTATATATTTAAGAGTGGAATAGTTGGATCACATAGTAACTTGATGTTTAATCTTTTGAGGAGCTTCCAGACTGTTTTCCAAAGCAGGTGTGCCATTTTAACATTCCCACCAGCAGTGTATGAGGATCCCAATTTCTCTATATCTTTGCCAACACTCATTGCTCTATGTATGACTACAGCCATCTCAGTGGGTATGATGTGGTATGTCATTGAGGAATTGATTTATATTTCTCTGATGGCTAATGTTGTTGGGCGACCTTTCATGTGCTTCTTTAATGCTTTCTTTTCCTTTTTTTTTGAGACAGTCTTTCTGTCGCCCAGGCTGGAGTGCAGTGGTATGATCTCAGCATTTTGGGAGGCCAAGCGATTCTTCTGCCTCAGCCTCCCAAGTAGCAGGGACTACAGGTGCACGCTACCACGCCCGGATAATTTTTTTGTATTTTTAGTAGAAACATGGTTTCACTATGTTAGCCAGGATGGTCTCGATCTCCTGACCTCATGATCCACCTGCCTTGTCCTCCCAAAGTGCTGGGATTACAGGCTTGAGCCACTGCACCTGGCCCCCACATGTGTATTTAATACTTTCTCTGGAGAAATGTCTATTCAGATCCTTTGCTCGTGTTAAAATTGAATTTTTGGCCAGGTGC
>NW_022436947.1:33943252-34004704 GCF_009761245.1 Sapajus apella
ATGGGGGTCTCACTATGTTGCCCAGGCTGGTCTTAAACTCCTGGCCTCAAGTGATCCTCATGTCTTGGTCTCCCAAAGTGCTGGGATTACAGGTGTGAGCCACTGCACCTGGCTTTATTTCTCTTTTTATTATTGAGTTATAAGAGTTTTTAAATTTACCCTAAATACAAGTGTCTTATCAGATATATGATTTGAAACTATTTTTTTCATTCTGTGTGTTGTCTTTTTAATGTTCTTGATGGTGTTCTCAGAAGCACAAAAGTTCATAATCTTGATGAAGTTCAATTTATTTTTTTCTTCCGTTGCTTGTTCTTTTGGTGTCATATCAAAAAACCGGTTGCCTAATCCAATGTCATGAAGATTATATCTAACTTTCCTTCTGAGACTTTTATGATTTTAGCTCTCAGATTTAGATCTTGGATCCATTCTTAGTTAATTTTTACGTATGATATGAGGTAGAGTTCAACTTTACTCCTTTGCTTGTGGATATCCTGGGTGTCCAGTTGTCCCAGCACAATTAGTTGACAAGGCTGTTCTTTCTCCATGGAATTGTCTTTGCACCCTTGTTGAAAATCACTTGATCATAAATGTAAACATTGATTGGGCGCAGTGGGTGACTCATGCCTGTAATCCCAGCACTTTGGGAGGCTGAGGTGGGTGAATCACCTGAGGCCAGGAGTTCAAGACCAGCCCAGCCAACATGGTGAAACCCCATCTCTCCTAAAAATACAAAACTTAGCTGGGCGTGGCGGTGGACACTTGTAGTCCTAGCTACTACTGCATTCCAGCCTGGAAGACAGAATGAGACTCCGTCTCAAAACAATAAAACAAAACAAAACAAAATAAAATAAATAAATGTGATTGTTTATTTCTGGACTCTCAATTCTAGTCCATTCATCTGTGTGTCTGTCCTTATGACAGTACCACATGGTCTTGATTATAGTATCTTTTAAAATAAGTTTTGGAATCTGGAAGTTTGAATCCTCCAGTTTTGTCCTTTGTTTTTGAATATGCTTTAGCTACTCTGGGTCCCTTGCATTTCCATATTGGTATCAGCATGTCAATTTCTGCAATGAAACCAGCTGGGATTTTTTTAAAAATGGAAATTACGTAGAATCTGTAGATCCATTCACCAAGTATTGCTACCTTAACAATATTGAGTCTCTGATCCACGTAAATGAATGTCTTTTCATTTATTTAGGTATTTAACTTATTTCAATAATATTTGGTATTTTGCAGAGCATAAGTTTTGCACATCTTTTGTTAAATTTATTATTAAGTATTTTATTCTTTTGACTATCGTAAATGCAATTTTTAAAAAATTTCTTTTTGAAAAATTTTATTTTCAGATTATACTTTGCAAGTCTATAGAAATATTGATTTTTGTTGTTTGATTTACTTTTGCTTTAAGGTAATAAGCTGGTAACAGAAAATATCTAGCTGCAAGAAATACTGTTTGTTCTAAATAGATTATGCTAATGATATAGAATATTATAGCATAAACAGTAGCTTTGTTTTGCCCTAAGGATGAAAATATCTCACTAAAAAGCAGATACATAATACAAAGGCATTTAAATATATCATAGCAATCCCATAGATAGTTCTTAATGTTCAAGTACTCCAAAATATGTGAATATCATAGTCTGTTTCTGTATTTATTTTTGCCAGCAGCAGTTAATCATTTAACTATTGGCACTCTAATTCTCTTCTTTCACGTCTCACCTCAGACATCAGTTCCCCAGAAGGCCTTTCCTGACTCACCTGTGTATGGTTGTGTTCCTGTATATTCTGGGTAACACATCATCTATTTCTTTAATGATGCTTATTACAATCCATAATTATCTTGTTGGTTTACCGTCTCTCTCTCTCCCACAGAGTGTAAGTAAGTCTATGAGATATTTGTTGACTTCAGAATCTCTACTGACTGGCACACAGTGATTACTTATAACATTTTTTGTTATACAAGTGAATAATGTGATTTTCCAACTACAAAAACATAAAAAGAAAACTACCTAACATGGCATAAAAATACTGACATCACACTTGTGTCTGCTTTTGATGTAATGACTTACATCAAAGTTTACAAGTTTTCCAAAATATGTTTTGCAATTATGTCTGGAGAAGCCAATTGTGTTTTTCATTTTGTTTTTAAACTGAGCCTATCAATTTATCACAGCCTAAGTTTACATATTACTTGACTCATTCATCATCACATGAAGTAATCTGGAAACATTTGAGAGTTACAACCAGAAGCCTCTAAAAAAACCTTGCCTCTATAATACAGGGAGAGCTAGATCCTTGGCACATTCAGATTTAAATAGTGGAATATTGAATATGGCCACAGACTTGGTCACATCACATATCTGAGCCAATGCTAAATTTAATTTTATATCTATATCTATAATTTTGGTTGAGAACCATCACTACCTAAGTCTTCTTTACTTTTTACTTCCCACCCCAAGCACTGGTGTTTGGTATTCTTTAGGTGGCAATTTTTAACTTTAAAAATCCTAATTAAAAGACATTACTTCATGAGAAATGAAGTACACTCTAAAGAACTGTAGACAGATGAATATGATGGGCCAGGAAGACTCCTTCATTACCTAAATGCCTCAGCCCAACCCTCACATCAGCCTCAAAGCCTCAATTCAAAGTTGGTTTCCTTCAAAAAATGATCAGTTAGTGCTAATCATAAACCTTCAGATTTGCTCTTCACTAGTTGGGGTCTTGGTTGTTAGATCTGCAAGTGTCTATGCTATACTTTGTGGTCTCAGGGATGTTAATGAAAGGCTTTTAAAAATCAACATACATTTAGATTCTAGTAATTCTGTCATAATAATATTAATATTTGATTATTTAGTCCAATTAATTAGACATCCAGAAATCTTTCATTCTATTTCATAGTTTCTATATCTAAATCTGTATAACTTCAAAATATTCTCGAGTCAACTGAAAAACTTAGTAAGCCAAGAGTGGTGGCTCATGCCTGTAATCCCAGCACTTTGGGAGGCTGAGGTGGGTGGATTGCTTGTATTCAGGACTTTGAGAACACCCTGGACAACAGAGTGAGGCCCCCATTTCTGCAAAACAGCACAAAAAAATTAGCCAGGTCTGGTGGTGCACACCTGTGTCCCAGCTACTCAGGAGACTGAGGTGGGAGGATAGTTTGAGCCCCAGAGGCAGAGGTTGCAGTCAGCCGAGATCCTGCCACTGCTCTCCAGCCTGGGTGACAGAGCCAAAACCTGTCTCAAAAATAAATAAATGAATTAAAAAAAAAAACAAAACTTAAAAAAGATCTTAGTAAAGACAAAATATTTCAAGTATTCAAAATATGCCTTTCTTACACGTTTGCCCTACCGTAAATATATCATTTTCGGAGCATTCCAGAAATTTTGAGAAAAAGCGAATATAGCTTTTAGTTATGAAGCAACACATTTCTTATTTGTGATTTGAAGACACAGAAAATTGGATTTAGAGGGCAGAGCCACTAACAAAATAATAAGCCTTCACTGATCTTTGCAGGAGAGTTGATGGCAGTTCTTGCTCATACAAATCCTGTTAATTTAGATCTCTGGCTTCACTTTAGTGCTAAGAAAACCAAAGCCCAGGAAGGATAAGAATCATTTATCAGTAATACACACTGGAAGAACCTGAACTCTTGTGTTTTAGAAAAATTTAGAAAGCTAAGTTTATATAAGAAAGTTTTTCCTAAATAACATTTCATCTAGACTAATTAGGGAACATGATTAAATTTTTCCTAAAAGTGAGCCAGGAAAAGATACAGGTAGAAGATATAAAATTACCCTATCTCTGAAGAAATTGTATGTTATTAATTCTGAATTCCAAAGATTCCATGATGTCTGGCATAGAAATGTTTGAAAATCATATTGAAAGAGAAGGGAGATTATTCTGAAAGTAGGCTGGGTACTTTCAGCTTTGACCTCATGGCATCCTACGTATTGAGGATAGTTTCAAGTGGAAACAGGAATGATGTTTTGGAGGCTGTGATTAGTAAGGGAGACTGGAGTAAGCATTGCTTGGGCTATTATTTCTTTCCCTTGCCTATCCAAGACTTGTCAGTGTTATAGTTGTACTACCTGTTCTGATCTATTAAATGGAGTCATGAAGTCTCTTCCATATCTTACAATGATACCCCCTTGTCCTGTGTGATTTTCATGTGCCATATTGATGTTAGGCATGGGAGAAGACCTTGATACCAAGATATAGGAGTCATGCCTTAAAATATCAAGAGTTTCCAAGGAAGAAATAACATGGACTTTCCAAGATAAGCATCTTTAAATTAGAGGCTAGGATCACTGAGGCAGGCTGATTTCTTCCTGATAAAAACCCTGAGTGTTACGGAGATGGAAGTGAGGAGGAAACAGGAAGATGACTGTGAGATACTGCACTGGAAGAAAGGGCCCTTAATGCTATGATCTAAATGTTTATGTCTTCCCAAAATTCATATTTTGAAACCCTAATCCCCAGTGTGATGATTTTGGAGATGGGGCCTTGGGAGGTAATTAGGTCATGAGAGTGGAGCCCAAGTGAATGAAATTAATACCCTTATAAAAGAGGCCCAAGAAAGACCCCTTGCCCCTTCTGCCGTGTGAGGACACAGCAAGGAGGTATTGTTTATAAAACAGGCCCTCACCAGACACTGAATCTCTTGGTGCCTTGTTCTTGGACTTCCCAGCCTCCCAACAGTAAGAAATAAATTTATGTTGTTTATAAGTTACATAGTCTATGGTATTTTGTTATATCAGCCCAAATGGACTTAGATACTTATATAAGCCTAGTTGTGTATAGTGTTCTCAACCTAGCTCCCTTGGCACTTTGGGAATTAAGGAATCAATAATCTCTGAAATTTTGCAAACCTGACAGTTCTTTGCCTCCCTCCCTCCCTCCCTCCCTTCCTCCCTTCCTCCCTCTTTCTTTTCTTTGTCTCTTTCTCTATATCTCTTTTTCTTTTCTTTCTGGGTTTTATTTATTTTTCTTTTTTTTAGATAGGATCTCGCTGTGCCACCCAGGCTGGAGTGCAGTGGTACAATCTTGGCTCACTGCAACCTCTTCCTTCCAGGTTCAAGCAATTCTCCTACCTGAGTCTCCCAAGTAGCTGGGACTACAGGTGTGTACCCCTACGCCTGGCTAATTTTTGCATTTTTTGGTAGAGACAGGTTTCACTATGTTGGCCAGGCTGGTCTCAAACTCCTGACCTCAAGTGATCTGCCCGCCTAGGTCTCCCAAAGTGCTGGGATCACAGGCGTGAGCCACCCCACCCAGCTCTCTTTCTTTGTTTTCTTCTCTTTTCTTTGTCTCTCTCTCTCTCTCTCTCTCTCTCTCTCCCTTCCCTCCTCCCTCTTCTCTCTTTCTTTCTTACCTTACCCAAGACTCTGTAAGGTCACAGCTATTGGAAAAGGCCCTGAGAGACCTGCCCTTTTCCAGGTCACTTTTATTCTAATCTGCAGTGAGGCCTGAACATGACTGCATTGAGAATTCAGATTCAAATAATTTTTCATAATCAGTGAGCTATCTCCTCTTGTTCCCTGAGAAATCCCCATCACCCATTCTGATATACACTATAGGACTTCCTCTGCTTCTCTTTGATAAGCCAGAACTTGCAAATGCTTCAAAAGATGTCAAAAGCTACCTGAGCATAATTTTCTCATTGAACAAGCTGCTAAAGAGAGACTTGACATTAAATAACCTTAAGCAAAATAAGCCCAAGCACTGTTCCTGGAGCTACAACTGAGGAACCCTGACCTTGACCCTTTAATGGATAGCCTAGGGCAGGGAAGAGTCCCCAGGCTGCAGCACCTGCTTCTTGAGAAGGTGCATGTGCAAACTCTTTAGAAAAGGTTTCCAGGGAAACCATATAACTTCTATTTTTCTTTTCTGAAATTTATTAAGCACGAAACGTGCCTGCTAGTGCCTGGAGTTCTCATTTGAAGTCAGAAGCTGCTGAAGAAAAGCGTTTGCATGAAACACACCCACATACCCAGAAATCATTTTTATGCTTCCTTCACTAAATGTCAGCTGCATACTCCGCTGGGGAGAACTAATGACCTGAGTTCACTTAAGGGGTGAAAGAAAAGAGGATTAACTTCTGTTAGATGAATTGCTTTTCTTTTGTGTCATTGTGATGGCTATTAATGAATGATAGTGATGTTCACTTTGAGCAGTGGCGCCTTCCCAGTGAGACCCTATGTACTTAGGCAATGCAGAAAATGTGAATACCAGCAGAATGTCTTTTTTTTTTCAACTTGTATTTTAGATTCAGAGGGTACACGTGCAGGTTTGTTAGCTGAGTATAATTGCATGTTGCTAAGGTTTGGGGTATAAATTATTGCATCACCCAGGTACTGTGCATAGTACCCAATGATTAGTTTTTCAACCCTCCCTCAACTCTCCTCTCCAGCTTCTACTATTGGCATCTTTATGTCCATGAGCACCCACTGTTTAGCTTCCACTTATAAGTAAGAACATGCAGTATTTGGTTTTCTGTACCTGTTTGTAATTCACTTAGGATAATACCTTCCTCCTGCATCCATGTTGCTGCAAAGGACATGATTTCATTCTTTCTTTTCTTTTTTCTTTTTTTGAGACAGAGTCTCACTCTGTCACCCAGGCTGGAGTGCAGTGGCACAATCTTGGCTCACTGCAACCTCCACCTCATGGGATCAAGCAATTCTCCTGCCTCAGCCTCTTGAGTAGCTGGGATTACAGGCATGTGCCACCACACCTGGCTGATTTTTGTATTTTTAGTAGAGATGGGGTTTCACCATTGGTCAGGCTAGTCTCAAACTCCTGACCTTGTGATCTGCCCACGTCAGCCTCCCAAAGTGTTGGGATTACAGGCGTGAGCCACCATGCCTGACTGATTTCATTCTTTTCTATGGCTGCATAGTATTCCATGGTGTATTTGTACCATTTTTTTAATCCAATCCAGTGTTAATTAGTACCTAGGTTGATTCCATATCTTTGCAATTATATATAGTGCTGTGATGACCATGTGAGTGCATGAGTCTTTTTGGTAGAACAGTTTGTTTTCTTTTGGATATATACCCAGTCATGGGATTGCTGGGTCAAATGGTAGTTGTAGCTTAAGTTCTTTGAGAAATTTCCAAACTGCTTTTCATAGTGGTTGAACTAATTTATATTCTCACCAACACTGTATTAAGTGTTCCCTTTTCTCTGCCTCACCAACATCTGTTGTTTTTTGAGTCTTTAGTAACAGCCATTCTGACTGGTGTGAGATGGTATTTCATTGTGGTTTTGATTTGCATTTCTCTGATGATTAGTGATGATGAACAGTTTTTCAGGTGTGTTGGTCGCTTATATGTCTTCTTTGGGGAGCATCTGTTCATATCTTTTGCCCAACTTTTAATGATATTATTTGATTTTTGCTTGTTGAATTGTTTAAATTTCTTCCAGATGCTAGATATTAGATCTTTGTCAGATGTCTAGTTTGTGAATATCTTCTCCCATTCTGTAGGTTGTGTGTTTACTCTGTTGATAGTTTCTTTTTTTTTTTTTTTTTTGAGATGGAGTGTCTCTCTGTCACCCAAGCAGGAGTGCAGTGGCGCAATCTCAGTTCACTGCAAAAGAGGTTGCTCTGCCTCCCAGCTCAACCTCCCGAGTAGCTGGAATTAGGCACCCGCCACCACGCCTGGCTAATCTTTGTATTTTTAGTAGACATAGAATTTTACCATATTGGCCAGGCTGGTCTCGAACTCCTGACCTTAGGTGATCTGCCTGCCTTGATAGTTTCCTTTGCTGTGCAAAAGCTCTTTAGTTTAATAGGTCCTACTTGTCAATTTGTTTCTATTGCAATTGCTTTTAAGGACTTAGTCATAAATTTTTTCCCAAGCCCAACGTCTAGAATGTTTTGAGGACTTAGTCATAAATTGTTTCCTAAGCCTGGTATTTCCTCTAGGATTTTTTTTTGTTTTTTTTTTAGACAGAGTCTCCCTCTGTCACCCGGACTGGAGCGCAGTGGTGTGTTCTTGGCTCATTGCAACCTCTGTTTCCGTGAATCAAGTGATTCTTATGCCTCAGCCTCCTAAGTAGTTGGGACTACAGGTATGTGCCAGTGCACCTAGCTAATTTTTTGTATTTTTAATAGAAACAGGGTTTCATTATGTTGACCAGGCTGGTCTACAACTCCTGGCCTCAAGTGATCCTTCTCATAGGCCTCCCAAAGTTCTGGGATTACAGGTGTGAGTCACTGTCCCTGGCCTAGGATTCTTATAGTTTGAAGTCTGACATTTAAATTTTTAATCCTCTGTGAGTTAATTTTTGTGTATGGTAAAAGGTGGCATCCAGCTTCATTCTTTTGCATATGGCTAGCCAGTTATGTCAGCACCATTTATTGAACAGGTAGTCCTTTCCCTATTGCTTAGTTTTGTCAGCTTCGTTGAGGAGCAGCTGCCTGTAGATGTGCAGCTTTATTTCTGGGTTCTCTATTCTGATCCATTGGTCTATGTGTCTGTTTTTGTAGCAGTACTATGCTGTTTTGGTTACCATAGCCCTATAGTGTAGTTTGAAATTGAATGATGTGATGCTTCTGGCTTTGTTCTTTTTGCTTAGGATTGCTTTGGCTACTCATGCTCTTTTTTGGTTCCATATTAATTTTAGAGTAGCTTTTTCTAATTCTGTGAAAAATGATGTTGGTAGTTTGATAGGAATAGCATTGAATCTGTATATTGCTTTGGGCTTTTTGTTTGTTTATTTAGAGACAAGATCTCACTCTACCATGCAGGCTAGAGTGCAGTGGTGATATCATAGCTCACTGCAGCCTTGAACACCTGGGCTCAAGCTATCCCCAAGCCCAGCCACCTGAGTGGCTAGGAATACAGGTATGTGCTACTATACTATTAATTTTTTTTTTTTGTAGTGATAGGGTCTAGCTCTGTTGCCAAGGTTGGCCTCAACTCCTGGCCTCAAGCAATCCTCCTGCCTTGGCCTCCCAAAGTGCTAGGAATAGGCATAAGCCACTGCTCCCAGCCGCAGAGAATAACTTGATGTACATTTTTTTTTTGTTGTTTCTCTTTTTGAGACAAGGTCTCACTCTGTCACCCAAGCTGGAGTACAGTGGTGATCACAGCTCACTACACCCTCAACCTCCTGGGTATAAGTGATCCTCCTACCTCAGCCTACTGAGAGCTGGGACCACAGTTGTGTACCAACATGTTCGGCTAATTCTTAGAAATTATTTTGTAGAGACAGGGTCTTACTATGTTGCCCAGTTTGATCTCAAACTCCTGGGCTCAAGCAATCCACCTGCCTTGGCCTCCCAAAGTACTGAGATTATCGGTATAAGCCACCTGTTTTACATCTTTTTAATATGCAAAGAAATATTTGAGTAATAAAATTATCGAAAATTAGGTTGAAGTATTTCTATATCTACATACCTGCATTAATGGCCAGACTTTGAGATATAGTCATCCTTTGGTATCTTCAGGAGTTTGGTTCCAGGACCCCCTGTGTAAGCCAAAATGTGTACATATTCAAGTGCCACAATCAGCCCTGCAGAACATGGGTACATGAAGAGTCAGCCTTCTATATTTGAGGATTTTGCGTTTGTGAATACTGTTTTGTTGAAAAAAAGCTGCATTAAAGTGACCCCATGCAATTCAAAACTACGTTATTCAAGGATCAACTATACTTGGTCTGCCATGTTTCCAGTGCCATAGGGGTAGATGCCAGTGGCCATGTCTCCACCATGTGGTCCCACATCCCTGGTCATAACAGATGGGCCCTGATGTGGACTCCTTACCAAAGCTCAGCCAATGTTGAGTCAAACACAATGACTCTGAAAGTTTGAACTAAATAACCAAACCAGAGGAGAGCTGAGAGGCTCCGTGCTTAACCACCTACTCACCCAAAGAAGGAAAGCTGATATGCAGGGAGAGAAAGAGATTAGAGTCCACACAGAGAAAGATACAGCAGAGGAAGGGAGAGAGAGAAAAGAGAGATTGGAAGAACTTGTGTTGACTTTTTTTTTGAGATGGAGTTTCATTCTTGTTGCCCAGTGCAATCTTGGCTCACTGCAACCTCCACCTCCTGGGTTCAAGTGATTCTCCTGCCTCGGCTTACCAAGTAGCTGGGATTACAGGCATGCCCAGCTAAGTTTTGTATTTTTAGTAGAGATGGGGTTTCTCTATGTTAGTCAGGCTGGTCTTGAACTCCTGACCTCAGGTGATTCCCCCTCTTCAGCCTCCCAAAGTGCTGGGATTACAGGCATGAGCCACCACGCCTG
Organism: Sapajus apella; assembly: GCF_009761245.1. Classification (NCBI taxonomy): domain Eukaryota; kingdom Metazoa; phylum Chordata; class Mammalia; order Primates; family Cebidae; genus Sapajus; species Sapajus apella. The sequence goes on from NW_022436947.1 coordinate 33,953,514, forward strand.
GCTTATGTTGGGTTCTAGTCCCTGTTTCTTTGCCTGGGAAGCCTGGGTGTACTCTCTGATGCAAGATTCTGTGAGACAGATTGATATCCTCAAAATAAATCCAACTTTGTTCTTAATTAGAGTGATTTTCCATTACTTCCAACCAAAAGGCACCTCATAAAAACACAGCTTTGCTGGAATCATCCTTTACCCCATTTCTTTCCCAATGGGCAGGGCTTGCTGTTGTTGGGCCTGTCATTTTTGAGCTAAGCTGTGCTGTGGTCCATGTTCTATATTATGGGACGGCAAGGGCAGCGCCCTGCACTGGCCATCTGAGGGGTGGGTGGCATGACTGTGGCCGTGCTCTTCACACTGGAGGTGGCTGGTGACCTATCCAGGAATGCTGCTCGCCAACCATGTGGTATTATATTTTTCTGATGACAGTTACCATGGGGCTTTTTGTAGAACTGACAGAGCAGTCCGGTTAGACAGGGAGACAGAGTGGGGAGATTCAAAGTTTTCCCTGTGATGGAGACTCACAGGTTTTGGGGAGCTTTTGGGTTTAGAATCATGAAATGGTAGATAAGAAAGGAACCTTTTGCAAGGTCCAGCTCTACTTCTTTTTCTAGATAAGAATTAGGAAACCCAGGATGCTGGCATGTCTTGCCCCAGGGTGGAGCCAGGATACCCTATGTCTCAGGTTCTCTCCCCATCCCATCTCTCTCTAAACTTTCTTAATGAAAAGAGAATCCTGCATTTTTCTATTTTGAGCTATGATAGTAATATACAGAATAGAATTCTTATGTCACATATATGGCTATGGATTTTATAATCCTCGTGTTGAAGTTTAAGTCATTTCTTTTTAAAGCAAATTGAAGAGAAATGTGAATCCACAGGTAATATGAAAGAATAATTGTATTTTTCTTTTCTTTTGGTAGACCTGTGTATATAGTGTTTAACTTCAATCCAAGTTGTCTTAGGCTGTGTTTGTTCTGATAGCCAGTAAAGCATGACAACCCATCAAGTTAACCTTGATGGGTTAACTACCCGAACTTAGTTAACATTGGTAGAAACATGCTATATAAAAGAAATCTAAGTTTGGACTTTGTACTATATAACCCTCCAGATCGTATTTATTACAAAGATGATTCTCAACTCTACTTCTCTCTTGATCCCTAGACACTCTGTGTGAGGTCCTAACAACTATTTGGTCCATGCCATGCCCATGCTTCTGTCGTGATTCATACCATTTTGTCTCTTGTCTACAAAGAGTTTTCCTTGTCTCTGGGATTCCCTTCTCTCTCTATTTTCTTTTCTTTTCCTTTTTGAGACAGTCTTGCTCTGTCACCCAGGCTGGAGTGCAATGGCACGATCTCGGCTCACTGCAACCTCCGCCTCCCCAGTTCAAGTGATTCTCCGGCCCCAGCCTCCTCAGTACATGGGATTATAGGCGTGTGCCACCATGCCCTGCTAATTTTTGTATTTTTAGTAGAGACAGGGTTTTGCCATATTGGCCAGGCTGGTCTCAAACTCCTGACCTCAGGTGATCCACCCGCCTCAGCCTCCCAAAGTACTGGGATTACAGATATGAACCACCACTCCCGGCCTCTATATTTTCTTTAACAGATTGCCTCTGGAATTTTTTTTTTTCTATTTTGTAACGAACAGTTTCTTTTGCCAGATTTAGAGCCATTTCTTCTTTCAAAACAGCACTTAGATTTTCCTTTAAGTACCACCCCCTTCCCGCTGTAAATGAGTGAATGGGGCTTCCATGGTGCTGACTCTACTCTCTGTTTACAAGGGTGAGCAATGTATTCCCCTGGCCATGGTGTTCATATTTGTACTGGGTGACAAAAGTTATCACATGAGACTCAGCCCAGGCTCTTGATGGAACTACTGGGGAAGAAGCAATCTCTTCTCTCAAGGGAGTCTAAGCTGTTAGGATATAAGCCTCAAGCTGTTGATTTGCCATCTTTGCCACATCTTTGGCAAGAACTCCCTTGAGAAAGAAATCAAGAAGAGGAAAGTAGAACCAAGAGATGACATCATTTATTCCTTGGCATCAACTGAGCCTGGAGCCAGATGCATCTCTGAACTCTCCAGTTAAATGAACCAATACATTCTTTGTTGCTTAAGCCAATTTGAATTAGGTTTCAGTTACTAGCAACCTAAAGTGTTCTTACTAATGGATGGCTATGTCACTATCGTCCTTAACAGTTATTCATGCCTTTCTATTACATGCAGAGTAAATCCAGCCTCCTCTGCTAGTTTCAAGGCCCTTGTAACCTTTGCTTCTAGTCTTTGACATTAAGCTGGCATTCCTGCCATAGTACCCTGTTGGTATTTTTGACTCGCCTTGCATGTTCGCCCCGTGTTGCCTTTGTCTTGCTGCTCTCACTCTCACCTCATTTGGAATGCTCTGACCTACCTGTTGAGATCCTACCCACACCTCAAGACCTACCTCAAAGGTCACTTTCTCTAGGAAGCCTTTCCTGCTCCCTTAGTTGGAAGAACCATTAACAGCGCTGTAATTTTTGGGGGGTCTTTATTTATACCTCGAATATAACATATCACACTCTGTCTTGTGTTCCTAGTCAAGAGGTCATGTTTACATCCCTGTCCCCATGCTCAAGCCTAGAACAGAGAGGGCATCAGTAGATCGTGATTTATCAGGGATTTTCTTCTATTTTTGTCAAGTGTGCATGAGCCTGTTCCCTCCACCGGACAGTGCCTGACTTATTTTTGTTTCCACAGATGACCTAGTGTCGTGAGGGCCACATGCATAATAGACACTGAATAAACGTCTGCTGAATGTGGATTTGGTTTTAGAGGCTTTCAAAGTCATTTTCATAGAGGTTTTGGTGGCACTGAGCCGGTTTCAACTACTGGTTTCAATGCTCACAGCTGTGATTTCACTCCAGCCCTCAGCACCACCTTGTTAGCCACCCTAGCCAGTTTTAGCTGCCTCTGAGTGATCTGTGGCAGTGTTTGCTAAAATCTAAATGAAGGCAGAAGCAAAAGCACGGCTAACAATTATTCAGGTCTTTCCAGGGCTTCTGCGAGAGCTGTCTGAATACCGATCACTTTTTTCTTTCTAGATGAGGATGAATGGCTGTTATCACTGTGAAGAGAGCAGCAGCTCTAAGCCTGGGACTGACTTCCCTTAAATGTTTCTTGATAGTTTCCATTTGGCTTGATGCTTGCAATTGAACTTGCTTCTTTGAATAAACTCGAAGGTAGGAGAGAGGAAATGAGAAGAAAAAGTGGGATCATCATTTTACAAAACACAGCTGAGTGGGAGCTCCCCTTCATCATCATCATCATCATCATCATCATCAGTCATCTCATCATCATTGCCTGAGCGCCTGCTGGGGTACTTGATCCTGCTCTAAGATCTAGGAAAAAAAATCTTACATTTTAAAAGTGGGTTTGTCTACATACATGTAAAATGATTATGGACATTTAATGGTTTCTTTGTACTTATTTGTACGAGTCAGATTTTTGGGTCTGAAAGTTTCCTGACAAGGGGAAACTAGCAAACTATACACATGGATTATCCTTAGTTTACTGGCTGCAGGTGCTGTTTACAAGTCCTGATGATGTTTGTGACTTGGCTATTTTTAGATTTGACTGGCATTATCAAGCAACTACCCTGTGCTAGGCACTATGCTAAGTTCTTTGACATATATTGTTTGTCTTCTTTAATCTTCAAAACAACTCTGAAATGTATTAGTTATCTATTGCCACATAACAAATTATCCCCAGACTTGGTGACCTAAAACCACAGTATTTATCATCTCAAAATTTCCATGGATCAGGTATCCAGGGATGACTTAGCAGGGTAAGATGGCTCTGGGTCTCTCCCAGGGTTCAACTTGAAAGGATACCCACCCTGACTCACACATGCAGGTGCTGGAGGAATTCTATTCCCCATGAGCTGTTGGCTGGAGACCTCCCTGGGTTCCTTGCCACTTAGACCTCTCCACAGAGCATCTCACTAGATGACAAGGGCTTCCGTTAAGCTGAGCAGGCTTGAAAGAGAGCTAGAGAATGCCTGCAAGATGAAAGTCACAGGTTTTTATAACCTAATCTTGGAAGTGACATTGTATCGCCTTTGCCATGTTTTATTTGTTAGAAGCAAGTCGACAGGTCCAGTTCATATTCAAGGGAAGGGGATCTCACAAGGGCATGAGTACTGGGAGGCTAAGATCAGGAGGATCATATTAGAGGTCTACCTCTCACAGAGATAGGTATTATAATTCCTATTTTGTGGCTGAGAAAATTGAGGTGCAATTTGGAAAAAGAGATTGACGATGCATGTATATGTGTGGTTCATCATGTGTGATGAAAATACATGTCTCTGAGTAGTATTGTTTTCAGACCTCTTGTTGATTTGACTTTCCTTACTCACTGAATCTGCTTCTGTGTCCTACGGAGCCTTGCTATGCAAAGTGTGGCCTGGGGACCACCAGCATTGGCTTCACCTGGAAGCTTTTGGACAGGTAGAATCTCAGGCCCCACGCTAGATGTGTGGAATCAGAATCTGCAACCCCAGGTGATTCATGTGCATGGCGAAGTTTGAGAAACTGCTCCAGCAGGTCTTTTTAAGGCTCTCTGCTGACTTCAAGTGTTCCTGTGCTTTTCTGTCTGCTGGCCCTGTAAGGGGATTTTTTTTTTTAGCAGTAGTGAAGAATGTGTTCTATTCTTACACTATTTTAAAACCAGAGCACAGCCAGGCGTGATGGCTCATGCCTGTAATCCTGACACTTTGGGAGGCCAAGGTGAAAGAACTGCTTGAGCCCAGGAGTTTGAGGACAGCCTGGACAACACAGTGAGACCTCATCTCTACAAAAAATAAAAAAAATTAGCCAAGTGTGGTGGTGCATGCCTGTGGTCCCAGCTACTTGGGAGGCTGAGGTGGGAGAACTGCTTGAGTCCAGAAGGTCGAGGCTACAGTGAGCCATGATCACACCACTGCACTCCAGCCTGGGCTGGAGCAAGAACCTGTCTCAAACGAAACCAAATCAAACCAAACCAAACCAAACTAAACCAGAGAAAATAAAGCCTCTGAAATGAAATCTTATTGTCTACTATTAATATCTTATATAAATAGCAATGAGGTAGCTGTAATAATAATGAAGTCTCTTAATATGCTAAAATAGAGCAGGAGCCATTCACATGGCTAATCATACACAGCAGATAATTAAAAATGAAACTTGGCATTTGGCTCTAGAGTGAACTGCAGCAAATCTGTCCAGAAACTGAGCCTTCCTAAATTATATTTTATTTAGGCAATATAGAAGAATCTCAAAAGCATTATGCTATGTGAAAGAAGCCAGGCACAAAAGACCACATATTGTAGGATTCCATTTATATAAAATCCTGGAAAATGCAAAACTATAGTGATAGACAGTAATTCAGCAGGTTTTAGGGGTTAGAATTGGCTGCCAAGAGGTATGACAGAACTTTCTGGAGCAATGGAATTGTTCTTTATCTTGAACATACTGGTAGGTGCATGGGTTTATGTATTTATTAAAACTCATCAAATTCCACATTTAAAATTAGTGAAATTTATTCATGCAATCTTCCATAAAGCTGATTCAAAAAATGGGAGTTGGTAGCATTGTCAATTGATTCTAGCTTCTCTAATTTTCTTTAGGCCAAGAACCCAGGAACTAATTTGCATTGATTAGAATAACTCATCAGAGAAGGTTGCTATTTAGAAGATTCCTTGGTATCTGATGTTGACAGAGAATGAAAATTATTTCTCCTTTGAAGTCCTACTGAGAAGATACTGTTCTTAGAAAATTGTTAAGACTGTTATCATTTAAAGTACTCCCAAAAGTCACACTCCAAGGGTGATGCCATTGAACTTTTGGCTTTAATTTCTTGAGTTTTTTTTTAGCTTTCTTTAAAAGGAATATAGAAATGATAGTGATCACTTATTGAGCATTAACACTTGGCCAGAATTCTGCTTAATGCTTTACTTTCATTATTTCAGTTAATCAGCACAGTACTTCTGTAAAATAGGTACTATACTGTCCTCCCCAGTTTATAGAGGAGAGGGCTGAAACTTAGATTAGACGACTTGTTCAAGAGACAACTGGTACTTGACTTTGGAATGATCTAGTGCCAAAGCCTCTTAAACCACTCTTTACTTCTATCTTAGCTATTCTCAACTGCTCCTGCAGCGTCTTGCTCAGGCTCTAAAACAGATTTTCCCCAAATTGCTGGCTTAAGGTCATCTTGTGTCCACAGCCACACATGCTCACTCTGCGTTTTCTCCAGGATATCGCAAGTCTCAAATGCCTTTACATCTGCACAGATTAAAGTAATCAAATCCATCTACCTGCTGAAAGCCTGCAGAACGTGCCCTGCCGCTTTGAGCAAACAGTGTCTGAGCAAGGAGTTGCTTCAAAAATGAGGAACCGTCTTCTCTGAACTATAGATTGGGAAGAGCAGATTCTGGGAGAGGTCAGGGATTTGGCAGTGATGTGTGACCATGGGATTAGCTGAGGAAGTCCTCAGTAGTAACAGAGCTGTTTTTGTTTGTTTTTGTTATTGTTGTTGTTGATTTTGTGTAACAGGGTGCTTAGTTATGCAAAGGAGAGGTGCAGAGTAGAGGGTGCTGGGGACCAGTACAGCTTTGGCCACCATACACATCTGGTAATGGGAGGTGCTGTGTAGCTACACACCTTGCACACAGTGGTGGTAATGATGGGTGGATCTCTGCCAGATAGTAAGGACCCATTTTAACTCTTACGTGTAATCTCTGAGTTTGATTATCTGAGTATAAAACTTCTCAGATGGCTGTTCATCTGCTGTGAGAAGCAGAGAATTGTCACTGAGGTGCTACAAATGGACTCTGTGTTCCTTGGTATATCCCTGTGCCCCAAGATAGATGCCAAGTGCATTATGGACCCAGACTCAGAGTACAGACCCAGAGGAAAATTCTTATCCAAGCAGCAGGCTTAGAAAAGGCTTAGATTAGGCTCACTCATACTAATGAGCAAATTCTTAGAAAAGAATCTGACATTCATAGGAAGTGAAAATGAGGCTGTTTGCACCTCCAAGGGGGACCTCAGATGTGAGCTCGAGAGCTCAGCATGGCCAACTGGCTGCATGAGCTCTGCAGAGCTGAGAAGAGTTGCACCAGCTAAGGTATCTTTCACTAATTAATAGACATCCTTAGAGGCCCTCCTTCTCCAAAAGCATTGCTATTTTAGGGGAGAAGTCAAGGGCAGCCTTAGTAGTATAACAGAACAAAACCAGGTGTGGCTGGGAAAGCAGGCAACTTTTACATGGACATTTGTACATCAAGAAGTTCTGACAATAGCTTTGATGACACTACTTATTTTACTTATTGAAGTATTAGACCTTTTTATATATTAAGAATAGTAGCACTTCATCACATTTTTTGCATGAAATTAAATCTCTTTGTTAACAGCAGAAAGGAGATTTACTTATATAAACTCTGTGATCCTTCTGCTAAAAAATAAAAGCCTCCACAAAATTTTTGGTTATTGACACTATTTTAGTTCCCTAGGGATGCCATAACAAAGTGCCACAAACTGGTGGCTTAAAACATTAGAAACGTGTTCTTTGAATTCCAGAGGCTAGAAGTCCAAAATCAAACCACTGGCAGGGCATGCGCTCTTGAAGCCTTCTAGGGCGGATCCTTCCTTACTTCTTCCAGCTGCTGGTAGCCCCAGGCGTTCTCTGGCTCGTAGACGCATCACTACCTCCATCACATGGTGCTCACTTGGATGTTACTTTGGATTGGGGCCACTCTCATAACTTTGCCTTAACTTGATTATATCTGTTATAACTTTATTTGGAAAGAGTTTCCAAATAAGGTTACATTCACAGGCACCAGGATTGAGACTTCAACTTATCATTTTGGGGACACAGTTCAACCCACAACAAACATCCACCCATTATGAAGTACCAGCTACATTAGCATATTAGAAACATGGTAAGGACTGGGATGAGGTCAGTCTTGCTTCATATTTGAATCCCCAGTACTGAGCACAGTATCTGGTAGGTAGTGGGTCCTCAGTAAAGATTTTTTTTTTTTCTTTTGAGACAGGGTCTCACTCTGTTGCCCAGGCTGGAGTGCAGTGGCATGATCATACCTCACTCCAGCCTCGACCTCCCAGGCTCAAGCAGTCCTCCCACTTCAGCCTCCTGAGTACCTAGGCCTACAGGCATGCACCACTACTCATGGCTGATTTTGTACTTTTTGTATAGACAGTGTTTCACCATGTTGTTCCCTAGGCTGGTCTTGAACTCGTGGGCTCAAGCAATCTGCCTACCTTGGCCTCCCAAAGTGCTGTGATTACAAGTATGAGCTATCACGCCTGGCCAAGGTGTGTGTTTTATGTTCCCCAGACACCTGTCCTGAAATGAATCTTTGAGAATATGCAGACCAGCACCCAGGCTACAACAAAATTTATTTATCAGAATTATTGGGTTGGATGAAACAGAAAATAAGCCAACAGAACACTTAAAAATGCCAATTTATTTTCTTCATATTGTTCAATCTAATTATCGATTTATTTCAAAATCATGAAAAGCAAAGCCTCGCACACCAAACGCTAGGTCAGATTTGCTCTGGAGACTTACTTTCTAGATTATTTTTTGGACTTAACTTAAAAAATTATTAATTTGCATTAATACAGCACTAATAGCCTCCAAATTATACCACAGAATTCCTACACGTAAACTTTTTAAAAACATAATTCATCACCTGAAAAAGATATATTTACTACAGTTTTTAAGTCAAGAGTTTTCTCTGGGAGTTGATATATTTTATCTACAATGTCTCCACTTCCCCTTACTTTCATCAAGTATCACTAAAGCCAGTCAAATGCAGTCCTGTGGGGCTTGGTCTACAACGTCTGCTTAGGTTTATTTTAGTGGCCATAGTTCCAATCTAAGAGCAATGGGCCACTGTTCTAGGTCCTAATGTACAGCCATAGAGATGAGGTATTTCAATTTGAACAGAAGCAACATTTTGACCCAGGCAATATATTTGTCACTCATGCAGACATGGTAGACCATGTGTGCTAAAATGGGCATCAAAGCCATCATTCAGACGCACAAAGTGCTGGTCTCATGGACCCATGCAGTCACACAGAGCCTCATGCTCGGAAGGGCACTGTGCTTGGTGTGACAACTGCTGTTGTCATCTTGAATTTCTTAATTTTTGAATGATGGGCCTGCATTTTCATTTTTCACTAGGCTCTGCAAATTATGTAGCCAGTCCTAGATATACACAAAAGTTGCTTGGCCTGATTCAGCTAACTTGGGATCTATGTTTTCATTTGTCAGTGAAGGCAGAGCTGTGGGTAGTTCCCAGCAGCATGATGATTCTAGTTCTAGAACATTTTCAAAGGTATGGAAGTTGTTGGTCATGTAATTTTCTGGGAACAGTAAAGGAAGGAAGCCCACAAAGATGATTTTTGTTTACGTGTAAGTCTATAGAGGTAAAATTATACTCTTTGGAATATGGAAGAATCAAGCCCAACTGTGAGATATATATATATATATATATACACACACCTCTAGGTACTCAGGAAGCTATATATATATATATGTGTGTATGTGAGGCTGAGTGTGTGTGTGTGTGTGTGTGTGTGTGTGTGTGTATGTGTATAGCTTCCTGAGTACCTGGGACTACAGGCACACAGCACTACATCTGGCTAATTTTTTTTTTTTTTTTTTAGAGATGGTCTCACTGTGTTGCCCCAGCTGATAAGGGTGTTTTTTTTAAAAAAAGTGTCCCAGTTGATTCTTCTTTGCAGCCAGGCTTAGGAACCACTGAGATTAACTACAGGTAATTACAGGTGCCATTAAGATAAATATAAATATATTCCTCTCTAATCTATTTTTTGCATCATCAAGAACTTATTTCAGCAATTCAAATAAAAAGAAGAATCTGTACAAGGTCTGAGCTTGGCTATTGCTTATCAGAATAGTGAAAACACTGTCTTCTGAATTAGAAAGCACTCTTCCTGCCTTTCTTCAAAAGAATGGTAGGGAATAGTTGGTCCAGAAGTGCCACAAAATGTCTATCCTCCATTTATAGAGAGGAATAAACATTTCATGATAGGGCATGGTCCTCTGTACAGGTGGGTAGAGTGTGATTTTAAAAGGACAGGTTGCCAAAGAGGAGGAGTTTTTTTCTAGATACCTGTGAGACAGGGAAAAGCCCAAAGGGCAAGGAAGAAGAGTCGCCTAGACCTTCAAAGGCCACACAGGGCTTCCAACTCTGGCTGTGAATTAGAATCACCTAAAGTATCTAGAAAATATTGACATCTGGGCTTCATCCCACAGTAGTTAAATTATAACCTGGGAATGGAACTCAGGGAAGGGTGTTTTTATTTTTATTTCTTGAGACAGGGTCTCACTCTATCACCCAGGCTGGAGTGTAGGAGCATGATCATGACTCACTGCAGCCTCAACCTCCTGGGCTCAAGTAATCCTCCTGCCTCAGCCTCCCGAGTACCTGGGACTACAGGCACACACCACTACACCTGGATAATTTTTTAAAAGAGATGGGGGTCTCACTGTGTTGCGCCAGCTGATAAGGGTGTTTTTAAAAAGTGTCCCTGTTGATTCTTCTTTGCAGCCAGGCTTAGCAACCACTGAGATTTTGCACACATTTAAAAATAAAAAAATCTGGATTACCTCAAAGTCAAACAGGTATCTATTTTGAAAATTTAAAAATTAGGTATATATTTATATCTGATTATACTTAAACATAGACACTGCTAACATAGTTTCTTCTATGTAATGTATTAATTACAGTTAATTACAAAGTATTTTATAAATAATTTAATGGTCTCTCTCTCTAAGGTTGAACAATACCTTCAATAAATAACAAGACATTTAAGAGATAAAAATATTTTTAAAGTAAGATATTTCAATTATTTTTAGGAAATCTGAAGGATGTGTCAAAGTTTAAAAGTCCTTTAAATGGGAAATGGATAAGGCAAGTTAGTGTCTTCCTAACTTGGAATATTTTAAAGATATTAAATATCTTCTTCCATTAAAAAAAATAACTGTTAAGGCCAAAGATTAAAATTAAGGCATTTGGAAGCTAATTCATATTTTCTAGAATGCTTCCTTTAGTAAGACACTTCTTAAAAAGTCACTAAACATCTTTACAAATAAGTACCTAAGAATCTAATAATTCTTGAGAAGTAATTCTTTTTCAACTAATTTTTGAGTTCTAGGGTAAAACTCTTCTTGAATATTTCACAAGCCTGTAAAGAGCTATGGGAGCATCACAATTGATGAAAAAGAGAGGCAGGGACAAAGGAAAGGAAGAAATGTACAGGCATAAAAGAGGCCCTGCAGTTACTGCCTGGTGCCATGCTGGAGAAAGCTATACTAATTGTAAGGGATAACTCACTCTTGTGGACAGAACTGACACAAAAGGTCTCATCTCTATTTTTTCATATTCATAACCCTGGAACCAGACCAGCAGAGTAAGATCAAGGCACAACAGTTGAGATTTCCCGTTATGTTCGTGTGTCTCAGGTGTACACAACAAAAGAATTTAACTGCAAAAGACACTGAAAAGACTAACTTGCCTTCCTAGCTTTTAGCACACCACTAACACGTGCAGACACTAAGGGGATGTTTGGAAGCATCATTTAAGGAATGAAATAAAGGTTACAATGATTACATCTTTCTCTTTAAAGAGCTTGAGGAACAGAAAGATAACCAAAATTGAGAGTAAACCCAGATAAAAATAGATGTCACCAATTATTCCAAAGAATTTCAAGGAGCACTCGACAGTAAGATAGTAAAAATATCAGGGACAATAAGGAAGTCAGTAGTCTGTTTAAACTGAGAATATTCTCCAATGCCACAGACAAATGAGGAAAAACAAACCTGCAAATAACCCTAGTACTGAACATTACTTAACCAAACAATCAGGAATGCCAATATTATTTTTTTCTCCAGGGAAGACTTTAGCTAAGAAAAAAGCTATACTTCTGAAATGCCAGCTTTCACAATGTCTACTGCATTTTCAATCCAAGTTTGATGACTGATATGCTAATTTAAACCATAGGACACGAATTTGTTTTTAATTCTAGCCTAAAGTATTAGGCTGAATGTTTCTCTCCTTGTTTGATGCCAAGAACAAGATGTAGAAACCAATTAAATTGCACAGTCCATCCTTTGTCTCTGCAAACTTCGATCTGATCAAGAAAATACTTTTTAGCATCCTCCTCATTTTTGCCCACTGTGAGAGCATCCCGGATATATTCAATGTCTTCTTTGCTTGTTAACTGGGGCATTCCTGTCATCAGCATCATGGAGAACAGGATGATCAGTAGGTTTGTGTGATGACGAAGGGCTAGATAAGCCTTAACACAGATGTCCTGGATAAAGGAGAAGAGAATACTGTCACAGTTGTTACGGTAACTAACAAGTAGGCTGAAGACCACAGGGATGTACTGAAATGTACATAGCATTACCTGTCCATGAGGAGAAACCATCACAAACAAGGTAGGTCCTTGACTTAGACGAAAAACTTGATGAGAAACTGTTTTTATAATCTCTTCAATACTTTAGTGTAGTTGCATATATCCAGGTAGTGTTCAAGGAAAACTAATTGATACAGACAAGTTTCATCTTATTTCTTACTCTACCTTTTTAATTCTGTTTCTTTCCCAAGAGATTGAGGGTAGAAATTTCTGTAATTTCTGAAGAGCAATGAGTCAGTTTTTGAACATCATACTAGAATCAATAAGCTTTATGTAAGTGTAAATAATGTCTGCCAAGAGCTAATAAAATCCAAAGAATTGAAGGAAATGTGTTTGAGATTTAGTTTTCATCTTTATTTTACACTCTGTTCAATTCTAAGAAAACAGATGAATTAGGTTTTTACTGCCTGATTCTCAAAATTGCTGAATGAATTGAAATTTTAATACAAATTCTGAACACAGTGAGAGAGAGGGCTTTAAAAAATGCTATGGCTGATGGCTCCCCAAAAAGCTTTGGAGCAGGTGAGTTAAGTCTGCTTATTAAGCAGCAGGTATGATTATGCCATTTAAATTGTTCCAAAGCATAGAAAAAATGCAAGGGTCTCAATTTTTACAACATGAGAATAACCCAACCTTAATACCATAACTTGACAAAGGTAGTATATTAAAGAAAACTAAAGTTAGTGATTACATATATAAATATTTCAAATAATATTGGGTATAATGTTAAAAGAATAATATACCATAGCCAAATAAGGTTTATTACAAAACTGAGAGATTAATTCACCATAAGGTACTGTATTAATATCCATTTTTGATTAAAAACAATATGACTTCATATGTCATTAAAATGTTACAATGTGAAGAATTATCTGAAATTATAAAAATAATTAGACCGAGCAATCCCATTACTGGGTAAATACCCAAGGGATTATAAATCATTCTATTATAAAAACACATGTACATGTATGTTTATTGTGGCACTGTTCACAATAGCAAAGACTTGGAACCAACCCAAATGGCCATCAGTGATAGACTGGATAAAGAAAATGTGGCACATATACACCATGAAATACTATGCAGCCATAAAAAGAGATGAGTTCATGTCCTTTGCAGGGACATGTATGAAACTGGAAACCATCAATCTCAGCAAACTGACAGAAGAACAGAAAAGCAAACACTGCATGTTCTCACTCATAAGTGGGTGTTGAACAGTGAGAACACATGGACACAGGGAGGGAAACATCACATACTGGGGCCTGGGGGTTAGGGGGTTAGGGAGGAATAGTAGGGGTAGGGGGACTGGGGAGGGATAGCATTAGGAGAAATATCTAATGTAGATGATGGGGCGATGGATGCAGCAAACCACCACCATGGCATGTGTGTACCTATGTACCAAACCTGCACGATCTGCACATGTACCCCAGAACTTAAAGTATGATAAAAAAATTCTAAATAATGAAATAACAGAAAACCAAATGAAGCATAAAAGCAGAAAAGTGGGCCAGGCATGGTGGCTCACACTTGTAATCTCAGCACTTTGGGAGGCTGAGGCGGGTGGATCACTTGAGGTCAAGAGTTCAAGACCAGCCTGGCCAACATGGTAAAACTCCGTCTCTACTAAAAATACAAAAAATTAGCTGGGCATAGTGGTGTGTTTCTGTAATCCCAGTTACTTGGGAGGCTGAGGCAGGAGAATTGCTTGAACTTGGGAGGTAGAGGTTACGGTGAGCTGAGATCACACCACTGTACTCCAAACTGGGCAACAGAGTGAGACTCCATCTCAAAAAATAAATAAATAAAAATAAAATCAGAAAAGTGATGGTAAATTTATTTACAAATGACCTAATTGTCTTGTAACACTGAAGGGAAAAAGTTAAATATTACTGTAACTAGTTTATTAAAAACTAGCTTTTTATAAAAATTAATAAAGAATGCTGTAAATAGGAGCCATAAGTTGGAAAGCAAAATGCAAAAACAGATGCTATAATCAATAGTAACAACAATTACATGATTCCTAGAATAAACACATAAAACATGCAGAACCTATGTTTTTATAATTTTTATAATTTAAATTTATAATTTTTATAGTCTTAAAAATTATAAAACTTTAATCTCTGAAGAGCAATGAGCCAGGTTTTGAACATCATACTGGAATCAATACACTTAAGTCATGAAAAAGAAAACTTGAGTACATGGAGCAAAATAGCATGTCCCTTAGTGACAAGACTGCTTATAATGATAAAAATTATTCTTAATCTATAAACACAATTTCAATATAAATTTCAATGTAAATTCTTATTGGGTGTTTAAACTCAGGTATTGTTTAAGTTCATCTGAAATAGTTAGGGCCTGAGAGAACATTTTGAAAAAGTATAATAATGAAAACTAGTGCTTGTCAAACCAGACATTAAACCACTGTATAAAACTACATTATTAAAAACAGAGTGAACCATTATCTATTCTTTTCCCAAAAAGACAAGAAATTTTGTGGACCAGAAGTGAAACTTCAGAGACATACCTAAGTATATAAATGTGATATACAATATAGGTGACTTCTCAGATTGGTGGGGAAAAGATCTATTATTTGATAAATGGGACCAGGACAAGTGGCTCATCATTTGGGGGAGAAAATAAAATTCTACTCCATGTGATACACCAAAAATAAATTCCGAATGAATTAAATGTAAAAAGGTAGAATATTTAAATAATCATGGAGTGGGAAGGAACTTTATGAAGATGACTTCCATAGTGGCCTCTATGAGGAAGAGATGGTGAGACTGCAGAAACTTAAAAATTTTGAGGAAAAAAAAGCTATACATAATATTAAAAGAGAATTACAAAAGAAAATGTATTTGCAACATGTCAGATCACTCTTCCAACCTCAGCCCCCTAATAATTCTTAAAAATCAATCAGAAAGAGATAAATGGTTAGCTAGAAATACAGGCCAAAAACATAACAAGAATTCACACTGTAAGACATAAAAACAGATAAACCTATAAAAATATGCAACCTAATTCATATTCAAATAAATGTAAAATGAAATGGAAATATTTACCTACAAACTAGACTTCTTTTTAGTCTTTTAAGACTAATACCCAATGTTCACATTTTATAAGCTGACGGTAGATGGGAATACATATAATGTTACCAGCAGACAATTAGATTAACATGCATCAAAAAGCTTTACAGTGCTTATAAATGTTATATAACTTAATTGTGGTGGTGGAGACATGACTGATGTATTTGTCAAAATTCATAGAACTGTACACCTAGAAGTGGTGATTTTATACTTCCAGCAAGCTGCAGTCGACTACAGGAGAGAAGGTCAATCTATCTCCCATGGGCGCCCCCTGTTCCCAATGCTTGACACCAGACAGGAAACCCCTGGCTTGGGCCCACAGCACAGACCCTCCACCCTGGGCTGATTGCACTGAGCCACTGCTGATCTGCATCTCTCTGGGGTCCCCAGGCGACAAGCAAATGACCCTTGGCCACAACCACTACCAAAGTTCCTTCCTCTACTGCCTCCAAATTGGGGAAGGAACATAAACACTGAGATTACCTGAGAGCTGCAATGGGCATCCCAGGAGTGTCAAGTCATGATCTAACGCTAGCACTCAAGCGGGAGAGAAATCCACACTTTCAGAGCACTGAAAAGGAATATAGCTGCAACTATGAGGAAACATTGGTCAGCAAGAGTCTACCAGCTGACCAATAAGCCTAAGTGCCAGCTGCTGGATCATACCCCAAAGCTTCAACACCAAAAATGCATCACTAATATCCTCCCTCTGAAACCAGGGACAAGAAGTCAACTTCAAATAAAGAACTTGCACAAAGCCTTGGCCTGATAAAAACATCCAGAAAATAATTCTATTATTAGCTGGGCATGGTGGAATATGCCTGTAATCCCAGCTACTCAGGAAGCTGAGTATTAGAATTGCTTGAACCTAGGAGGCGGAGGCTGCAGTGAGCCAAGATCATGCCACTGCACTCTAGCCTGGGTGACAGAGCAAGACTCTGTCTCAAAGAAAAAAACCAAAAAACACCTCTGAGAAGTATGGGGTTATGTAAACAGGCCAAATCTACGGGTCAGTGCATCCCTGAAAGGGAACAGGGAGAAAGCAAACAACTTGGAAACATATTTCAGTATATTGTCCATGAAAACTTCCCCAAGCTTGCTAAAGAGGCTGACAGTCAAATTCAGGAAATACAGAGATAGTCTTGAAACCAAAACCTGGCAGACACACAAAAAAAGAAAACTTCAGGACAATATCCTTGGTGAACATCAATACAAAAATCTTCAACTAAAGACTTGCAAACTGAATCCAGCAGCACATTAAAAACTAATCCAACATGATCAAGTAAGCATCCCCAGGATGTAAGGTTGGTTCAACATATTCAAATCAATAAATGTGATTCTCACATAAATAGAACTAAAGACAAAGCCACATGACTATCTCCATAGATGCAGAAAAGGCTTTTGATAAAATTCAACACCTCTTCATGTTAAAAACTCTCAATAAACTAGATATTGAAGGACATACCTTAAAATAATAAGAGCCATTTATGACAAATCCACAGCCAACATTATATTGAATGGACAAAATCTGGAAGCATTCCCCTTGAAAACTGGCAAAAGATAAGGATGTCCAATATCAGTGTACAAAAGTCACTAGCGTGCCTATACACCAACAACAGTCAAACCAAGAACCAAATCAGAAAGACAATCCCATTTACAATTGCCATGAAAAGAATAAAATACCTAGGAATACAGCCAACCAAGGAGGTGAAAGATCTCTACAATGAGAATTATAAAACTCAGCTCAAAGAAATCAGAGAAGACACAAACAAATGGAAAAACATCCCATACTCATGGATAGGAAAAGTTGATATCATTAAAATGGCTATGCTGCCCAAAGGAATTTACAGATTCAATGCTATTACTATCAAACTACCAGTAAGATTCTTCACAGAACTAGAAAAAAACTATTTTAAAATTCATATGGAACAAAAAAGAGCCCAAATACCCAAGGCAATTCTAAGCAAAAAGAACAAATCTGGAGGCATCATGTTACCTGACTTTAAACTATATTACAAGGCTATGGCAACAAAAACAGCATGGTAATGGTACAAAAACAGGCACAGAGACCAATGGAGCAGAACAGAGAGCCCAGAAATAAGACCACATATCTATGACCATCTAGTCTTTGACAAAGCTGACAAAAACAAGCAATGGGGAAAAGACTCTATATTCAATAAATGGTGCTAGGATAACTGGCTAGCCATATGCAGAAGACTGAAACTGGACCCTTTCCTTATGCCATACATAAAAATCAACTCAAGATAGATTAAAGACTTACATGTAAAACGAAAAACTATAAAAGCCCTGGAAGGCAACATAGGCAATATCATCCTGGATGCAGAAATGGGCAAATATTTCATGACAAAGACACCAAAAGTAACTGCAATAAAAGGAAAAGTTGACAAGTGGGATCTAATTAAACTTAAGAGCTTCTGCACCGCAAAAGAAATTATCAAGAGAGTAAACAGACAACCTACAGAATGGGAGAAAATATTTTCAAACTATTGATCTGACCAAGGTCTAATATCTAGCATCTATAAAGAACTTAAACAAATTTATAAGAGAAAAACAAACAATCCTATTAAAAAATGGGCAAAGGACACAAACAGATACTTCTCAAAAGAAGATATACATGCAGCCAATAAGCATATGAGGAAACCTTAACATCACTGATCATTAGAGAAATGCAAATCAAAAGCACAATGAGATACTATCTCGCACCACTCAGAATGGCTATTAAAAAGTCAGAAAAATAACAGATGCTGGTGAGATTGTGGAGAAAAAGGAACATTTATATACTGTTGGTGGAGTGTAAATTAGTTCAGCCAATGTGGAAGGCAGTGTGGTGATTCCTCAAACAGCTAAAAGCAGGACTACCATTTTGATCTAGCAATCACATTACAGGGTATACACCCAGAGGAATATAAATCATTCTACCATAAAGATACATGTACAGAGATACTCTCTACAGGACTATTCACAATAGCAAATACATAGAAGCAACCTAAATGCCCATTAGTGATAGACTGGATAAAGAAAATGTGGTATATATACACCATGGAATACTATGCAGCCCTAAAAAAGAATGAGATGATGTATTTTATAGGAACATGGATGGAGCTGGGGGCCATTATCCTTAGCAAACTAGCACAGGGACGGAAAACCAAATACTGTGTGTTCTACCTTATAAGTGGGAGTTAAATGATAAGGACTTATGAACACAAAGGAGGAAACAACAGACACTGGGGTCTACTTGAGGGGAGAGGATGAGAGGAGGGAGAGGAGCAAAAAGGTAACTATTGTGTACTGGGCTTAGCAGCTGGGTGATGAAATAACGTGTACAACAGACCCCTGTGACATGTGTTTACCTGTGTAACAAACCTTTACATGTACCCCCAAGCAAAAAAGAAAAGTTAAAAGAAAGGGTGATTTTACTGTATGTGAACTATGCCTCAGTAAACTTGGCTTTAAAAACATCTATGTCCTGTACCCAGCATCTTCCATGCTAGGAATCTACCTTTAAAAATACCGAATAGGCTGGGTGCAGTGGCTCATGCCTGTAATCCCAGCACTTTGGGAGGCCAAGGCAGGCAGATCGCAAGGTCAAGAGATTGAGACCATCTTGGCCAACATGGTGAAACCCCGTATCTATTAAAAATACAAAAATTAGCTGGGCATGGTGGTGTATGCCTGTAGTCCCAGCTACTCAGGAGGCTGAGGCAGGAGAGTCACTTGAACCCATGAGCTGAGATCGTACGACTGCGCTCCAGCCTAAGGACAGAGCAAGACTCTGTCTCAAAAAAACAAAAAAACAAAAAACTGAATAATTTTGCAGTGATTTATCTACAAGGATGTTCATTAGAACATCGTTTAAAACTGTGAAAACTTGAAAGCAATCTATTAATAAATGCTCTACAATATGAGACTGATAAAAAATACACTGTGGAAGAAAATTTAATAAACATATAAAAGCGTTTATGTTAAGAAGCAGGTACAAAACAACATATCCCATTTTGGTAAATTAACACAAAATATTTATATAGAAAAAATATATAAATTTACAGGACAAAATATTAATAGTGAGTTTTCTTTTGCTTTTAGCTACTATTATCTGTGACATTTGTATGTGGCAGAGTAACTGCAATGATAATTGAGGTCAGGCTTGTGTCATTCTGTCTGTCAAGGCTGGGCAGGGTACACATCATCCTGTGCAATATAAAAACCCATGTACTATTCTGGCATTTTCTAAGTGATACAATATACATAAAGTGCCCAGCATGCAGGCTGGCACATGGTGAGGGTGCAATAAACGTCAGTCCTCTCCCTTGCCTACCACCCCCTCTGCATTTCCTCCCTGCTCACCAAGAAGTGGGAGACTTGTGTGGGCTGTTGCTGCTGCTGCCCAAGTCATCACTTGTCCCCTTGAAGTAGCCCCAGTGCATTAGTGCTCTTGCATTCTTAATGACTCCACTTATATCCGGAAATTATTTTCTTCTGCTCATCCATAGGACCCACTGAGGTCTCTCTCATTTCTTAGCAATTACACGGGCTAAGTGCAGACTTCACCCCAGGCAACAGCCTCATTAATTTGCCAACTTGCACAATTTTCACAAGGACATATATGGGAATGCCTTTCGGTTTTGAATTAGAATACATTCTGATTTTTAATTATTTTCTATCCTTCTATACACTGGGGGATCCACACAAATCCCCTGCTGCGTGAGCCTGCTGTGTGGTCAAACTCTTTTTAATAGAAAATTTTTGAGGAGAGAAATTAGCCTGAGGCCAAGTTATTATAACACCAATCTACTGGTGCTCGGTAAATACTTGTTAAGCAGTGACTCAGGAATTTGCTGATCCCTGCTGGATCCAAGGAGAGGCCTTAAAAGAAGGAACTGACCTGCTTTTCTTGAAGGCCTTTTCACTCACATAAAGAATTTCTGTTGATTCTAATTTATTCAGATAGTTGTAATTTTCACACACAAGGATCTCTTCTATGAGAAAGAATTTTCTTCCCCAGTTTAACTGCATGTCCCATTCTTGTCAAACACAGGCACACACTGAGAGACCTGGTGCAGCTTTAATTGCCCTTTTCTGAAAGCCACTGTGTTGTGGTGAACAACACAAATCCCCATCAAGCTGAATGAATTCTACTTTTGGCTTTATCACTGATGAACTATATGTCACTGGAGAAGTCACTTAACTTCTTTTAAACGCTGTTTGAGAAATATAAGAATGATACCCATTTCACATTGTTGTGGTGAGATTTAAGTGCTATGTCTAAGCAGTTGGCTATGCTTACTAATCAACACCACGAGGAGCTGCATTATGGAATACACACACTGCTCAATGCTAAGGAGCTCACTGTCCATCTAGACCATCTGCCCACAAGTCTTATAGATAGTAAAGGCCTAGGGGGTGAGGTAGGTTGGAGTGGTGGATAAGCCTCACTCCAACCAGTGTCAAAGGGAGGCTGTCACGGTGCTGGCCCACTAAGGTGGGCAGGATGGAAGCATACAGCAACACTGCCTTCCTGCAGGTGGTTCTCTCACCTTGGGGGGCACAGCTGAGCACCTGCCCTGCCCACTCAGCCCAAGAAGTTTCATTTCTGCCCTTTGCATTCAGCCACAGGGTCTGTGGGAGCGTTCTGACACTACCTTGGCCTAAAGGCCTGTGGTTTCAGGGACTATGAGGATGTGGCCTGGGGAGCTCAGGGGAAAACACAGAACACAGACGTTATTGGCTGTAATTTTCCCCTCTGCCAGGGCTGCCTCTACTTGACCTCAAACATCCTCATTCTCTCCTTCTCAACTGACTGTTGAAGGCTTTGTATTATTGAGAGAGAAGAGTAAGGAAAAAAATCTGACTGTTGGGCCTTGGTTTAATGCACTTGTTAATGAGTACAAATGTGAGGAACATTACATTATTATTAATGCCATTAGCTAGAACACTCTCCATTAGTAGCTAATAAATAGATTGAGCCTACGTAGTACATCTGCTCTCAATTTCATTGTTGATTCAAATACCTTAATTATAGCATCTAGTACTAACAGAAAGAATTGTTTTTACACAGCTACTGCCACAGAAGTCTAGGGAACAAAGGAATTCATTATCATTCCAGGGCTCAAACTTTTACTTGATTTGCTAACTGCCCCAACTATCAGTTCACTAAGTGAAAACAAACTACTTCTATATATAATCTATTAATTTATTAACCACTGATGAGCTGTGGCTGCTGCAGACTGTCTGAGGTCACATAAACTACTTTTTCTTTAGATCAAAATTGTCCATTTTCACCTAGAACTGGAACTTCACTTACTTTTCCTAAACAGTAATGTTGCCTCTGTCTGCTAGAGGAAGGAGACAGTGGATAAAAAATATTTCAGTCAAAGGCACAGGATTTTATTTTGTTTTATTGTTATTATTTTAAAATAAAAACCAATGCATTGGCTAGCCAAAGTCTTTAGGAATTATTTTGGCAGAACTAATAATCACTGATTATTAGACCTAATAGCATATGAGAGCATACTTTCTGGTAAATCAGCAAGAGGAGTGTGTCTAGCATTTGGCCATGCATTTGTTGAGTTTGAATTAGGATTCTTATCTATAAGTTCTTGGAAAATGATTCTCAGACTAGTTGTGTCTACCGGGGGAAGGACTCTATTGCCATCTTCTCAAATATTTAGTTAGAAGCACATTAGAAACCTAAAGGCTACAATAAGTTATTCTACTTTAGTCAATATTCTGAATAGTATGTACGTACGGGTATGTTTGTGTGTGTGTGTCTGTGTTTGCGTGTATATGTGTGTGATACATCTTCCAGCCTTGCTCCAAAAAGGATTTAAGGTGGACTATTTGGAGATACAAAAGTCAAAATAACATTAGTTGGAAGTGGTTGAAAAAAGGAAAGAAAATAACAAGGAAACAATCTACAATGGGTTGAAGAAGGAGGCTAATTTAAAACTCTATATTCAAAAGTCCTATATACAGTCATGTACTGCATAACAGTATTTTGGTCAACCATGGACTGCATATATCATAGCAGTTTCATCAGATTATAATTCTGTATTTTTACTGTACCGTTTCTGTTCAGATATGTTTAGATCCACAAGTGCACACCATTGTGTCACAACTGCCTATGGTATTCAGTAACATGCTGTACAGGTTTGTAGCTTGGGAGCAACAGGCTATGTCATATAGCTTAGGTGTGTAGTAGGCTCCTTCTAGGTTTGTGTAAGTTCACTCTACGATGTTTGTACAATGACAAAATTGCCTAATGATGCATTTCCCAGTATGTATCCCCATTGTTAGGCAATGCATAACAGTACTTGCTATGAGAAGTGTTCAAACAGATCTCTAGCTAAAAGGAAACTAATCTGTTACTGTAGTCAATGTTCAGAAGATTTAAAAGAAAAACCTCTTTATTTAGGAGAAGCACAGCTTTTTAGAAACTAAGACCTATAGAAATTTCACAAGATTTTGAAAGAAAGAGTATGTTTGGTAACATGGAAAACAATGTCCTTGATAATATTCTATGTTTGACAAAATTTTCTGAAAGAAACTAAATATTGAGAGAATGATGCCAGTTAAAAGGATATTCTCTATTCGTGTTTAAAAGTAGCAGGGGTCTAATATCTTAGGCTGATAGATGAATGAATAAATCCAATCTAAGGAGATCTTTCTAGTTTTGGATTTATATCTTTTCCAGAATAGTGATTTAAATTTGACAAGCTTAATTAAGTCCTAACAGTTTGACAACCCCTACAAGTCTGCATATGGGGGAGATACCACACCAACATATTCAAACTCCTACAAATGGCTGATACTGGACCCTTCTTTGAGGATATCTTCCAATGCTTGACATGGAGAGATAATGAGTATTGAAAGTCTTCACATTGAGACAGAGGGTGCTGAGCCTGGCCTAGTCAGTGGGTTGGGGTACAGATCCCAAGATTCCCAAGAGAGAATCCTTTATCAGCTCAGTCCATTATGGGTGATAGATGAACTGGTCATCTCCTGCTTGACCTATAATAGACCTTAATTATGGTAATTTGTGATTAATTGAGTGAGCGCCAAATGGCTTCTTTGCTTTGCTCTACCCTCCACCCCTCTAATCCAGCCTATGTGCTGTGACTCAAATTCTGCTACACTCCCAGAAATACCTATGTTCTACCCACACCAGGTGAATGTACTTCTTGTTCCTAAATACCGATTGTATATACTTTTTCTAACTTCATGCACTTGCTCGTGCTGTTCTTTCTATCTGGATGTTCCCTCCTTTCCCTGTATCTGCCTGGAAAAAAGAAACTGAATTCATCCCGTAAGCCCTGAGAAAAACACATGCTTCTCTGAATAGCCCTTTTCTATTCTCCAGGGCAGGATTAATCGCTGTCTCTGCAAACCACTGTGGACACTCTTAGCACAAAGTATTCCTTAGCACAAAGTTGTGTAAGTAGCTCTCTTGCCATGTACAGGGTCTGATACCCTATAGATAATCTGCATATATATGATGCATGACTGCTTAATGTTCAGAAGCCAAGTCCAATTTCAGACAAGATTCATTACTTTAAAATCAGGATAAATTAGGGAACGATTGTATTTGAAAGAGACCAAATTAGGAAAATATCCTGCCTTGCCAAAGGTGGTGCCTGACCCTTCTTTGTGCCTGTCATGTTGCCTAAAATGTAGTAGGTATTTAGTCAGTGTGTGTTGAATTAGTGTCCTATTTTGGTTATGGTGAATAAGCCCTGGTAACTACAATGGGCTAGAGCATCCAGCCTAGCAGGTTATAGGTATAGACAGGCATGAGGGCTACCACACAAAGGAAGGGGAGATACAGAATAGTAACAGGAAATGATGCAGAGGTGGCCACAGTCCTTGGAAGAGTGCCAGATAACAAGGTCTCTGTGGTCCCTGTGGGTGGGCTTGGGAGAATACTTGAGTCTCCAGCGAGAAAAATGACTGGAGGGATTAGGGTCCTTGTTCTAGCAGTTGGCTAATAAGCAGAGGGACCTCTGCAGGAGGAACTGAAGCAGAAGGAGTTAATACAGTGTGGGACCCAAGAGAAGAGCTAGACCACAGAAGAGATGGACTCTGGTTGAATAAAGGTTCTTAAAAATTTGCTGAGTCAACCCTGCATAGAGACTGGGCATGTGGCTGAGCCTCCAGGTTGGAGACTTAGGTATACCCTAGCATAGGGATGAGACTGCAGACCTGGAAACAGGGAGGGCCTGATAAAACTGGCAAGAAAATTTCCACAGTCATCCTAGATTAAAATAACACAATGAATGGGCTCCAGACTTTCCTCCTATAAAATGCTTCTTAAGAGTGACATCTAGGGGCAAGTGCCTTTTAAAGACACTCCTCAAATGACCTGCTTTGCATAGATGGGTCTGTGGACTGTTATTTGGTTCCCCTGATGACTTCAGATTTGCTTGGTGCCTACTGTGTGCACAGAACATCTCCAAAATGCTTGTTTATAAAAGAACAAGTTCTTCCTGGTCTTTGACCACTGTCCTGTATTGAATGTATACTATGTGTATATATTCCATGGCCTGTTCTCTTGGTAAAGGGTACTGCTCTGACTGGAAAGAAATATGTAAGATTTATGTCAATAAGGAAATCTCCACAAAAATTTGAATATGTACCATATTACACTCACTTATTTGTATTATTTAATGAAACATTAGATTTCACAATCAGATTTAGTTCCTCAATGTACACATGTTAAACCTGCCTCCTGAAGGTTTATTACCTCCATGTGATGGTGGTCTGTCCATCTGGTCCTGAGTTACTGAGTTCGTAACTCACAGAATACAACGTATGATATGGAAGGAAGACACCCCAGAGGTTACCCAGTGTGATCCAGCTCCTCCCCTATGAGGTGCTATCCCTTCACTGCTCCACTTAGTAAACACCTACCGAGTGCTTACTGTGGCTCAGGCCCCTTGTGAGGGACACAGGACACATGTGGCCCTGTTGCACAGAGCTCACAGTTGGGATAGGGAAAGACAAACAGCAAACCGGTACAAATAACTGAATTTTATGATACATGCAATGAAGGACCTGATAGGGGACTGTGGCAAAGAGTGACAGGAGGGAACCCAATTTAGAAGACTGCTCTGAGGAATAACATTTATGCTGAGACCACAGGGCAGCACAGAGCATTCTGGGAAGAAGGCAGTGGGAAGCTGGGATTGGGGAAGATGTGGAGGAAGGGCACAGTGATGAGGGAGCAAGTGAGGGGGACAGTGTGGGGTGAGGCTGGAGGGGTAGGGCCTCCTCACACAGGGCCTTGCAGGTCAAGCTTGGATATTTAAAATTTTTATTTGTTTTGAGACAGAGTCTACTCCTTGCTAGGATGGAGTACACTGGCTCGATCTCAGCTCACTGCAACCTCTGCCTCTTGGGTTCAAGTGATTCTCCTGCCTCAGCCTCCTGAGTAGCTGGGATTACAGGCATGCACCACCACACCCAGCTAATTTTTGTATTTTTAGTAGAGAAGGGTTTCACCATGTTGGGCAGGATGGTCTTGATCTCTTGACCTTGTGATCTGCTTGCCTCCGCATCCCAAAGTGCTGGGATTACAGATGTGAGCCACTGTGCCTGGCCAGATATTTAGATTTAATTCAAAATGACAAACTACCATCGCATGGATGTTAATCAGCCTCACTCAGTTTGAAGAGATGAACATTATATCTATTTCTGAAGTTCAGTTTTTAAGCAAATTCTGATTAATTTACAATCTTCTAAGAGACTAAACAGTTAACTGAATGAAGGAGGAACTTTTAAATGTTGACAGTATTATCTTTGGAAAGCAGAATAATGGATTTTTATATCTTTTGGTATTTTTAATATTTTGCTGGCTCTTGATTTTAATAAACAGCATTTACTAGTTTAAAAATTTAAAAAAAACACATTCTCACATTAAAAAATTAGAAGCCAAATTTCATTTGCCAATGATAAAAATATATTTGTGTATTATATATATTCTATAACTGTTCAGTGAAATTTAAAATAATGTGGCCTAGAATAAATTACCAATGAATAAAAACTCTGTTTTCTTTTTTATTCCTTCTATAAGGAATAATTTTCTATGGAGAATTTACTAAAATCGCCATTGTTGAAATGTATTTGTTTAGCCCCTGTGTGTAGCATGCTGCTCCAAAGGCTAACAAATACTCCTGAGCTCAAATGCTGGGCCTTGGTTCTGTGTTTCTCTATCTAATTGTAGCTTGTTTCTGAACTCTCCCTTATTCTAGAAGTAATTGTGACTATGGTCCTAGACTGAAGTAGCTCCCTTGGGAAGCAGAGAGGCGGAATGCAGTAGAGCTTCTTTCAGTTCCTCTTACTTCCCTGCTCAAGCCACTAGTTAGGTATGTTTTTCTTTGTGGATCAGGCTTACCTCACTCTTAACAAAAAAGTGGGTCAACTTTTCTCCGTTGTTCCTAACAGGTTATTCAAATATGCAGCATGTATTAGTTAACCTCATCAATTCAAAATAAGCGATTCACTGGAAATAAGGATGCCTTTAATTCAAAATGCAAATGTATACAACATTTCCCAGCTTCCCTAAAAATGGCAGCTTTATTATACAAGATTCTGAGACACTATTTGGAGAGTTTAGAGATGTGCTCCCTGATCTTGAAGAACTTCAATTCTTAAAGAAAACGTAAAACCAAGAAACAGAAAATTCTTTTGGAAGGCTTTGCAGTATGTAAAAGAAAAAAAAAATTATCACAAGGTCACAGTCAAATGATGAAAATATCTGCTGCCCATCTTTGTCAACGTGTAAACTTTGGAAATTCTGCATATATATGATTTAAAGCTGTGGTATTCAGGATTTTTCCTGTTGTGAAGGATGAGGGAACACAGGGAGACAGTGAGCAGAGAGGGGGTGGGAAGGGGAAGCAGAACATGTGGAGTTAGAACTCCACTTGCTCTTTAAGCAGAGCATGCTACTTTGTGTTGTTTTATATATTATCTGAGATTTCATTTCAAAAATGGTTTCTCAGCTTAAAAGTTTTCAAAGTTTGAAGACACACTGTGATGACCACAACAATGGCGGCTGCTGTTTATTGATTCTCTGCTGTGGTCTAGGCACTGGGCTAAGCATTCTGGATATTTCATTTAAGTAATCCCTAGAAGAACCATGGGAAGTAGGTCTTATTATTCCTACTTTACCGATGAAGAAACTGATGTTATGAAAGGATGAATAATCATTATATATGTGGTTATTAAGTAGCAGGGCCAGGAATCAAACTCAAATTTCTTCGCTCCAAAGTCCATCCTTTCTACCACCATGTTATGCTGAATGTGTGCTTAAGGCTCCACGTGCACAGATTCACAGGCATTTAACATGTACGCCAGCACTCCAAAACACACGTACACACACACACAAGTACAACAAATGTACTAAAGTGTGTTGTTAGTAGAGCACACTGCCTAAACATTGCTTTAGTAAAAAAGGTTTAAATGGCTTGAGAAACAAGCTTTGGTCACTAAGGATGGAGAGATATTTCAGACTGAGAGGACAGACTGTGCAAAGGCCCACTGCAAAGGTTTGTTGCTTTGGGTGGAAGCTGCAGATAGGGGGAAGCAACCTCTCCCTGGCCTCCCCATACTGCAAATCTTTTTGTGAAAGAATGTTTTGAAACTTAAAAATAATAACAACATCAAAGAAAGAAATACTGCTGGGATTTGACGGGGTGACATGGGCACCAAGGGGTCTATGGGAATGTCGTCAGCAACAGGACAGATGTGCAGTAATTCTAGGGAAAACTACTGGCAAAAAGGAAGAGAACATATATACAAAAAGAAGGAGAGCCTGTTACTGAGGCCAAATTCCGTGTGTTTGTCTGATTCTTTAAGTTGCAGTTTATTGCTGCTCTGTATGTCTGAAGCTAGTTGGATGAACCTCCCAGACAGGAGAGAAGAACTGAGTGTTTTCCCCCCTTTACATGGTGACATTCTTCTAGGGTTTTTTTTTTTTTTTTTTTTTTTTTGGAACCATTTCTCTGTTCCAGGAAGTTGTCAAAACATGTGATTTTTAATTTTAAAGAAAAACAGGACTGAAATGTGTCAAGTCCCTGGAAATAGTCTGAAACTCAATTGAGTTTATGCAGAAAAACACACACTAAAAATCACAAGACCATCTGGTCACAGAGATCTCAGTTTCTCTGACAACACCACTGGAACTGTGGGAGGGTAAGTCTTGTAATCACCAAATGGAAAATTAGTCAGGAGAACAAACAAGAACAGACAGGTTTCAAAACAATGTATCCTAGTTCCTGTTCCACTAAACTTCAAGGGGCATGTCATCTCCCAAGGGTAACCTTGGACTCAAGAAGAGACTCAGGGAAAACAGAGCAAGTCTGAGATGTTGAGTGCAAAGCAAATCATGTTTAAGATATACTAAGGGAGTGGTTATTTAAAGAGTACTCAAGGCAAAAGTACATATAAAGTAGTTATTCTTTGTCTCTGTTTTGTGTTTGTATTGCTATAAAATAGGAATATTACAGTAGTAGTTATAATTCTTCTGAATGTTCATTAATAGTTATTAATTTTGCCAGTGTTAAATTCTCTTGAGTATTTGAAGTATCTGATAGTCAAAACTGGATATACACCAGAAAGGAATGAAAAGCAGGTAGAATCTACACCAAGCTTGTCTAACCCACATGCAGCCCAGGATGGCTTTGAATGTGGCCCAACACAAATTTGTAAACTTTCTTAAAACATTGTGAGGCTTTTCTGTGATTTTAAATTTTTTTTAGTTCAGCAGCTCTCTAGTGTATTTTATGTGTGGCCCAAGACAATTCTTCTTCCAATGCGGCCCAGGACAGCCAAAAGATTGGACTCCCCTGATGTACACACTCCCTGGGAGATGGGCAGACTCATGTAGGAGCTTGTTTATAGGTGAGCAGGAAATGCTAGTGGTCTTAGCAGAACCTGTGGTCAAACTGACAAGATTTCAAATGAAATTTTGGGCACTCTGCCCTATAAAAACGCGGTAAGCGCAGGTGGCGCATCAAGAATTCATCTGTAGGAAAAACCAAGAGAAGCTCACAAACTGTTTGTGAATGCTGAAAAATCTGTGTATTTTGAGTCTTTTAGCTAAGGTCTTGAATAGATAAATATCCAGTGGCTAATCTGCTCAGCAGACACCCTTCCTGAAAGCCATCTTTAGTGCCAGCATCATCCCAGTGTTCCATATTTGCCCATACCACTGCTTATGAAATATTTTTCCTTCTGTTTGGTTTTAGGTGGATTACTGATAAGTGTCATTTTGCACTTGGGGAAGGAATGAATGGAAGTGATGGGGGGAGGTAGGGTTGGCCACATCAGAAGAGGATAGGAGGAGAAGTTGGACTGACCTCCAAGCTGAGCGAGAGATGAGGGCTGCGGTGTGCTGCAGGCACCATCTGCTTGGGTGCTATTCTCAGTAGGCGATGAAGAAGGAGGTGACTTACCTGAAATTTCTGGAAGTGTTGGCTTGTCTTCTTTCCAGAAGTTCCCATCACGAAGAGGAAGTCAGGGGTTAGCACAAATGGTACTCTCTCTTTATTAATGCCCAGGAAACTTTTGTAATTCCCAAGAATGTGCCCGAAGTCAATATGAAATAGGTTTCCTTAAGAGAACAAAGTATCTGACATCATTACAGTGGCATAGCACTTTGTTCCTTAAAATAGTTTTTGAGTTGCCTAAAAATGAGTTATCTTGAAAGCATTTTTTACAATGTTTTGTCAGCTTGTGGTATTTTTTGTCTTAGCAGGTGTGTGAAAGTCGTAGCCACAAAACATTCTTTGAACCAAGTATGTTTTTGATATCCTTCTTGTGTTCTTTAGATGACAGCCAGATGCCACTATAAAATTCTCATCTCAAAATTATTCTCAGAAACATAAAGCAAACTCTCTGGCCAGTATGTCATCATTGTCTCTAAGACTCTCTTATGCTCTTTACGTAACTCAGGATAGACTGATGTTTCACTCTGCTTGGGGGCAGGGGTATTCGTCTTTTTCTTTTGAGTAGCCGTCTATGGCCATATCACCCTGAATGTACCTAAGCTTATCTGATCTCAGAAACGGGTAGCATGATAGAAGCAGAACACTGCGAGTCTCCTTTGGGTCAATTTCTACGCCTACTACTATCACCATCACAACTATCATCATCTTATTTGTTTGGCCCTTTATCATTTCTATTGTCCATAAATACAGTATCTCTTTTCATTCTCATAGGAAGAAAGCAGTCTGTCCCCATCTGATGCTTTTTCCAGACTCTACTGTTAAAATCGCCCAAATTCCTAGAGAAAAATCTCATGCTGTGGTGGCCACTACTGACTATTTTCAGAGTGGACAGTGAACCACGGAAGTGGAGTAGGTTAGGGAGATTTAAAGATATCTATAAGTTCTTTCTGTTGCTTCTGTGCAACATCTGTCACTGGCGATCCCTCCCAGCTTCTGGGATATGACCCTCTCCTAGTTTCCCAGCTGTCACTCTAATTTTGCCTTCTTAAGACTCATTTCCTGGCTCTTCTTCCCTCACTCACACCTCAGTCCTAAAGTGAGGTGGTCTCTCTAAAGCAGGGGTTCCCAACCACTGGGCCATGGACCAGTCCTTTGCCTCTTAGGAACTGGGCTACACAGCAGGAAGCGAGTGATGGGCAAGTGAGCAACTTCATCTGTATTTACAGATTCTCCCCATCGCTTGAATTACTGACTGAGCTGCACCTCCTGTCAGGTCAGTGGTGGCATTAGCTTCTCATAAGAACATGCACCCTACTGTGAACTATGCATGAGAGAGACCTAGTTTGTATACCCCTTATGAGAATCTAATGCCTGATGATCTGAGGTGGAGTTGAGGTGGTGATGCCAGCGCTGGGGAGTGGCTGCAGATACAGATTAACATTAGCAGAGAGGTTCCACTGCACAGAGACCATAATAAATCAATTCCTTGCAGACTCATATTAAAATCCTCTCAGTGAGTGGCAAGTGACAATTCAGCTGCATCTGGTGGCAGGCTTTATAGTGGCAAGTGAGTTGAAAAAAAAGTGTGTAATAAAGGTAATGCTCTTGAATGATCCTGAAACTATCCTTGCTCCCCCACCCCTGTCTTGAGGAAAAGTTGTCTTCCAAGAAACTGGTCCCTGGTGCCAAAGAAGTTGGGGGCCACTGTTCTAGAATAATTGAAGCACGAGTGTCTCTACACAACAAATTCTAAATATGTGCTCCAGTCTTAAACTCCATTTAAAGACTACTATGTTCTGAAAGGAGGTGGGGGATGGGGAGGTAGCATTTAATGGGTACAGAGTTACAGCTGGGGAAGATGAAAAAATTCTGGGGATGAATGGGGATGTTGGTTGTACAACAAGGTGAACATACTTAATATCACTGAACTGTAAGTATTAACTACAGTTAATTAACTGTAACTGTCAGTGGTTAATTTCAGCTAAAATAGTAAATGTTATGCTATGTATATTTTACCACAATAAAAATTTATTCTGCACTAAATAAACTCACCTGTCTCTGTGATCATAATATTGTCATTGTGTCTGTCGCCTATTCCAAGAACAAAGGTGGCCACACAATAGCCTGCACAGGAATAAACAAATCTCTCCACCGCTGCCTGAAACTAATGAAAATGCATTTGAATATTAGTTGTCTTCTAACTACAAAAAGCAGCATGAATCTACAAATGACTTCTAATAAGAGACTATTCTGGAAACCATTTTCAGAGAGCAAGTTAGCTGTGTCTGATTTCATTAGCATCATATCTATAAATTGCCAACTTTCTCATTGCTCTGCTTATATTTTAGGTGAATATCCAGTGAATCACAATGGCAGGAGGAACAAACAAGAGTCAAAGGGCAACAGTAATTTAATCAAAGGGTTCACTTCCTCTCCATGCATCACTTGCCAACAACTATACGGAATGCATGGTAATTTCGCTTCATTTGTGAACATGCTTTGCTTGTGACCACTGAGAGCATGCTTGGGTTCACAGATCCACATATATAACAGATTAATAAGTGCTACTCATTATATTTCCTCCCCAAAAGGCTGCTAACCATGCAAATGAGAAGTGCTAATCCTGTGCAGCAGAACTTTAAACGACAGCGAACAGCCTAACCACACAGCTTGTGAAGGATTGAGCATATGCACTTCCAAGGAATGGTGGAACTGACATTTTCAGCATCCATGATTTACCATTTAGATTAGAGTTCAGCAGTAAATTATAAATTACTTTGTTGGGCATGCTGTATTTCCCAGGTACATAAGAATTTATACATGGTAACTAAATCTTTTGGCTGAACAACAAAAATAGATAGCCATAAAAAGCACTAACGGATTATTTTACAGAACCAAATTTTAAGCAAAGCATGCCTGATAATCAAAAGAGAAGCAAATGCTCATGGAGTCCTGAACTCAGTGCCTCTATTTTATACAGATATGCTGTCACCATGGGAGAGCACTTAAAACCTCCATTATTTCACAAATAAAAACTTCACTAATATGTCAGGAGGCAAGAGACTGGCAGATTCTTTGAAAACGTGAAACCAATATTGCTATATAAATGACAACTTGTAAGGAGCCATTAGACTGGGAAAAAGCATGAGCTCACCTTGTCTTCAGTAGGGGATTTTTCTTTGAGCCAGTGATTCAGGACTTCATCTTTAAACGCTCCCGTGTTGCCAACCGTGCTTTGCTGAATTTTGGCAATTGTCGTGGCGTCTTTCACAATCTCGATCATTCCTACAGAAAGATGCACTGAGTCTGATGGAGATTGGGGGCCAGTGCCTGGCCCAGAGGAGAAAAGACCATGCCTTTGTTGAGTGAAGGGCAGAGGTTTTTTTTGACTAGAGAGCTATTTTCCAGGTCTATCCTGGTGGTTTTCTCATGAGGAACACAAAGAAAAGGAGGAGGATATGGAAGTTGTGTGGGATATGCTTTCAATATCCCTGAATGACAAGAGGAAAGGGCTGGTTTTGAATAGCAATAAATAAAAGCATTTATGTGCTGAGCATATCCTTCCTCAGATGGCAATCTGTGCCTTTTCCTTTTTTAAATTACAGGGTCAAATGTAAATGGTTTTGTAGAGTTCTCAGATCAGAAACTTGAATAAACATATGTATGACTGAAACTAATTAAAAATACGTGACAGTAGTGTGTAATAGCTTTGATAATGTGAGTTCTGCAATAGTAAAATAAGTGACAGATCTTTCCATCTATTTTTAAATGTTTATTTGTGAGAGAAAAGTTTAATGTGTAATGAAATGAGTTAAAGTTTAGAGGTGGAGATGGAAAGAGGAGGGAACAAGTTCTTACTAAAATCATTTCCATGTATAGTCACAAGGATTTGAATCATGCATTCATGTATTTTCAACAGATCCACATTAAATTGAGAGTCACATTCATCAGCATAGAAGTGTTTTCTTCCTTTTCACATAGATTACAATTGTGATTTTTCAGTTAGTAAATGTCTACACTGAAGGAATTATAATCTTTTCAAACTAGCTGAGTGGTCTATTCATCTCTTGAGGTAACTACATACCTATTTTGTCACCAGTTGAAATGCAACCATATGGCAGGAGGCACAGATCCAAAGATTCAGTCTCCCAAATGGACTCCATGATTCGCAGAATCTGGGCATCAAAACACAGAAATGTTTATATTATAAATATATATATATTAGCGTAATATATTTTCCTTTTCCCTTAAAAATAGCAATCATATTTAGTAACACAAAATATAAAAGTAAATGTAAAACATATAAGCAACAACTGTATGTTTATTGGTCAAGCTGGCACTCTAAAGTTTTTCTTCTTTGTGAGCTTGTTAATTTTGGTTTCTGAAATGTACTTTGGGGAAAAGGATAAGTAAATTTCTTTTGGAGTAGGTTTTAGCTGTGGTTCATCACCTCTTTGTTCAAAATGATCTGCTCTAGTTGTGTCTATTTTAGCACAAAACTCTAACATCCTTACACGTATTTATCACTCAAAGGCAACAAGCAAAGCAGCAGTAACTACAATGATGATAATGATAGCGAATATATAGTGAGTGCTGCTTTATGTGTGATCCTTGCATTGCCCTATAACTTAGACAGGATTATTATTCCTATTCTATAGGTGAAGGAACAAAGCCTTGAAGAGCTTAAATAACTTGTCCGTAGCTGCCAAACTATGTGCCCCAACAAATAAACAAAGTAGGCTGGGCATGATGACTCACACCTAGAATCCCAGCAATTCTGGCAATTATCTGGCTCATGCCTAGAATCCCAGCAATCTTGGCATTGTCATAGTGTCTTTCACAATCTTGATCATTCCTGTAGAAGGATGCAGAGTATAATGGAGATTGGGGGCCAGTGCCTGGCCCAGGGAAGGAAAGGCTATGTCTTTGATGAGTGAAGGACAAAGAGGTTTTTTTGATCGGAGACCTATTTTCCAGGTCCGTGCTGTTGGACTTCTTCCTCTTAGGAAGAAGAGAAAGAAAAGGAGAAGAATATGAAAGTTGTGTGGGAGGCTGAGGTGGGAGGATTGATTGAGTCCAGGAGTTCGAGACCAGCATGGGCAACATGGTAAGACCTCATCTCTACAAAAAATAAAATTTTCCAGGTATGGTGGTGCACACCTGTAGTCCTAGCTACTTCACAGGCTAAGGCAGGAGGATTGCTTGAGCTCAGGTGTTTGAAGCTGCAGTGAGCCATGATTGTGCCACCATACTCCAACCTGGGGAATAAAGCAAGACCTCATCTTTAAAAAATTTTAAAAGACTGGGCGCGGTAGCCCACGCCTGTAATCTTAGCACTTTGCGAGGCTGAGGAGGGCGGATCATGAGGTCAGGAGATCGAGAACGTCCTGGCTAACATGGTGAAACCCCATCTCTACTAAAAATACAAAAAATAAACTGGGTGTAGTGGCATGCACCTGTAGTCTCAGCTACTCAGGAGGCTGAGGTAGAAGAATCGTTTGAAACTGGGAGGTGGAGGTTGCAGTGAGCTGAGATTGAGCCACTGCACTCCAGCCTGGGCAACAGAGCGAGACTCTGTCTCAAACAAACAAACAAAAATACCACACATACAAAGTACATAAAGGGCAATGGCAAACTTTCACTCAAAATGAGAAGACCAACAATAAATTTTGAGTTTTTAAAGTACCTATCTTTGAACAATTCAAAATATTCTACATATTTATTTGAAATTTAATAAATTCGCAAAAAGTTTGATTTGATTTCTCTTTTTCTTTTCTAAAATACCTCCTGGACAATACGTAGACCATTCCTGAAATGAAAGCAAAGCAAACGTATTCCTGTTTCTATATTAGAAATAAGTAAAAACAGAAGTTTAGAATTAGAAACATGACCAGTTTATAATAGGCTACCTTTAAATCAATGTGATTTGTCTACTTTAAAGAAACCATATGAAGTATTAGAAATTATTACATCTACAATACTGAACAACTAAAATCTGGAGAATATTACTTTACAAACTTGTGAAGCTAAAGTTTACCTAGAAATGTTGGAAAATATGAAATAATTAGTGCTGATGCATTCACCGTTCTCCTTCTGCCATAATAATACTTTACTCTTGTCACTAACCTGCAGGATTTCTGTGGTGACCTACTTGTTCACCTTTTCTCTCCTTCCCATCATATCATTCTCTTGATTTGTGTATGTATTATCAGGGGATATGTATCTAAAAAGAGTGCCTAGAAATGCGCAGACATGTCTATGAACTAGAATGAAGTGAGTTCTGGGGATAAAAATGGCTATTTTCTATGTTATCAAGCTTAGAATGGGGTGTATAAAAAAGACATTAGGTGAGGCAGGTGAATCTGGCTACTTGGGAGTGTTGGATATGCATCTTGGACAGAAACATAATACTCATTAGACTGCATATCTAATAGTCTGCAGCCATGTTCCCCAAGTGAAAACTCTCTACTATGTAATATTTGATCATAATTCATCATATGAAAGAAAAGAGTGGGAATACAGCCAGTAGTAGAAGGCATGTTTTTGATGTAATACAGAATTGTGTTTTCAGATAATTGGACACAATCTTAAAACTAGCATACCTGTAAAATAAGCATGTCTTGGCGCAGATCATCACCATGCTTAAAGATAATTCCAATTGTTTCCTTTGATAGGGCTGTAGGATCAGCACATTTAAACTCAAGCCACAGTGGTTTTTTCTTGGAAGCCATTACTTTGCATTTTTCAATCTGTAAGGAAGCAGTCACATGTTCCCCCAACACAATGAATAATGAATACACATGGTGGAGACACAAATTCTCTTGCAAAACATCACTATAAACAAGGACAAAGTCCTAGTTGGAAAATGATTTTCAATATTTGGGTAAAAATACAGAAGTTGTTTTCAACAAATCTGGAAATGCCATGTGAGAGCGAATTCACAACTCTTAAACCAGTGCCTCTCAAACTGTGCTCCGAAGAACCGCAAGAGTCTTTGGAGGTGCCTAAGAGGTATGGCAGATCTTACCCTCTCCAAGCACACAGAGCTCTGGCACTCCCACACTCTCTTTAATACACGGCAACCTGGCTACTATATTTGGCCTCCTTCTGAGATTTAATTTGAAAAACTAACTCTAATGCTACCACAATGTCAAAAAACACTATTATTTCAGAATCAGATGCAATAGGCTACATCTAAGAAGATGAAATTTAATAGAAATAAATGGAAAATTTTGCATATAGGTACAAAGCACCCTCTCCCTAAACCTCATACATCTAAATAAATTCAAGGTAGGAGAAATGTGGCTTGGCAGTCACTCAAACATAAAAACAGTAGGTGTTTCAGGCAAAGTTCAGTTTACCACAGATCAAAATTGTGATGCAGTCTTTTAAAAAAGCAAACACAATTTGAAGCTGTATTAATATGTCATAATTCCTATCAATCCCTAAATAATGCACAGTGGATAGTGTGTGCTTTTGCTACAGGGCCAGTTTGCTGGTAATTGTACATAAAATCAAACATTCAGGGGAAGAACTTCCTCATCTTTTCATGTGGCTTAACTGCTACAGGAGTTGCTGCCCTGCCGTAAACAACTAGAAAACAATGCAAAAAATAGAAAACTCTTTTCAGACATTGAACAACAGGCAGGGTAGTTTCATGACCCCTGAGAAAAGGAAGACAAATGAAGTGAGCTCTGTAATTGCCCCAGATTACTGCCTGGGGGCTTTTTCTTGGCTACAGCACAGAGAAAGGAAATCCAGGCTGAGCCCACAGTCCAGCAGTCTAAATTACTGTAAATGAAGTCTCAGTGAGGAGAGAAAAGAGGAAACAAAAAAAATTGGCTGAAAAATTTCCAAATTTGAGAGGCCATAAGCTCACAAATCCAAGGAGCTCCATAAACTCCAGCAGGCTAAACACAAAGGAAACCATACTAGGGTACATCATAATCAAATTGCTGAAAACCAGAAATAAAAGAGAATCTTAAAAACAGCCTGGGGGAAAAAAAAAGGCATGTTATGCAGACAGAATCAAAGATAAGACTCATCATCAGAAAACATGCAAGCCAGAAAAAAAAAAATGCTACTGCAAGAAAAAAAAAAAAGTCAATCTAGAATTCCATATTCAGGGAAAATATTTTTCAAAAATGAAAGCAGAATAAAAAGTGTTTCAGATAAAAGCTGAAAGAATTTATTGTCAGCAAACTTGCAGTAGAAAAGATGTTAGAAGCTCAAGAAAATCTGGAACTATGTAAGGCAATAAAGAGTACCAAAAATGGTAAACATGCAGGCAAACAGTTAAAAATTATTTCATCTATTAAGTCTGTTAAGCCTATTTTTTTTAAAATTGTTTAGGGCAAAAGTAATAATATATTGTGGTGTTTATATTATATGTAGAAGTTAAAATCATAATAAAAATAATGTGAAGGATGCAGGGGCTTAATGGAAGTATACTGTTACCCGTGTAATTACATGTATATTAAGTACTTTGTTATTTAAACATAATCAAGAGTGTGTGGTATTGATGTAAGGACAGACATTTAGATCAGTGGAACAGAACAGAGAATCTAGGTGTACACCCACACATATATGGTCAGTCGATACTTGACAAAGGTGCCAAAACAGTTCAACAGGAAAAAAAAAAAACCCAGTCTTTTCAACACATGGTGCTGAAAAATCTGGATATTAACATTAAAAAATGAACTCTTAACTTTCACCTCACACTGTATACAGAAATTAACTCAAATTGGATTGCAGACTTTAATGTGAGAATTAAAACCATAACCCTTCTAGGAAAAAAATATCTGCCACATTGAGTTAAACCAGAATTTCTTAACCTTGGCACTGTTTCCATTTTGGGGTGGCTAGTGTTTGTTCTGGGGGACTATCCTGTACCTTTCAGAGTAGTCAACAGCATCTAGTGTCCTCTACCCACTAGATGCCAGTAGCATTCTCCCAGTTATAACCATCAAGAATGTCTCTACACATTGCCAAATGTCCCTTGGCAGACAGAGGGATCACTACAGGCTGAGGCACTGGATTAGACAGATTTCTTGTTTTTATTTGAAACAGGATCTTGCTCTGTAGCCCAGGTTGGAATGCAGTGGCAAAAACACAGCTCACTGCAGTATCAAACTCCTGAGCTCAACCGATCCTCCCACCTCAGCCTTCAAAGTAGCTGGGACCACGGCACGCCACCATGCCCAGCTAATTTTTACATTTTTGTAGAAATGAAATCTTGCCATGTTGCCCAGTCTGGTCTCATACTCCTTGGCTCAAGTGATCTTCCTGCCTTGGCTTCCCAAAGTGCTGGAATTACAGGTGTGACACACTGTGCTAGGCCTAGACAGATTTTTTAGATAAGACACTAAAAGCACAAACCATTAAAGAAAAAGTTGCAAATTGGACTTAATCAAAATTTAAACCTTCTGCTCTTTGAAAGACACTTCTAAGAAATTAAAAAGGCAAGCCACGGACTAAGAGAAAATATTTGTAAAATGCATACCTGATAAAGAGTTTGCATACAGCTTATATAAGTGACTCTCATAAATAAAAAGAAGAAGGCAACCCACCTAAAAACTGGTGAAAGATTTGAACAAAAAAATTTCAGAAGAAGGTACTCTAATGGAAAATAAGCACATAGATAATCAACCTCATTACGGAAATGCAAATAAAAACAACAGTGATATACCACTTCATACTCATTTGAATGGCTAAGATTAAAAGGACTGATAACAACAAGTGCTTACTAGGATGTGGAACAACTAGAACTCATACACATTGCTGGTGGGAATTTAAATGTACAACTACTTTGGAAGAATGGCTTCTTGTAAAATTATACACATACACCATCTGACCCAACTATCCCACTGTTAAACATTTACTCAAAAATGAATGGAAAACAAACTGTGGTATATCCATATAAGGGACTGCTACTCTGTCATAAAAAGAAATAAATTACTGATACATACAATAACATGGATGCATCTTAAAAGCATTACAGAAAGTAAAATAATTTAGATATAAAACTATATACTGTATGATTCCTCTTACTGAAATTCTAGAAAAGGCATTTTATGATAGAAAGTAGATCTGTTGTATTAGTAGAGAGAATGAGAGAAGAAAAGGACTAATTGCAACGGGACATGACAGAACTTTTTCTATAACATTTCTATGGAAATGTTCCAGATCTTGATTATGGTGGTAGTTATATAACTATACATTTGTGAAAACTCATTGAATTCTACATTTAAAATAGACAATTTTTATTGTGTTATAAGGAATATCTCAAGCTGATTTAAAATAATATGGAAGGGAAATTGTCTGGTATTGAGGCTTTTATAACCAGTGATCAGACAAGGGCTTAAGAGAAACCCATCCACAGACTCTACGGCTTCCCGATCTCTGCATGAACATTAGCTTTTAAGTATTGGACCCCAGCAAGCATGTTAGACATCTTCAAGACATAAAAGACCACATGGAGACATCCAAATGATACCTACTGCCAGTGCTCCTGCTTTCAGTCCAGGATCATAGGGAACTCTAAAGCTTTTGGGGAGATGAGAATTCTGCAGGTTTTCAAGCTTTTGTTTAAGTTGTGCAATAACTGTAATTGTCAAAAGTAAACAAGAGTTATGTGAGTTCAAGAAATCATCAGTATTATCTATAACATTTTCTGAGAACACACTTATTCACAGCATTCTATATATTTGTTTTGGTGTGGAGCAGGAGAAAAATGGGTGGGCCCTGCCTTTGAGGAACTAATCACATGAACTGGCAAGATACATCAGGCTTACTGTGAGCAACATAACCATGTATACCTACTACAACAGGGGACAGAAATGTGTGAATATATGTGGGATAACACATAGACATTAACACAATCAAGTAGAGAAGAATGCTCTGAGGGTAATGTTAAGGAATTAACACTGTAGTTTTATTTCCAGAATGTGAAACTTTACCATCTGATTTGAGGAACAGACAGTTGAAGAAAATAATAAATGGAATTTGGTTAGGGTTCTGTAATTTCTTTCAAAAAAGGAACTTAGGTTCTGTAGAGAAGTAGAGAAGATGGATGTGACAATCTTAACATTCTAAAGGCAAACTACATGAATTAAAAATTACTGGATAACCAACAGAATAAGGGTCCATACAAATGTTTTCCTTTCTTAAAATACAAATAAAATATTATTATTACCATTATCATTTTTAGGAGGAAGCATTGTAAGAATCAAAGGGAGAAAGGAGAAATTTTAAATATTCAGAAGTTTAAAATACTGACTGAGTACATGAAGTGTCTATATAATAAGCCATAGTGCTAGGTCTAGGTATAGAAAAATGAAAAAGAGATATCCTCTACATTCAAGGTTCATACAGTTTACCAGGCCACTTAAGGACTTTAATTTAATGTAGTATCAATCAAAATCTATAGAAATACAGAGGGGTGACTAATTTTCCTAGGGCACGGGCAGATTTTCTTATGGTATGTATAATATATTAGAAATCACTTGAGAGAGAAGACAGGGTCTGTGTGTGTGTTTATTACCTTTACACACACAGATACACACACACAATCGTCTCTTGGTCTCTGTAACGATTGGTTCCAGGACCTCCTGCAGATACCAAAATCCACGAATGCTCAAGCCTCTGATATAATATGGTGTAGTATTTGCATATAACCTATGCACTTCCTCCTATATATTGTAAATTATCTCTATATACCTATAATATCTGATACAATGTAAATGCTATGTAAATAGTTATTATACTATACTGTTTAGGGAATAATGACAAGAAAAAAGTCTGTACATGTTCAATGCATATGTAATTTTTTTCCCAAATGTTTTCTATCTGTGCTTGGTTGAATTTAAAGATTTAGGACCACAGATAGGAAAGAATGAATGTATCTCTATATATTACTCGAGACATATACACAGAGAAATGCCAAAAATTTAAAATAGCCTCTCAACAATTCATCATTTTATAAGACTGAAAACTTGAAAACTACATGTGTATATTCAGAGATGTGAAGAAAAAGGTAAAGATTTGGAAATATCTAATCTTTGTGTATGCAATTGTTCTTAAAAATACATATTATATCTGCATGTTACTTAACTCTTCAGAGTTAAGAATATGTAAATATAAAGTTAAAAATTATGAACTTGTAAAACGAGAACTTTAATGTGCTTACTCTATGCAGACAGAAGACTAAAAATTGTGTTCTTGGTGCCTTTGGAAGGATGCAACTTAGATTCCAGAAAAAAAAAGAATTATAGGAACAATAGCATTTGGAGACGAAAGCATCTGGAAAGAGAACCAAGAAAACATAGCCACTGTACCTTGGGAACTGACGTCATATTTTTCAGCAGAGAGCGATTTAATATCAAGGGTGACTTTTTGTAACGTCTCAATTACTTGAACTTGTTGGGTAAAGTCATGAAGCATGGCTGTACCACAGCCCCTCAGGTAGGCTTCCAGGATCACGGCGAATCTCTGCTGATAGTGTCT
The DNA here is from genome assembly GCF_009761245.1 of Sapajus apella. NCBI lineage: Eukaryota > Metazoa > Chordata > Mammalia > Primates > Cebidae > Sapajus > Sapajus apella. The sequence continues at coordinate 33,996,048 of NW_022436947.1, forward strand.
GGACTGGGCTATCTCACTTCTCAAGAACCAAAACAAAAAGTGACCGATTCTTTTGTTCTGAGGGCAGGTACAAGAAAGTTGAAATTATTATGACTAATGCTTTAGGTCTAACCAGTCAATTCTTGGCAACTTAAAATTTCATGCTATTATCAAAATGGAAGTACTTACTCTTAAACCACGCTTCAGCAGAAATCTGGCAAGGGCACTATCATGGTATGGTTCAAATTTCACAGCCTAAAGGAAGAAAATATTGGCATTTGTAGGACTGTATTCTATGTTGTTGCATCAGGGAAAAGGAAATGGAGAAGAACTGGTACTCTGCTTTAGTGGGTCTTCATGGCTAGAAAGACGAAAATCTTAACAGTCACTTAAGTTTAATCCTCTCTTTTAGAAGACAGTTAGGACCAGACTGAATCACTTGCTTAAGATCATAGAGCAGCCAATGACATAAGTGGGATTAGAGGCTGAAACTCTTGACTCACAGTCATGTGCTGTTGGTAAATTCAAAGGTGGAGAGGTGAGGGAATTTGCTCTAATTAGGTCTTACTGGTTTTGCTGGAAGGATAGAGAGGAAAGATGGAGACACTGTAACAAATCTATAAAGTGGAAGGTAAGAGAGGATGTGAGAAAGAAAATAGACAGCAGAGATATAGTATAATACACGTAAGGAGAAAAATATTCATTAGATAGGAATATCCTAAAAGCCCTGTAGCTTCCCTTTTTGGCATATCACTGGCAAGTTACTGTACTGTCTCATAGGTTTTAACTACAAGTAAACAGTGAGTGGGTCTAGGTCAATCCACACAGAGCAATCACTACCCCCTGCCACAATTTGGTGTGTACAGAGCTTCCTGTCCAAAAGTCCCTGATTTTATGTTTTCTTAAGTATAATTTGATCTTCATTTTTAGTGTTTAGTCATTTTCATATCACTGGGCTGATGTTAGAGAATATTGACTTTGTACAGGTCCATTATTGAACAGGAAGAACCAATAAAATTGGTAAAAGCACAATTAAATATTTTGAATGCATGGCTGTTTCATTGTTCTCTGTGCTTTTCTGAAGTTTGAAATAGTTCATAATTTCAAAAGCAGCAACACTAACAAATATTGTTCAGATTATTATAAAAGCATGTATAGAGGATAGATGTCATATGTATACATGAAGAGAGACTTAATATTAAATATCTCAGAGTATGCCCTTTATGAATATAAATGGCATATCCTTTTTTCTTGAGGAATGGAAGAAATTCCCATTCTAGTTTATATTTTAGGAACGGGGGCTTCTTGGAAGGAGTCACAATTCCTCCTCTGGTGTTCCAGTTTGGAAATGATCAATAGTGACTTCATCATGTTTCAATTATGCAAGTGTTTACAAAAATGCTTTTCAAAGGTATTGTCAAATAGGTGCCACTGTAGCTGCATCAAAGGGCTTAATTCTGAGAATGTGGTCATTTAGCCACCAGTACTCATTTTTGAAATGTTTTAAGTTTCTAACCCAGATGTGAGTCTTTCTGACCTTCTTCAGGTTTCACTTCTGTAAAGACAGTACAGATCTCAACTAGGAGACCATTTTAATCAGGAATGAGTCATATAGCCATAGCTGAAAATGTCTCAAGTAGTTTTACAAATGACTACTCTTCTTCAGATTTAAGACCACAAATTCAATGTTAATATTATTTATTGACCTTTTTCATTTAACACATTTCTAAAAAGAACATTATTCATTTTCCAGCTCTTTAAAGTTTACTTGTGAAAACTAATTCATGGTAGCCTTGGGATTTGCAATAGAGCTCATCCAAGTTTATGTTGTTTTTGTTAAGGAGAGCTAGAAAATTGAAAATTCTTTAATTATTCTAAAATTGTTTAGTGTTATACCAATATCTAAACTAGTGAAACAAACTGCTGAATATATTTAATGGATGAAAACAAAGCCAAATGTAATGTTTCAAGTATCTGACTAACAGGAAGGTGAAGATTCAGAGTTAAAGTTGAGGCTATCCGAAATGCTTATCAGAAAACTCCAGAACTTCCTAGAAATAATAGATAGTGATTAGACAGTTTAGTGTGTAAAATTTAGCCTGGTTAATTCTAAAGATCTCAGGCTAAACATCACTTACTCAGAACTCTCCCTGGGTCCCTTAATCAAAATTATGTGTCCTTTGGATCCCTGGACTGTTTTCTCATAATATGGTATAGTTTACCCTTAAGTATTTGTCACAATTTGGTATTAAACATCTGTTTGTCTGTGTACTCATTTAATGCCAGTCTTCTCAGTACGTGTTGTTGAATTAATGAATAAATAGGTCTGTGCTCTAAAATAGCATTTCTATTCAAATTCATTTACTTCCTTTTCCTTGTCAAGCAGTACAATATAATTTGAGAACTGCTAAAGTGAGCAGGAGAACTGTTTCCCCTCCTTTCTTTAAATTCTTAGCTAAACCTTAGAAAAATCACTTGTCCTCTCAGGACCCCAAGGAATGTCATGAGAAACAGAGTAGAAATACATACAGTCCTATACCTGTCTGCAGAGAGGAACTTTCAAGATTCTACCCAGACATGAGATGTTATTCTGTGAACTGCAATAAACATAGAGAGTAAGACCTTTTCTCTCTAGCCCCAGAATCCTGACACCGGACTGATGAAGGATATGGTGGTGGGTTTGTGAAAGGTTTGGGGCAGTGAAAAGAGCAGGATCTGGAGGCAGACCTCCTGGGTTTGAATTCTGGTCTGCCTCATTCAGAGTATGTGACCCGGGGCACCTTACTTAGCCTCTTTGTAGCTCAGTTTCCTCATGTACAAAGTGCAAATATTAATTTGACTTCCATCATAGTTATTGGAAGAGTTAAATGAGACAATACTGAAAGCATGTCAGTCACTTGGAGTCACAAGGAAGCATTCAGTAAGTGGAATCTATCGTTAAAGTAATAAATGAGAACAAAGTATTCCCTCAGGGCCAATTCTCCTAAAAACGTGAAGTACTACTGTCTTCAAAACACTTGTCAGCAAACCCTCCAAGACAGTAAAAATGTGCATGGAACAGTTTACTACTTTTTGAGGCCGCTTCATCAGATCTACTTTGGCCGATGATGAAGCTCTGAACAAAGGGCGTTTGATGACAACTGAATGGGGTGCTTGTGCACATGCAAATAAATTCCTTTTGAGAAGGCTTCCATTGATAACAACACCAACACCCCCTACCTGGACCAGCTGTAGAAGGTAATGCAGAACATCATCGTCCTCCAGACTCTCCAGTTTCTGAACTGCAATGGCTCTTACATTTTCATCTGAGAAATTGCAGTCCAGGAGTTGCATTGTTAAGCCAACATCCAAAGCACTTTGATCCCAGACTTCCCTTCTGGCCAACAATTGGTATGTTTTGGCCACAATTTCTTGCTGTCCCCATTTCACTGAGCTAAATAGCTTAGGATATGCTTTTGGGTGCTTAAGGCTTTCATATCTAAAGTGCCAGAGCAATTCTTTGTCCTCTGCTGTGAGAGGGTTAAGTGGATCAGTGGCTATGATTGCCTCCAATTGCTTGCGAAGCTGGTTGGGCATTTCTGCTCGAACCCGGTCACCTTCCGGGTCAGGGGTGGGCTGATGCTTAGGCAGGGCTATTGGGTAGCAGTAATTATCCAGAAGAATGGAGATGGACATTGAGTTCTCCTTGTCTGGGTTGGTTGCAGATGTGAGTTTGTCAGCATTGAAGCTTCCTTGATCTTCTCCCTTCCCGGATATCTGCCACATGTGGAGGACGTATTCTCCACGGCGCAGGAGGAACCGGTGGTCTATTAGCAGCAGGTTCACATAATAGAGAAGCTGAGCTTTGCCCTTGGACTCAGAACTGGGGGACTCCGCAGGGGCCTTGCTGGACAGTGCTGGAGCTTTGCCGCAGTAGATCTGGAGGTTCAGTAGAGCGCCTTTGGGCAAGTCTTTGATTTTGATACTGAACTCAAGCCACACATTCCAGAGCACCTCCTCTGTGAAGGGTTTGGGGCTGGTTCTCCTTTGGCAAAGGACTTGCTGTCCATGTTGGATGTTTGCCTCTACAAAAACCGTGAGGTCGGTGTTCCGCGGCAGGACCGGGATATCAATGCCTCTAATCTTCACCCTGAACTTGCGGTCACAGTCCCACAGGGACACAGTGAACACACTCTCATGGTCCTTGCCGTGGATGGTCAGCTGCTCATGGTAGCCAGTGACTCCCGTGCAGTCGTCCACCAGCGGCCACTCTTCCTTCCTCACCTCGTCTAGGGCCGGATCCGGAGGCGTGTCCAGCACCAGGTGAATCTCTTCTCCGTTCTTGAGGCAGTGCCTCACCCACTGGAAGTTTTTGATGGGCGTTTCGCCCACCAGGTACTCATCGCGGCCACAGACGCGCAGCACAAAATCCTGTTCGCTTTGGCTTTCGGGGATATCCATCAGATATTTCTTCTTGGCCATCTTGGTGAAGAAGCTCTGCAGGATGGTGCCGGGGGTGTCGTCGGCCGATACCTTGATGGTCTGGCTGGTGGTGCTGCGGTGAATGACGATGAAGATGCAGTTGTTGGCAATCTTCTTCCACAGGTACTCCGGGAGGGGCTTGGACGTCACCCAGGGGTGCATGGCGTAGAGCCTGGGGTCGCGGCTGGCCACCTCCGCCATGCGCGGGGTCACCAGGCCGCGGCGCGTGAACTCCAGCTCGTCGTCGTGCACGTTGCTGACGTCGGTGACGTCATAGCCAATCAGCGCGGTGAGCTGCCGCTGGAAGGCCTGCGACTCCTCGGAGGGCGCACGCCGCTGCACCAGGTGGATCTGGCCCGGGCTCCGGTGCATGGCCTTCCAGTAGCGCAGGCAGTCCAGAGTCTGCACCACCTGGTACTTGTCGTAGATCTCGTACCACTGCCCCTTCTTCTGGTAGAGCAGGAGGAAGTGGTCCGGGCCCAGCCGGTGGTAGAAGTCCGCCGCCACGCTGGTCTCCAGCGCGCGCAGCCACACCTGGGCCTTCATCTGCTCCACGTTGCCGTGGCCCGCCACGTGTAGCAGCGCCGTTTCGGGGCTCTTGCAGCTGCGCTGGCTGGTGGGCAGCACGAACTCGATGGGGATGAGCTCCATTGAGGACAGGCTGGCCGCAGCGCTGCGCGGCTTCATCCTCCGGCGCCTGCGGCGGTTGTCCTCTCTCAGCACCACAGGCTGTTCATAGTTCTCCAGCTCCATGCCCTAAGCGACCTGGGAGCGGAGGGACACAGGGATTTGTCACAAGAAAGGCATTTTCCCTTTAAGTTTTTCTGGCGAGATGAGAGGAAGAGGAGGTATAAGCGGCAGACGTGTGCACAGGGACCCAGAGAGACCAAGGATTTTAAGCTGAAAGCACTACAGCCTTTCAAAGCGTGGGCTTTGGAGTCGGGCGGTGAGTCTTGGCCCTAGCAATTACATTCTGGGTCACTTGGGGGCTGTTTAATATCTGAGCCTGTTTCTCATCTCTCAAAGGAATCAGCAATGCCTCAGAGGGTGGAGGTGAGAGTTAAATAAAGTAATACTTGTTCAATATGGGTGACAGGTATATGGAGGCTTATTGATTCTTCTACTTTTGTATGCTTTGACAGTTTTAAAGAGGTGGGGAAAACACTCATCCAGCACAGCGTGTGACACGTTATAATGGCTCAGAATGGAAATTGTTCTTAAACATACTGAAACGTATAGATGACTAAAACAGTACAGTTAAGGATCAAGTCCAAGTTTACAAGGTGCATCATGAGATGCCAGAAAACCTCACTTTGAAAACAGGCCCTTAACTTAACTTCCTCTTTGTTCAGTCTCACACTTCTTGGAACCCAGACACTTCACCCAACTTGCGTCACATTCCCTGTTCTCAAACTGCCTGGGCCCAGGATCTACTCCCTAGTCAATTTCCTGTCTCTTGGATTCATTTTTTTTTCCTAATTAGGAAAACAAGTCATTTCATTCATAAAACTAAAAAATGTTGGAATTGATAAAGTTACAGTCAAAACTGTTTGCAGATAGGTAAAATTTTGAATCATGGAATTTGTCAGTATTCTGGCTGTCATTGCTATATTATGGCAGTATCTTAGAAGAGTCACCCAAGACTGTACTCTCCTAATAGAAACATTTAGGTAATTTTGACTTTGTACCAATTAATTTGATCTGTCTCTACTGAATAGTGGGGAAGCCACAGGATGGAGAGCAGGATTTCTGGAATCTAGTGACCTTCTGTTTAGATCCCCAATCAATTATTTAACTTTTTTTTTGCTCTAATATTTTCATTTTTATAACACATATTCACAAATTTATTCTCATTAACCTCTTTCCACAAAATTCAGTAAGTACCTACCCTTCACAAAGCAATTAAGCATAAATGTGACATACTGCAATATGAAATCCTTCAAATAATGATTGAAATTGGAAAGGCATTAAAACTGAAAGATGAATAGATAGGTATTTTGCTTTTAATATTTAGTGTTACTTCATTGTAATGCATTATATTCTAAACAGGAATCAACTATTGAAACAAAATGTTTCAGAAAGTATCATTTACTCTTTTAAATAACTAATGTTAGACTCACAACTACATTATTTCCTTAAGAAATAGTGGAGCATTTGATGTATACCAAAAAAGAGAGCTTGATTAAAAGATAAGAAAGACAAATTTCATTTGATCCAAACTTATGTTAAATCTTGGCTTAACTTTTAAAACCAATATTCCCTCTCTTAAAATATGAACTTATATTTAGTACGTGAAACCAACTGTCCTAAAGAACTGTCTCTTGTGGCTTAAAGCATTCATTTTGGTCTTTTGCTGCATTATAGAATAACTAACAAAGAAGAGAACTGTAAGATACATTGATATTGACACTAACTTGAAATAAAACATGTCCAAATTTAGGCAGCATATAAATACACAGCAATAACTTCTGCCTCGGTGATACCAAACGATCTTATAAGATGCAGAGGAAAACAGGCTGACTAATACTCACTGGTTTCCTTCATGGTTGAACTATGAAGCTTTCTCCTTTTATGAGATGATGTTGGAAACACTGTAAGTACAGTAATCTTTAAGCATGCACTTGTAAGAATATGAAGCTTGGCTGCCGTGCCTTCCCTTTTCCTCCCCAAACAAAAACAAAGATCTGATGCACCTGCAAAACTATTGCCGGAACCTAGTGGATATCCACAATACAGGTTGTACTAGACAATGAAACACAGACATTCAGTGGTAGTATCATCTCAAGAACTGACACCAGTTCCAGATAAAAATAATCTAGCCCAGAAGGAAGTGCCACTATTCCGTGTCAGACCCAACAAAGAGCAAAAAATAGAAGGAAGCAATACCTGATAAAGCAGCGGAGGCGATGATGCTGAGGGATCATTTGTTTAATTTTTGAAAACAAAACAAATTCAAACCTACCCAGTGTGCCTCTAAACTCTTCCGCTTTTCTGGGGCTCCCTTCATATCCAGATGCAGAGGAAGTGTTGCAGTTACCAGGAAGGAAGTTTTAACCAAGTTGATTATACGTGTGATTGCTCATTTTAAAAGTGTCAGAAATGCATTTCCTGTTTTAGCATAGAGAGGGCAAGAGTATGAGACTGAGCAGTGTTTACCATGGTTTTTTTTCTTTTTCTTTTTTTTTTAAACTCTTTGAACTAATTTTTCAAAAGTTGTGATACTGAGACAAAATGACATAAATCCAAACCAAAAATATCCATTATGAGACATAAACATATGATCTATCTTTGTAGCTAGTTCTAAGTAGAAGAAAAGGCCTGAGAGCCACAGTATTAGACATATTATTAGGAAGACTTTTACCAGTCAAATTAAACTCATTCCCTTCCTGGGAATTCAAATGAATCCTTGTTTATACACTAACTGATGGGTGAGGGAAGAGAAACCTAGTCATCTTGAGGACTAAGTTATCAAGCTGAATATTTTTAAAGGCACGGTCTGGGAGCTCACTTCCTTAGCTTGGTGAGAGCTTTCTCTATTTTTTCAGAGCATTTGGGGCCTAAAATATCACTGGCTCAGACTGAAAGCACTGCAGCATGTGCATGTGTATGTATATAAATGTGACATACTGCAGTAAGTAACTCTTCAAATAATGGTTGAAATGCTAAAAGTATTAAAATTGAAAGATGAATAATAAGGTATTTTGATTTTAATGCTTAGTACCACTACATTGTAATACATTATATTCCAAACAAGGATCAACTATTGAAACAAAAATTAATGCTTCAGAAAATGTCATGTGTTGAGGATGGAGCCTTACTGTCAACAATGATTGATCAATTGACTGCAGACAAAATATCTGGTATCAAGGGGGAAATATTTAGTATCATGGGAAAATATCTGGTATCCTGGGGAAATATTTGATATCATGGGGAAATTGGGGAACTGAACACTGTTATAGCATCAGGCAGATTCCATCCTGGGAGATGGCTCCTGATTCCTATGGGAGTAGAGAATGAATAGAAAAGCCATCCTAAATCATTTTTAGGGTAGCTTTGTATCTTCCAGGTGACCTCAGTTCTTTGCAGAACCTCCAAGCATCCTGAACCAGTGCCCCCTTCCCTCCATCTCAAGAGTTTCCTATACTAGAGTTCATCACACACACACACAGACTCTCTCTCTCTCTCTCTCTCTCTCTCTCTCTCTCTCTCTCTCTCTC